>NC_056733.1:206845443-207217943 GCF_019279795.1 Protopterus annectens
GTATCGGGAACTGATCATAAGCATGAGGAACAGGTTGTTAAACCTAAGGAACATGAGTGCAACCGTCGAATCTTGCTGCTTTTAGTAGTAAAGGTTCTGTAACACCATCTACATCAGAGAAACCAAAAAAAGAGAATGCAAAGCACAGAGGATTGGAACAGAGGGGTCAAAAGGTCCAAGCAGGTTTGGTTTTTAAATTTTCGACGTATGAATAGACTATTGAGCAAAGGGCTCAGCTTTGTACTGGCTAGAAAAGCACAAATAACTGATGTTCTTAAAGATTTAAGGCTATTTGCCAGGACACTGACACTGCATGTTTTTTTTTAATAATGCAAGCATTGCTCAATCGAATCGATTTTTAAAAGACCTAGTGTTTGTTCCACCCAGCAATGCTGTCATTGATACCAAGATGAACATAAACTCTATCACAATATGTCTAAAGAGTATGATGCATTGAAAGAGCTGAGAGAATTAGCTTGCAGAGAAGTTGGACCAGATAAGGTGGATGAATAGTTATTTTAGATAGTTATATCACAGACAAATGTATGTTTTTTTTAGGTCAGTGACACCTATGAATGTACATCAGTAGCTATTGCTAAAGCTGTTATGGATAGAATAGCATTTCTGATTTTTGATCTAATAACTAATGTATCAGAGCCACTCCTTGAATATTCCTCAGTTGAACTTCTAGTGGTACCAATTGTATCTTCTTTTGGCTGCTCCCGTCAGGGGTCGCCACAGCAGATCAACTGTTTCCATGTCTTCCTGTCCTCAGCATCTTGCTGTCAAACCAACCACCTGCATGTCCTCTCACCACATCCATAAACCTCATCTTAGGCCTTCCTCTCTTCCTGTTACCTGGCAGTTTCATCCTTAGCATCTTTTTCCCAATATACTCTGCATCCCTCCTCAGCACATGTCCAAACCAACATAATCTTCCCTCTCTGGCTTTGTCTCCAAACCTTCCAACCTGGGCTGACCCTCTAATATACTTATTCCTAATCCTGTCCATCCTCGTCACACCCACTGCAAATCTTCAACTCTGCCACGTCAAGCTCTGACTCGTGCCTTTTTGTCAGTGCCACTGTCTCCAACCCATATAACATAGCTGGTCTCACTACCCTCTTGTAGACCTTTCCTTTCATTCTTACTGGTACTAGTCTGTCACAAATCACTCCTGGCACTCTCCACCCACTCCATCCTGCCTGTACTCTCTTCCACACTCACCATTACTCTGAATTGTTGATCCCAAGTATTTAAACTCCATCCACCTTCGCCACCTCTACTCCCTGCATCCTCACCATTCCTCTATCCTCCCTCATTCACACACATATATTCTGTCTTAGTCCTGTTGACCTTCATTCCTCTTCTCTCTAAAGCATATCTCCACCTCTCCAGGGTCTCTTCTACCTGTTCCCTGCTCTCACTACAGATCACAATGTCATCTGCAAACATAGTCCACGGGGACTCCTGTCTGATCTCATCTGTCAACCTGTCCATCACCATTACAAATAAGAAAGGGCTCAGAGCTGAACCTTGATGTAATCTCACCTCCACCTTAAACGCATCAGTCACTCCCACCGCAGACCTCACTGCTGTCACACTACCCTCGTACAGATCCTGTACCACTCTTACATACTTCTGACACTCCCGACTTCCTCATACAGTGCCACAACTCCTCTCTGGGCACCCTGTTGTATGCTTTCTGTAAATCCACAGACACAATGCAACTCCTGACATCTCTGTACTTCTCCATCAACACTCTCAAAGCAAACATCGCATCTGTAGTGCTCTTTCCTGGCATGAAACTATATGCTGATCACTAATCGCCTCCCTTCTTAACCTAGCTTCCACTACTCTTTCCCATAACTTCATGCTGTGACTGATTAATTTAATCCCTCTGTAGTTACTACAGCTCATAACAGTGATACACTGAACAGTGGTAATAATTTTATATGGTTTGGCAAAAGTTCATAAATGTCTTAGTACTCCACCCATGCGACCTATAGTCTCTGGCAGAGGCTGGGCTACGGAACCCCTATCTATTTTTGTTGAAAAGTATTGGAAGAGTGTGAGACTGTTTTATGGGACACTACAACTTCTTTAGAGCTACTTTAAATGAAATGGAAACCTGACTATTCTGAATGTTACTTTGTTACTATGGACATTGTATCTCTGTTCACGGTCATACCGAATCAATGGGGTATTGATAGCATTAGTGAACTATTGCATAGCAAGGGGATTCAGAGTGAAAAATACGCTTGATTTGTAGCCTATTGGACATTATTCTAATGTTCAATGATTACTACGTTCAAAAGGTTGGCTTGGCGATTGGGCACAGCCTGTGCCAACAGCTACACCAACCTTTCATTAGTGCACTGGGAAACTGTTTATACTCTTAACATGACCTATGCCAACTCTGTTTTGTGGTATACTAGGTTTGTGGATTTTTTTTTATGGCATGGAACTGACAAGATTGAGTTTAACCACCATCTTAATACGACCACTGATTTTTCTGAGATTTACGTACAGTTATAGTTTACAGCAGGTGAAATTTTTAGATGTGACTGTTAGTAAGCATTTGCTCAATGCTGTTAAAACTAGTGTGTATAGGAAACCAGTTAGAATAACCTTTTGCACAATACACGTATGCACCTGAACCATTGCAAATGTAATATAATAAAAGGACAGGTGGTCAGGTTGATGAGATTACATGATAATGCAGAGCTGAGTTCAACTCTAGAATCCCTTAAACTATTTTTATAACCCCTTTCTATAAAATTCAAAGACAGGTACATCAAAGAGGCATGGAAAGATAGACAATGGTAGGTATAAACCATTTTTTACCAACAATGCAATAGTATGTGATCCACATGTAGGTAGTGTTGAGAGTAGTGAGATGCCACGACCGATCACGGAGTAGTAATGACTTGAGAATGACTTTGATATATGCCAGTAATATAAATATGCTCTGCGATGTCATTAATAAGAACTGGAATATACCCTCTACTTTGGATGGGTTGAAGGAGATATACCCTCTACTTTGGATGGGTTGAAGGAGATAGGAGAAACCTAAGTTTAGATTTCGAAATAAGACCCTAAAGAACTATCTTTGTTATAAATCTAGTTGAAGTAGGACTACCTTTGGATCAGATAGGGTAGGTACATGTACATGCAGGAGTTGTACTGCCTGTGTATATATACACACAGGTACTAACTTTGTACACTAAGCTAGGCTTCAGAATAGAGCCTTCTCATTATGCTGACTAAAACAGTCAATGTAATTGAGTTATTGTCATATGTTTTTCATATTACATTGGCATGCCTAACCGACAGTTTAAAGACAGGATACTTGGAACATATGAGGGATATAAGAAATAAAAAGGAAAGTAGTGCCCTGGCTATGCACACCAAGAATGAAGGTAGTGAGCATATGTTTAAGTTTCTGGTCTTGGAAATACTTGCAGTCTGGAAAGGGGGAGGAGACCTGAGGATTATTCATTACTGAGGTGGCTGAACAAAAATGGATTGTTACTGCGAGCTGATAAAGCACCTGGTTTGAATAATATGGTCTCCGTTAAACCTTTCCTGAAAGCGAGACAGTTGAGTCACTAGTGTGTAGTTTTTATGTATGCTGTGTTTTTAAAAATGTTAAATATGGCTTTAAATTGTTTTTAATTGAAGTAATGCATGTCAGTTGGAGTACTGTTTAATGTGGTTGTCATTTTTATCCAAGCCTGATGAAGAGGTGAACCCTTGAAAGTGCTTGCTTACAATAAATTGGATATTCTGCTGTTACATACAATGCTACTGTTTTTCTCAAGTTTGGTACTATCTTGACAAAAATAGTTTCAAGTTTTTGTATCTATCCTTCATCCTTTGAAGGTAAGAAACAGCAGTGTCAACAGATCTGTTGTCAAATTGTTTAAGGCATGATTGTCTAAGGCTATTACTTTTTGTTTACTTTTTGTTATACTTAGAACTATTCCAGATAGGGTTAAGCCCCAACTGCCTGAGCTTTTGCTTCATCTTTGTCTATTTGGAAAGGGTATAGTTAAGGCCACTACAGCAGTGATCACTGTGACAAAACAAGTGTAGTTGTGCAAGTTGAACTTACTATAACGGTAGTTTGGTCACTGCTGCACTACCCACTCCCACCTTTTTTTATGCATGCCAGGTGAGGACGTACTTTTTTTTTTTTTTTTGTTCATAGCATTGTCCTTTCAGGGCCCAGCCTCCCTCCTTTTAGCTGGCAGGAAAGCACTGAAGGGTTTCATGCCCAAACTTGTCTTTCAGTAAGCTCAGCTCAAGCTGCTTGACAGTTTGGGCACGTGGAAATGCCCCTAAAACTTTGGAAGCTGGCCGGCTGTTATCCTTGACGGGATGCAACCGATATATAGCCACGACTGCTGCAGCAGTGTTCATTCAAACATCTGTAATAAGTTCAGCCTACACTGTTTTTGGCTTTCTCTGGCAAAAGTGTAATAGTGAAACCTCCACGTTTGTGATTTTATGGTAAGCTTCACAGCTGTATTCTCAAGTCAGGTAACAAAAAAGGGGTCCAGGTAGGTGTGTAAATGTGTGCATTGCTTCAAAAAAGCCTGAATTTAGGCACTGCAGGTTTAATATTTTGTAGCGATTCAGAAGAAATGCCCAGGTTTTGTTAAGAGATGGATAAATCTATTATGTTACGACTAAATTATTTGAAGCTGTTGGTATTTGTTTTCAGGCTTTAACCAACATTAACTTTTTCCCCCCTTTGACAGATGGATACAAGCTAAATTTGAAGACAGTGGTCCCTTTCAGTGCAGTCTACTCAGAGGGGGAGAAGAGATCCGTACATCACTCTCATCAGTGGAATTTTACTTTGTTTTGCTAGGTTTTAAACTTGTGAAAATTTCTCCCAATGTTTCTTTTCCCTTTTTTTTAATTTGAGGATTTTTTTGTACAGCTGTTACTTTTGGGGGTACTTTTTTACCTGGTAGCCAGCTGTTGGGAGGTGGTAATGGATTTTTGGCAACAAGTCTGCCTTCTAGAATAACATTTGCGGAAACATGCCAGTTAGGATAATTGTGCTTTCATATTATTGCACTTTTTCAGAAAACTGCCTGTACAGAATTCTTTTGTGTATAATGTTCAACTTTCCCACAGCATTGATGCCTTTTTGGAAAATAAATATCTGTGTATGTGCAAGGGGATATTTTTTAATTTTTACATTCTTTTGAGGGAATTCATTCTGAACAGTGATGGCACCTTTTGTATGCAATGTTCACTTTGCAGCATATTGATAGCATTGGTTGCTACGGGAAAGTGAGCATCTGTGTACATGTATGTAGGCATTGTGCTCTATTTGTCTGAGGAAGTGTAATGCCACAAGAGTGCAGTTGTCTTGAATGTTGAGCTTTAATAAAGAATCTTTAGAAGGCTGCTTTTTTTGTTGCTCAAGACGTGGGATTTATTTGGATAGTACTTGGCACTAAGCCGAGACTCCCAGACTCCCAGATTTGGTGAATGAAAAGGGATCGGTTTCCCTGCGTCACTTGAAAGTAAAACCACAGTGCATTTAACTGTCTCTTGGATTTTATATAAAAATTATGTTCTGAAGAAACTGGCTTGGGGAATGAACCACCCCTTTTTGGTGTGAATCTGTGCTGTTTCTGCAGACATCTTGGCCTAGCGAGTGTGGGGAGAGCATCAGTTCAGTCAGGAAGGGAAGCAGTCCTTGGACTTGTAATTGAGATGGTAGTTGTCTCTGTCTTAAGCTTGCATAAGGTGTTAATGTGTGTACAATGCTTTTAGAAAGTAACCCCAGACTTCCACTGTAGAGATGTCAACTGTGCCATACACTTTGGACATCAAACGGGCCTTTCTCTGAGGTCACAAATTTGTATTGCTACTTATTTCAGTGAGAAGAGGAAAACTGAATGTATAATACTGTCTACAGCACTTATTACAGCTATTGGTGTTTTCAAAATGACTGTCTTGATAGTGTGGTTGTTCAGATGATTTAAAAAAAAAATGTATTTTAGTGTGAACAGTCATTTGTCCCATCCTGTTCTGGGTGCAGTATTGATCTGATTGTACTAGCTGTATTTCAGTTCATTACTTGACAGTGTGCTCATTACTCACTCTAACTTGCTAGTTAAAATGTTTGGCATAAATGGTATGGTTTTCAATGGACTATGGGGAGGTCATTTGTATGGCCTAAACAATAAACATGTTTCTTTTTTAAATAGTGTGCATTTATTCACTTCACATTTTACTGTTGATATATTTTACTGTGCCTAGAAATCTGAGGTGCCCTAATTTGTTCCTGTATTTTGAAATTATCAGAAACTAGAGTTGTTGCATTTCCATTTATGTAAATGTGCACATCCATGTGTCTTATGATGGTACTGCTCAATACAGTGTTCAGAATTTTTTTCAGATGTTATATTGTTAGGCAAAGTTCAAAGGACAAAACCACCACCGTAACGGGTACAAGCACGCAAAATCTGAAGGTAATGCTACTCCGTGCTAGAAGTCTAAACCTCAAAATGAACTCTCTCGAGGCACTCCTAAAAATGGAGAACATAGATATCTGTGCAGTAACTGAGACCTGGTTCAAGGCTCCAGAAAGCACCCCTGCAATACCAGGCTTACAACTCTTACCACACTTCGGCCAGCAAACCAGGACTGAAACACTAAAGGTGGAGGAGTGTCAATATTCACCAAGGATATTCACACCACCAGGCTAGTTGCCCAACACAACGCATCTGAAATTCTCCAAGTGCAACTAACACTAGGTAAGACTGCAATCCAAATTGTAGCTTGCTACAGATCCCCCACCATACCCCAAGATTCTCACAACACCTTTCTAAACATACTGGAAAATATTAAGATAGAACCAAACACACTAGTACTGGGTGATTTTAACTACCCTGCCATTAACTGGGAAAACAACTCGTGTACCAACACCTTTGCCCAACGGTTCTTGGAATTCATAAATTCCAACGCCCTGGATCAACTAATCCGTACTCCCACCAGGGGCTCAAATATCCTAGACCTGGTCATTACCAACATGGAAAATCGATGCTCCACAACTATGGTCACCCCCTCGTTAGTCAGGTCTGACCATAAGCTAATCACCCTTAACATCCACATCCCACCCCCTCCTCCCAGTAAGGAAACCTCCATAAAAAAAACTTCTCCAGAGCCAACTTCATGCTACTAAAGTCAGAAGTGACAAACTTCATGACACTCGTGCAGATGGGAACTGAAAGTTTAACTGCTGAATCCTACACTAAGGCACTGTACGAGCACATGCACTCATGCATGAATTGTGCCATCCCACATAGAACCAAGATGCTCTCATCCAAAAAAAGGAAGCCAATCTGGTGGTCCCCTTCCATAAACAAACTTTACAACAAAAGGAAGAAACTGTTGCAGAAGAGGAAAATCCCAGGATGCAAAAGACTCCCTTACCAGCCTCCATAAGAAACTGAGATCCCTCATAAAATTCTACAAAGCTAGTTATGAAAATAAAATTGCCAAAGATTCCAAAGACAACCACAAGGCATTCCATAACAGTCAATCTAAATGGCAATGCTCAGATCTGCTGTGAGCTAAAACAGAATGGCATTAAATATACTGATCCCAAGGATATTGCCAATATCCTGGCAGATTGATTCAGTGCCAACTTCACCCCCCTCTCACCCCCTAAATGGCCCATCTCAATACCGGAAGATTGCCAAATTCCGATAATGGCCACACCAGTAAAAAAACTCACTCTCCAAAGCTAAGAATACAGCATCCATGGGACCAGATGACATCCTGGACTGTGTACTACATGAACTAAAATATGAACTGGCACCTCACCTAAGTGTCATGTTTAATCATAGCCTCACCTCAGGTTTCGTGCCCACTGAGTGGCGCAAAACTACAGTTATCCCACTCCACAAGGGGGGATCCACCTTGGGTCCCGGAAACTACAGTCCCATCAGTCTGACAAGCCTTATCCGCAAGGCCATGGAGCGTATTATCATGGGACTTATAAACAAAGACATTGGCAACCTTCAAGCACTGGACCCCACTCAGTTTGGGCTTGTGAAGGGCCGATCTTGTCTCCTGAAACTGACTTCTTCGAATCAGTCTCTAGAGCCATGGACAAGGGTAAGTGGTCCACACAGCCGATCTAGACCTTGCCAAGGCCTTTGACACCATACCCCACTCTGGCATCAGATAAACTTACTAAGCTGGACATTAATCCCTACGTCACCCAATGGGTTGATAAATGGCTTACTGATAGAACCCACACTGTAAAAGTAGCCGGCTCCAAATCCAGCTCCAGACAAGTGGAGTACCTCAGGGTTCAGTCCTGGGACTGCTCTTGTTTGACATCTACTTCTCTGAAGTACAGGCCAACACTAAGGGACTCTGGTTAACAAAGTTCGCAGATGACTGCAAACTGGGAGCAGTTATTAAATCCCCAAATGATGTGGATACTCTACAGAAGGGCCATACAGAAACAGATGCTTGGTGCCAGAGCCATGGGCCCAAGCTCAATGCCAAGAAATGTATAGTTATCCCCTTATGGGAAAAAAAACATGTATCCGTGAATTACCATATAGGTGGCAGTACACTAAACACCGAAAGTGTGATAAGAGACTTGGGGAACACAGGTGGACAGTGGTCTCACCTTCGATAACCACATCACCACAACAGTCAAGAAATCCTATGTGGCACACCTTATCACTAAGGGCTTTTCATCCGGAAAAAAGGATGAAACTGTACTCATCCCTCATTAGACCCATTATAGAATACAACGCCCCATTTGGTATGTACCTCAAGACATCTGCAACAACTGGAAAAGCCACAAATAACTCGCTAAAAAAATCACAGGCCTGAAGCAGATGCCCTACGCTGACTGCCTTAAACTCCAGCTATACTCTGTCGCATATAGTCTACTCTGAGGCGATCTCTACTTAACATACAAGGCCATGTCAAACCCAGAGCTGATGGACATGCTACACTTAAAGAAATCCCAATACCTCAGAGCCAAATGCTCCAGGGATTTAAACCTTATCACAATAAACAAAACATGCTGGAGGGATAGGTTCCTGACCCAGAGACTCCCCAGACTCTGGAATAGATTGTCCATACATGTCAAGCAGGGTGCCTCTTTGGCCCTCTTCAAAAGGAACCTTGACGATTGGATGGGAGAGAGGAAATTCACCCTGGGGATCACGTCCGTCGCCCTGTTAGATGGGGTCCAGTGAAGTAAATAGTGTGGGAAGAAATAGCCAGGGAATTGTTATGGCTAGGCTTGTATAGGCCCTAGGGCCGATAGCCTAGTACCACCCTATGAACCTAAATTTTAGAAATTTAGAGGGTGGGGATAAACTGAGTAAGACCTTGTGAGTTTCAAAATTGCATGGATGTTTCAGCTGTTGGCATTGGAGCTGCTGAGGGGTACAAAACTCTAGAGATGGGTCTTTCTCCAAAGTTGGTGGATGCCCACTCATTGGGGATGTTTACTCCTTACATGAAAAGAAGTCTGAATATACCATCAGTGTGTGTATATGATTGCATCGGTCACATGATATTTTTTAGTTTGCTTCAGAGCTCAGTTTAAGTACTGATCTGATAATCTTTCCATTCATCACTGATGGGTCCTGGTTCCAAGCCTTCGGAACAGAGTTGGCCTATTACCAAGCTTGCGCCAGCCAAAAAGATTCTCTAGCCAAGTCTCTACCCACAGTGCCCTTCTCCCTGTTACCTCAGATCTCGTTTGCCACATAGCCGTAAAGCCGCGTTTCAGCCAAGCTCTCAGCTAAATGAAATCTTTTGATATTTGTGTAAAAATGTTGGGATATTTTCATATTTTACCAAACCTTTAGCATTGCTAGTGTTTTCTGTCTAACCTCACTTTTTCCACTACCCATTGTTACCATTGTTAAACTTCAGGTACATTGTTGGTACAGCCTTTTCCTGTACCCTTGTGGTATTTCTTCAGTACCATAGCTGGTATTGTTCTACTGTTTTTAACCTGTTGGCTTTTATCTTTATTCAGGCGTTTCCCTTTCTTCTCTTCATACAGTGTATTGTTATATTGCTGAATTTCTTGTGATTTTCTTGTGTCTTTGAATGGAGTTTACTTCATTCTAGTTGGATTATACAGTTGGCTGTGGTGTCCTTTTCTACAAAGATGTCTGATGAGAAGGGTACTTCAGGCTTTAAGCATTGTACTACTTGTAGGGACAAGTTACCGAACAGTGATTCTCATGATTGTGTATACTGTTTGGGAGTGGCCCACCTTTCGGTGCAGCCTCCATGTGATATTTGTCAGCTTTAGCCAATGAGCACAAAAATAAACTCATTCTGGAGGGGTTACTAAAGTCTCCCTTCTCAAAGGCCATTTCTGCGATGGAGGTCTCAACCCCTCCTAAGGACAAAAAGTTGATCCCATTTTGTTCACCATCTGGCGATCGGAGCAAACCTGGGCAATGTAAGGTCCCTAAGTTTATCGTCTGAGCATAAATCTGCCTCTTCAGCTCTGCCTTCCTTTGCTCCAGATTCCTGTTTTGGCACTGTTCATAGATCTTACTATGCCTGTTTCGACCGGCACCTCTAGCTACTTCGGCTCAGGGCATACCTTTAACTACACAGTCTCCATTTTGGAACAGACTGTTCAGCTCAGAGTGCTACTTAAGCACATATCATTGTACCAACCTCACTGGATATGACCCCTTTGCTTCTGGTCTCAAAACTAGAGACTTAGGCAGACCTTTCACCACAGACGCAATACTCACCTTCCATAAACCTGTTTCTGGGCCAAGCGTATAGCCCATTCCTTGAACATCCTGACTGTCTGGAGTATCCACTAGATCCTCCAGGAGCCTTATGGAACATGTGGTGAGTCTTGTAGACCTGCTTTTGATAGCCAGGGGAATTAACTCAAACTCATCCACCTGCAGGACTTGAATTGCCTTATCCACTGACTCCATCTTACACTCCTTTGACCATCTCCGTTCCAAAGCCTTCTGCTCCACCATCCTTCTTGGAACCCATCACCTTGGTGCCTACGGTGCAACTTCAGCTCAGAGTTTGTCTCTCTGGTATTCGGTTCCCGCCAAACCGGTCCTTCTTCAATCTGGGGATTTGGGGATGGGTACGTTGGCCCAGGGTACGGTGCTGACTCTCCTCTGTTCCTTCCTTGGCACCAGTGACTGCGTCCATGCTGATCCTGCTTTTGAAGCTCCATCCGTGGGGGGCGGGTTTGTCTGAGTGGGGTGTGACCCTTGGTCCTTTCTCTGTTCCGGGCTCCCATACCGCTTAAGGCGGGCCTGCTTTTTGCGCGATAGAGAGCTCTTGCTTTTGGCAGCACTCCTTTGATATCGGAACCCTGGTTTGCACCCCCTGAGCTACAGCTGTCAGACCCCCCCCCCGGACACCAGTTAGAGAAGCCGCAGGACACCCTTATTTAGGGTACCCACTGTTAAGTCCTCAGACTCCGACTGAGGAGCTCCCTCTAAAGAAGACGTGCAAGAGGAAGCAGTGGACTTGCCTGAGGAGTCCTTAATGGAAGACTTGGGTTACGATGATGAAAGGTCCCCACAGTCCCCTTCTGATGTCTCCTTAGACATCCTGAAGATGCTGAAGCAGAGAGGTGACTGGAAGCCCTCCAACCCTTCTGAGGAGTCAGTGTTCTGTAGGCTTTTTGTGCCTGGCCTACCACTTGGGTGACCCCACCTGCCGATGAGCTTAGCGTGTGTGAAAGAATCCTGATTCCAGTGAGGCGATCCCCCGAAGACCAGACAAAATTCTTTCCCCTCCCAAGGAGAACCCACACTGGTCCAATGGGTTACCAGTTGATGCTCTGGCGGCCACAAAGAAGGACTTGGAAAGTCCTGCTGTCCACCTGCCCAACAGGGTGTCCCAGGCGGTGGCCAGACTTGAAGCATGTTTTTGCATTAAGGACCTTTGCTATATGATCCCTGAATTATTTGGCACATTTTACAAGGCTGCAGAGGGACTTTATCTCCGAACTTTGTGGGAAGCTCGCAGGACAGTTGTCTGACAAGGTCAGGGGCAGTGGCCTCGCAGCTTGCAACCCTGGAGTCAATATCTAACTCGTCTGTGAGGTTGCGCTCAAGCGATTGAAGGGTTGACTAGAGCAAGCGGGTTTGGGCATTAAGGCGTCATACCTGGATGCACATCTGTGACCTAGCGGATCCCTTCCAAGTAGTCTTTCTGAATGCTCCCATCGAAGCTTAGTCCCTTTTTGGCTCCAAAGTGAAGGACACACTAGCCAGGTGCAAGCAAGACAGTCTGTCTGCTGTAGGCCTATGGATGTTCATTGTGCATACAGCTGCAGTCATAACAGATGGGTTTTCCTGCCGTCAGGCGGGTCCTCTGTCGGCCGAATTCCAAAGTCTAGGTCCGGCGTCGGCTGTCGTCGCTTCTTCCCTGACGTCAGTGCGACAGGGGTATAAAAGAACCAGCCAACACCATTTTCTTCAGTCTTTCTTGCTGCACGGTGCCCGAAGCAGAAGCAGTTCGCAAGTGCCAGTCGGCCAGCTCCTGAGATTACGAATATTTTTCAACTAAGTCTTCTTGAAAGCTAAGTACCCCGTTGGGGAAACTTTTCTTCAGACCGATGTCAGACAAAGTTAATAATTGCATTTCATGTGGGAAGCAAATACCGCATAAGGATTTCCATTCCCTCTGCATTCCTTGCTTAGGCCCAGACCACAACGTCTCGGCCGGTCATTTCTCTGCTACATTCAACAGACGCACTATTAAGCGTCGGGCGGAGTTCGCCCAACACTATTTTGGCAAAACGTTTAATTACATTATGTCGTCAGATAATCAGACTCCAGTTTTGAGTAAAAGATGCAAAGATAAGGACCGACATACGAGGTCCGCGACTTCTACTGACACCACGCTAAAGCAGACTACTGGTGCTCTGGTTCTCAGCGAGATGCGTACGCAGCCCCTGACTACCGATGGCACTTAATTAGCGGTGTCTACTGTGCCTGAGGTCGCAGGCTCTTCGGCCCACACCCCGACTACAGATACCGAAGCCACTCTTGGCGGGGAAACTGTTTAGACAGGCCTGCCACCTCTCAAGGTGTCTTCAGGCCTTTTTCCATTAAGGCTTTCACTAAATCTAAAGCAGCCATGCATTCTAAAAGACAAGCTCCACAGGGCCCCTCTCAAGGCCCCATGCCTAAAAAGCAGATGCTCAAAATGGCTGAGGATTTGATTACTCTTATCAGGGGTTCCCACCCCCCCTCAGACAAAAAGGCCCAGAGTGGAGGAAGAATACCCTTCCTCGGACCAGGCCTCCTTTACTTCAGAACATTCTGAAGACCAGGAACATTCATACTCCCCTTTTGAAGATTCTGATAGAGGAGTCCATTCCCTCTGTCTCCCTCCCTGAGGACTACTCTTTTAGGGAAACCTTGCATACCTTGAGGGAACACTTCCACTGGGAAGGCCAGACTCCAAGAAAAGGCTCGGGGATTTCCTCTTGCTCCCTCAGCACAGGCCTCTGGCTATCCCTCCTGTCTTAGACATACTAGATGATGTGTATTCAGAGGCCAGCCACAACCCAGACTCTCTATCTCCAGCTCCAGTCAAGCCTGGCAGGTATTACCGGGTTCCTGATTCACACCAATTCCTATACAAAAGCCATGCGGCTGACCCAGAAACCATTTCACAGGGTCCCAAGGGAATTAAGGCCTCCACTGCCAAAAATCCATTACCTTCAGAGAGAGATTCCAGAGCTTTAGAAAGGTGGGGGAAAAATGTATACACCTCGGCCACCTTAACCATGAGGGCAATAAAATGTCAGTTCCATATGTTAAAGTATCAGCAGTTTTTGTTATCTCAGTTGAAAGGTAAAATGTCACAACCTGAACAACCAGACTTGGAGTTGCAGGATTTGTTACATAGTGCAGAGCAAGTAGGTAAACATACCTTGCAATGTGGTTTTGATGCTTTAGAGGCCTCATGTAGAGCTGCTGTTACAGGATCAGTCATACGTAGACATGCTTGGCTCAAAGAGCAAATCTTACCAGATCATGTCAAAGCTAAACTACTAGATGCACCTCTTCAAAAAGATGTATTGTTTGGTGTTAAAGCTGAGGAGGTGTTAAAGAAAATGGAGGAAAAGGCAAAATCAATGCAAACAGGAAAAGGTTTCCTACAGGTACAACCTCCACGTTTCAGTAGAAACTGGCCTTCAAAAAATTGGTCCTTTCCAGCCACGGACAGACCTCAGAGGTAGATACAGGCACCCGAGGGGTAGAGGGCAATCTCAAGGATCATTTAGAGGCAGACAATGGCAAGCACCTACACCAAGAGGTGGTGAGGATAGCTCACAGACATTCAGAAAGCAGAACCAATGACTTTCCCCTTTGCATGCCAAGCAAGGCTCAATTGGCAGCACCTTTAGGCGGAAAACTGGCGTTATTTTCAAAAAATTGGCATATTGTCACAAAAGACAAATGGATTCTGGACATTATAGACAGAGGCTACAGATTCCACTTTCACACCCTTCCAAGAATGAGAGGCATGCCAAACCTGCCACACAATCAAAGGGCAGAGGCAGAAAAACAAATTTCAGATCTCATGGACATGAAAGCTATTAGAGGTACCTGCACAAGAACAGGGTCAAGGTTTTTATTCCAGACTATTCCTGGTACCAAGGAAGGGCAAAGATTGGAGACCTGTTTTGGACCTATCCATCCTAAACATATTTACTCATACCAAAATTCAAGATGCTCACATTACAGCAGCTTCTTCCCATGCTGGGCAAGGAGTCTTGGCTGGTAACATTGGACCTCAAGGAGGCATACCTGCATGTCCCAATCAGACAAGATTGCAGAAGATACCTCAGATTTCTTGCAGGTTCAACCCATTATCAATTCTCTGCATTGCCCTTTGGCTTATCTACTGCGCCCAGAGTGTTCACGAAATGCCTGGAATCAGTAATTGCCTTCTGCAGACTGAGATACAGATATACCCATATTTGGATGACTGCCTGATCCAAGCGGACAGCAAACACATACTTCTGAAACACCTGGCGTTTGTAATAATGTTTAATTCTCTGGGATACAGTCAACAAAAAGAAATCAAGACTAATACCCTCTCAAACAATTTTCCTGGGTGCCAGCCTGAATACAAACACCCAGATGGCCTACCTCACGCCAGAGAAACAAGGGCAACTAACTCATTACTTCAGAAGACTGGCAACCTTCACCAGGCTGTCTGCAAGGAAAATCCTGCAGGCTCTGGGATTCATGGCATCTTGCATCGTACTAATCCCATGTGCATAGCTGCATATGAGGAAACTTCAATGGTACCTAAAAAACTTATGTTCTCAACACAGCCACAGTTTGGAAACAATTATACCACTGGTTCCATGTCTTCAAAAGGAATTTCTGTGGTGGGCTCAAGCATGCCAAAGAAACATAGGTCTCCCATTCTGCAAACCTCAAGCAAATCAAGTCATCACAAAAGATGCCTCAAACTATGCCTGGGGGGGGGGGCGCACGACAGATCAGTGCATTCAGGGCAAATGGTCCCACAAAGAAAAGCACCTACACATCAATCAAAAGGAAATGCTAGCAGTAATAAATGATATTATGGCTTTCAAAGACCTACTGCATCCAGGCCAGCTATTGATAAGGACATACCACAGTGATGTGGTACATAAACAGGGAGGAACTCATTCATACCCCCTATGCAGGCTAGCCATGTCTGTTTGGAACATGGCTCTGGAATTACAAATTCAACTTCAAGCACAGTTCCTGCCAGGCAAGGAAAACACGCTGGCGGACAACCTAAGCAGAAATATGACAGATCCACACGAATGGAAGTTACTTCCTCAAGTTTTTACAAAGATAATTCAAGCATGGGGAAGGCCAGACCTAGATCTCTTTGCCACCCACAGAAATTACCAATTGACAAAATTCTGCTCAAGGACCTTTCATCCACAGGCCTGGAAAGTGGACGCACTCTTTCAGTTGGACAACAATGACAGTTTATGCCTTTCCACCTCTTCCTCTGCTGCCCAAAGTTCTATTAAAAGCCAGAGCAGACAGACCAAAGATGATTCTCATTGCTCCAGACTGGCCAAGACAGCACTGGTACCACTCCTGAGGAGCCTGACGCATTCCCCACCATGGATCCTTCCGATAATGCCTCTTCTACTGACTCAGCACAACTTCAAAACTCTTCAGTCAGCTGAAAACACTCAATCTAGCCGCATGGAGGATTCCTTAAATTCACAACAGACCCTATTCTCAAAGGAGGTGCAGGATGTCATTTTGGAGGCCAGAAGGCCTTCTACTAGAAAAGCCTACTCCGCAAAATGGAAACTGTTCTGTGCCTGGAATCAGAAAAAGGGTCAGAATCCTGAAATACTGAATTTACCTCAAATATTACAGTACTTAGCTGAGATGCTAAACAGTGGGCTTTCATTCTCCTCCAAAATCCATGCCTCTGCCATTTCTGCAGAATGCAACACTGATCCTCCTTTATTTTCTCACCCTCTCAAGACAGTTCCTCAGAGGGGCTAAGAATATAAAACCACCAAGGAAGCAACCAGTACCTGCTTGGGACCTCAATTTCATTCTAGAAAAACTGACCCTGCCTCCTGTTGAGCCAGCTGCTTAAACAGAACTGCAATATTTGTCATGGAAAACTGCCTTCCTTCTGGCTATCACCTCAGCACGCAGGGTTTTGGAACTACAAGCCCTCATGGCTGTGCAGCCTTTCATCATTTTCCATCAGGACATTGTTTCCTTGTGAACCAACCCTTTTATGCCAAAGGTAGTATCCAGGGTAGCCTTGAATCAGGCTATCCACTTACCTACCTTTTATCCTAATCCACAAAACAAGGGAGAGACTACTACATTCTTTGGACATTCACAGACAGCTCTGTTATTTGGACAGAACAAAGCCTTTCAGAAAATCAGAGCAACTCTTTGTGTCTTATGCTACAGGTGCTCGAGGGAAGCCTATTTCCAAACAGACAATCTCAAAATGGATAGCCCACTGCATTAGCTTTTGTTACTCTCCATGGTAAAACTGTACCTACAGGCATCATATTTCACTCCAGAAGGGCCACAGCCACCTCTGCAGCTTTCCTCAGGAGGGTTCCTACTAAAGATATTTTGGAAGCAGCCACTTGGAGTTCTGTACATACTTTCTCCAAGCACCATCATCTACCATTATACTCCAAATCTAGAGCGGGCTTTGCCACTGCAGTCTTGCAGGTCATCCTAGCTCCTCCTAGTTCCACTTAGTGCTTACCACCCCTTTTTTAGCTTTGGGATTCTACCCATCTGTTATGACTGCAGCTGTATGCACGATGAACATAGTACAGTTTTGTACCTACCATAAATGTAGATGTTGGAGTGCTAATACAGCTGCAGTCCAGGTTTCCCTCCCTCCCTTCCCCTCTTGGGACAGGCCTAATGGCTAACACCACCTCATACAACATGATTGGGGTATTCTTTTATGGTGTATTTGCTTGCAACTACTGTTTTTATTGCATTGCATTATTACATAAATTTGTTTTGCCTTCCTTCTGGGGGGGGGGGGTACCTGATATCTGGGGCAAGAAAAACTGAAGAAAATGGCGTTGGCTGGTTCTTTTATACCCCTATCGCACTGGCGTCAGGGAAGAAGCGATGACATCCGACGCCGGAAAAGACTTTGGAATTCAGCCGACCGAGGACCTGCCTGACTGCAGGAAAACCCATATGTTATGACTGCGGCTGTATTAGCGCTCTAACATCTACATTTATGGTAGGTACAAAACTGTACTTTTTCCAACGCTCAGCGTATCCTCTCCAGGAATCTGAGTAGTGGGAAAATGTGACCTAAGAAATCTCTGGGTACTTTCTTTGCCACATGTGGTGATACCCCCCCAGAGGCAGAGGGGGTAACAATTCTGAAGATGCCCCTGTAGAAGCAGAGGGGGTCCTCACAACCAAGGCTCCAGGGATGACGACTCTGGACAGCCTTAGCGCTCCTGAGGGGTGGCCCAATTGCTTGCATCTGGAAGCAGCTGGGAGGGGTCGTTTCTCTCTGCACCAAGCTGCCTGGCAATCTATCACCACTGATCCGTTGGGTGCAGAACATATCACAAAAGGTTATACCATTCCCTTTTTTTGTCAGCCAAAATTTCCAAGAAAACTTACCGACTATGTTCATCATGTTTCACTGTTGCAGTCATGACTGCAGGGTTCTCTCCTGCTGGCAGGCAGTCCTCGGTCGGCCAGAATCCCAAAGTCTGGGTCCGGCATCGGCTGTTCAACCATGCTCCCTGACGTCAGAGCGCCAGGAGTACAAAGCTGACAGCCAACGCCATGTTCTCCAGTCTTTCTTGCCGTGCGGCTGACTCCTGACTATCTTTTCTGATAAACGTCAGTCCGAAGATTTTCTTCTCCAGTCGTTGGGGAAACTTTTTCTTGCTCCAGTCCGATGACAGAAAAAGTTAGTTGTATTTCATGTGGGAAGCAAATATCTCAAGGATTTTCATTCTTACTGTATTCCTTGCTTAGGCCCTGACCACGACGTAGCTAGTTGTCTGTTTTGTGCTAGATTCAATCAACGTACAATTAAACGAAGGTACGATTTTGCATTTCATTACTTCGGTAGGCGTTTTAATTACAAAATGTCGTCTGATACGGTTCCGGCTACCGGAGTTCACAAACAACGCAAGGACAAAGACAGGCCTCCGAGGTCCAAATCTGACTATATCGCCCAAGTGGAGCCAGCTTCAGGTTCGGCCGTCAGTGAGGCGCTTTTGCAGCCCCTGTCATCGGCCATTTCGGAACCGATGGCCGAAACGGACTCCCACGAGGAGCCAACTAGGCCTTTGAATATTTCTATTGCAGGACCTTCGGACAATGCTCCTTCGGATGGTTCCGGAGCCGCTGTGCAGGTACCGGCTTCCGAAGGGGTTTTCAGGCCTACTCAGCTTCTAATAAAGGCAAAGACTCCTTCCAAATCAAAGACTGCAACACAGGCCTCTTCTGAACCGGCTCCCAAGTCACAGAAACAGTTACTTAAGATGGTGGAGGATTTACTTACTATGATTAGGGGTTCTCATCCCCCTCCAGATAAAAGGCCAAGGCAGGAAGTTTATTATGATTCCTCTGATCAGGCTTCTGTTTCTTCAGTTTCTTCTGACCAGGAATATTCTTTCCCTCCTTATGAGGATTCTGATGCTGAGGAATCCATTCCTTCAGCTTCTCCCCGAGGATTTTTCTTGTGGGGAAACTTTGCATGAAATGAGGGAACATTTCCACTTGGAAGGACAGGAGTATTCGGAATCTAAGAAAAGACTAAGGGATTTTCTTCTTCCCCAACATAAACTCCTGGCTATTCCTCCTGTTTTGGATGTTGTGGATGATGCTTTTTTGGAGGCTAACTTAATCCCTGACTCTCTTCCTCCTGCTCCTGTTAAGCCTGATGGATATTACAGGGCTCCTGATTCCCACCAGTTTTTATACAAGAACCCTGCTGCTGACCCTAAAACCATTTCTCAGGGTTCTAAGGGACTTAAGGCCGCTTCTGCTAAAACCCCCATTCCCACTGAGAAGGATTTTAGATCTTTAGAAAGATGGGGCAAAAAAGTGTACACTTCTACTACTTTTATCTATTAGGGCTTTAAACTGTTTCATATGCTGAAATACCAGCAATTTCTCTTGTCTGTTTTAAAACAAAAGCTTACTTCCATTTCTGCCTGTGCAGATAAGGAATTACATGACTTAATGCATGCCACTGAACAAGTTGGGAAGCACAGTTTACACTGTGGATTTGATGCCTTGGAGGCTTCTTGTAGGGCTGCTGCCTCTGGCACAGTAATTAGAAGTCATGCATGGTTAAAGGAACAAAATTTGCCAGAACAAGTAAAAGCTAAATTATTGGATGCTCCTGTTCAGCATAATGTTTTGTTTGGATCAAAAGCTGAAGAGGTGATTAAAAAGATGGAGGACAAGGCGAAATCCATGTAAACAGTTAAAGATTTCCTGCAAGTACAGCCCTCCAGATTTAGTAGGAATTGGCCTACAAAAAATTGGTCCTTTCCCAATTCAGACAGGCCTCAGAGGGGTAGATACAGATGCTCCCGAGGAAGGCCTCAAACACAAGCCTCTTATAGACCAAGACAGTGGGCTGCTTCCACCCCTAGGGGAGGAGAGGACTGGTCACAAACTCATAGGAAACAGACTTAATGACTCCCTCTGTTGGGCTGTAGGAACTTCTTGCCTGGAAGCCCCTCTCTGAGGAAAACTTTCTCTTTTTCATCGAAACCCAAGACAAGTGGGTTCTGGATGTGGTTTCAAGAGGTTACAAATTCCATTTTCATACCCTACCAAGGCCAAGCGGATGGCCAGACCTTCCAAAACATCAATGGACAGAGGCCTTAAACCAGGTGGAAGCTCTTTTGGCTATGAAAGCCATAGAACTAGTTCCACTTTCAGAGATGGGACAAGGTTTTTACTCTAGACTCTTTCTTGTCCCCAGGAAGCAAAATTCATGGAGACCCATTCTGGATCTGTCAGTCTTGAACACCTTTCTAGAGATTCCAAAATTCGAGATGCTTACTCTACAGCAGCTACTTCCAATGCTGTCCAAAAATGCATGGATGGTAACTTTGGATTTAAAGGAGGCATATTTACACACTCCCATCAGGCAGGAACGCAGAAAATACCTCCGGTTCAAGGCCGGATCAAGGCACTTTCAATTCTCTGCGCTGCCCTTTGGATTGTCTACTGCGCCCAGGGTCTTCACCAAATGCCTGGCTCCAGTAGAAGCTTACTGCAGACTCGGGAATTCAAATTTACCCTTATCTGGACGACTGTCTTATTCGGGCAGACAGCAAGGAGGTCTTACTCCAGCATCTATGGTTTGTTCAGGATCTCCAAGTTCCTGGGATTCACTGTAAACAAAGTCAAATTTGACTCCCTCACAACAGATAATTTTTCTGGGCGCTTCTTTAAACACAACAACCCAGATGGCATTTCTGACATACGAAAAACAGTTTCAGCTGGCTTCAACTTTCAAAACCTTGGCAACTTTAACTCTGCTATCTGCAAGGTGATTCCTGCAGGCTTTGGGTTACATGGCCTCCTGCATCCTTCTCGTACCATATGCAAGACTACACATGAGGAAAATAGTGGTACCTAAAAAGTGTATGGTCTCAGCATTGCCACAGTTTAGACATACTGATCTCCGTCCTGCCTTGTCTTCAAAAGGAATTCCTTTGGTGGTCCAAGGCATGTACTCTAAACAAAGGGAAACCCTTCTGTCTGCCTCCTGCCACTCAGATTCTAACCACGGACGCCTCGGATTATGCATGGGGAGCCCATTTTCAGGGCAACTGTCTGCAGAGCCTTTGGACAAAGGATCAGAAGCACCTGCATATCAATTTAAAGGAAATGTTAGCCGTTCAGAAAGCTCTAATGGCGTTCAGGAATCTTCTACAACCAGGACAACTACTGATACGGACAGACAACACCACAGTTATGTGGTACATAAACAAGCAAGGGGGATCTCATTCCTACCCCCTTTGCAGACTAGCCATGGATCTATGGAACACAGTTCTAGCTTGCAATCTGGACCTTCAAGCTCAGTTTCTACCAGGGAAGTAAAACTTCCTGGCAGACAGTCTGAGCAGAAACCTTTCGAATCCACACGAGTGGGTGCTGGACACCGAAATATTCAGGATGATAACAGCAGTCTGGGGATGTCCTCACATAGACCTCTTTGCATCCCATCTCAATCATCAACTACAGAATTTTTGCACCAGGACTTTCCACGAACAAGCTTGGAAAGTGGATGCACTATCGTTCAGTTGGAGAAACCTCTCGGGATATGCCTTTCTGCCTCTTCCTCTTCTTCCATGGGTGTTATTAAAGATCAAACAGGACAAGCCCAAGATAATCTTGTTGGCCCCAAATTGGCCTCAACAGTTTTGGTACCCTACTGTGAAAAACCTATGTCTGGAGCCCCCTTGGGTCTTACCACAGACTCCGAACCTTGTGTCCCAACATCAGGGTCAGGTTCTACACTCCCATGTCAGCATTCTCAGCCTGGCGGCCTTGTTAATCCAGGGCCTTTGATTCCTTCTCTCCTACCCAAGCAGGTTATGGATGTCATTTTAGAAGCCAGACGTCCTAGCACTAGAAAATCTTGTGCAGGAAAATAGAAAAGATTTTGTTCCTGGATGCAGGCTCAGGATTCTGATCCTCTTCTTCCTAACATTCCTTTGATTTTACTTTACCTGACCAATCTCTTACATAAGGGTCTGTCTTTCTCTTCCATTAAGATACATGCCTCTGCTGTTTCTGCTCATAATACAGACCCTCCAATCTTTTCCCACCAGCTCATGAGACAGTTTCTCAGAGGAGCTAAGAACTTAAGACCTCCTAGATCTCCTCCCATTCCTGCTTGGGATCTCAACTATGTTTTGGAAAAGCTCACCTTGCCTCCTTTTGAGCCTGCTGCCTCTTCTGACATCAAGTTTTTATCTTGTAAAACAGCCATCCTGTCAGCCCTGACCTCTCCCAGGAGAGTTTCAGAGTTGCAAGCCCTTATGGCTGTGGAACCTTATATTATTTTTAATCAAGACAGGGTGTCTTTGAGGACTAATCCTACATTCATGCCTAATGTGGTTTCCAAAGTGGCTTTAAATCAAACTATCCACTTGCCAACTTTTTCCCCACTCCTCAAAATAAAGGGGAAAGGATCTTGCATTCCTTGGATGTACACAGACTACTACGTTTTTACCTGGACAGAACCAAGGACATCAGAAAATCAGAGCAATTGTTGGTTTCTTATGCTTCAAGTTCCCAAGGTAAAGCCATTTCAAAACAGACCATTTCTAAATGGATTGCTCATGGAATCAGATTTTGTTATTCACACCATGGAAAGCAAATCCCAGGGAGTATACGGACTCATTCCACCAGAGCTGCTGCCACTTCTGCCTTCCTCGGGGGAGTTCCTACCAAAGACATTTTGAAAGCTGCAACTTGGAGTTCAGTGCATACTTTTTCAAAGCACTACAATCTACCTCTCTACTCTAAGTCTAGGGCAGGCTTTGCTTCTGCAGTCTTGCAGGGCCTTTTAGCCGCCCCTTCTACTTTATGACCACCTCCCTTTCATTCTGCTTTGGGATTCTACCCTACAGTCATGACTGCAGCAGTGAAACACGAACATAGTACAGTTGTGTACACTTACCATAAATGTAGATGTTCAAGTGTCTTCACTGTTTCAGTCTGGGTTTCCCTCCCTCCTGTCCCCTCTTATTTTTACTTTTGTGTGGTTCCTTTTTTCACCATTCTTCTGAGCTGTATTTGCAAAGGATATGGGACCTTTCTCATTTTGGGACTCCTGACATCTGGGGCAAGAAAAACTGGAGAACATGGCGTCAGGTGTCAGCTTTGTACTCCTGGCGCTCTGACGTCAGGGAGCATGGTTGAACAGCCGACGCCAGACCCAGACTTTGGGATTCTGGCCGACCGAGGACTGCCTGCCGGCAGGGGAGAACCCTACAGTCATGACTGCAACAGTGAAGACACTCTTAACATCTACAATTATGCTAAGTGTACACAACTGTACTTTCCACCCAGTCAAAGGAAAGAAGCAGCTTTGGAGATTATAAAGCTGTCTCAAGAGTCATCCAACCAGCCCCACCTGACCAGCACGGCTCTGGATTTTACTCTAGATTCTTTTTGGTGCCAAAGCGAAAAGAGGACTGATTTGGATCTCAGCAATTTCAGCAAGTCAGTCGCCCACACCAAATTCCAGATGGTCACGGTCCAGTCCATTCTTCCATTTTTAAGAGAAGGCAGTTGGATGTGCTCTATAGATCTCTGGGATGCATATTACCACATCAAGATGGACAAACGCTCCAGGAGTCTGCTCACTTCTGGCTAGGAGGCAGTCCTTACCAATTCTGTCTCCTGCTGTTTGGTCTCTCTACAACCCCAGTGTGTTCACAAAATACATGGCAGTGGTAACAGCTCACTTGAGACTAAAAGGATTCCGGGTGATGATCGTGTTACACTGCTGCAGTCATTACACTTGGGTTATCCTGCCATCAGGCGGTTCCCCAGTCGGCCTGAGTTCCAAAGTCTTGGTCAGGCGTCAGTTGCTGTCGCCTCCTCCCTGATGTCAGTGCGACAGGGGTATAAAAGATGCAGCCGATGCCATTTTCTTCAGTCTTTCTTGCTGCGTGGTGCCCGAAGCAAAAGCAGTTCGCAAGTGCCGGTCGGCCGTCCCCTGAGATATTCATTCTGAATCCAGAACCAAAGTCTTTTACAAAGCTAAGTACCCCGTTGGGGAAACTTTTTTTTGCCTCAGACTATGTCAGTAAAAGTTAATAACTATTTCTTGTGGGAAGCAAATATCTCATAAGGATTTCCATTCCTATTGTATCCCATGCCTAGGCCCATACCACAACGTCACTGGTCGGTTTTGTGCTAGGTTTAACAAGCGCACTATTAAACATCTGTTTGATTTTGCCCGACATTATTTTGGTAGAAAATTCAATTATGCCATGCCATCGGAAAAAGCACAAAGACAAAATAGGCATCAGAGGCCCAAAATTGACGAAGCCTCTTCTAGGCCAGTTGTCGGTTCTCCGGTTTTCAGCGAGCCACCTTCGCAGCCCCTGACTACCGCTTCTTTAGAACCACAGGCCGCCTCTGACTCCCACGTGGAGATGGCTGGGCCTTCGGACGCACGAGTTTTTCAGCCTACCGAGACTAACCTTTCAGAGGGATCCGGAGTAGCTGAGCAACCCACAGCTTCAGAGGGTGTCTTCAGACCTACTCAGTTAAGCATTAAACCCTCAGCTAAGTCTAAGCTTCTTTTAAAATCAAAGAAACAAATACAGCATTCACCAGGGCAGGCCGCCATGCCTAAGAAACAAATGCTCAAAATGGCCGAAGACCTAATCACTCTGATCAGGGGGTCCCATCCCCCTCCTGATAAAAGGACTAGACTGGATGCAGACTACAACTCATCCGACCAGGTGTCCATCTCTTATGATTCCTCCTCAGACCTAGGATACCCTTTGCCCCCTTATGAGGATTCTGATGCTGAGGAATCTATTCCATCAGCCTCACTGCCTGAGGACTACTCCTTTGGGGAAACCCATGAGGGAGCATTTCCATTGGGAAGGCCAGGATTACTCAGAATCCAAGAAAAGGCTCAGAGACTTATTACCTCAACACAGACCCCTTGCTATTCCGCCAGTGTTAGATATTGTGGATGATGTGTATACTGAATCCAGCTTAAATCCTGATTCCTTACCTCCAGCCCCTTTTAAACCTGACGGATACTACAGAGTTCCTGACTCAAATTTCTGTATAAAAGCCTTGTAGCTGACCCTGAAACTATTTCTTAGGGACCCAAAGGAGTTAAGGCCTCATCAGCCAAGAATCCAGTTCTCTCTGACAGATTCCAGAGCATTAGACAGATAGGGAAAGAAAGTATATACTTCTGCAACTTTAGCAATGAGAACCTTAAATTGCCAGTTTCACATGCTAAAATATCAGAAATTTTTACGGTCTCAGTTAAAACAAAAAATGCTTTCAGAATCAGATCCTCTTACTTTTAAAGAAATGTAGGATTTATTGCATGCAGCTGAACAAGTGGGAAAGCATACTTTGCAATGTGGTTTTGATTCTCGAGGCCTCCTGCAGAGAGCCGCAGTTACAGGCTCTGTCATTAGAAGACATGCTTCGTTAAAAGAACATAAGTTACCAGATCATGTTAAAGCAAAATTATTGGATGTACCTTTGCAGCAGGATGTGGTGTTAGGAGTTAAGGCAGAAGAGGTATTAAAGAAAATGAAGGATAAGGCAAAATATATGCAAACTGTGAAGGATTTCTTACAGGTTCAGCCTCCTAGATTTAGCAGAAACTGGCCAACTAAGACTTGGTCCTTTCCAAATAGACCTCAAAGGGGAAGATACAGACGTTCAAGAGGTAGAGGTCAAACACAAGGTCCTTAAGGCCTCGACAATGGGTTGCATCAGGCCAGAAAGAAGGGGAAGACAGGCTCCAACCATATAAAAAGCCACTCCAGTGACTTCCAACTACAGCTGCCAAACAAATCCCTCTTGGCAGCCCCCTTGGGAGGAAAACTGGCACACTTCTGCCACAACTGGCAAATGATCACCAAAGACAAATGGGTTCTCAACATTGTATTTCAGGGTTACAGGTTCCACTTTCACACTCTGCCAAAGTTAAAAGGAATGCCAAATCTGCCACCAAATCAATGGGCAGAGGCTCAAAAACAAATTACAGCACTCATGGATATGAGAGCTATTCAAAAGGTACCATCACAGGAGCAAGGACAAGGATTTTATACCTTTTGTACCCAGAAAGGACAAAGCCTGGAGGCCCATTCTGGATCTTTCATCTCTAAACACTTACCTGGATGTTCTGAAATTCAAAATGTTGACACTATAGCAGCTTCTTCCCATGCTGGGCAAGAAAGCTTGGCTTGTGACTTTGGATCTCAAGGAGGCATATCTGCATTTCCCTATCAGACAAAACTGCAGAAGATACCTCAGATTCATAGCTGGTTCAATGCACTACCAATTCTCTGCACTGCCCTTTGGCTTATCTACTGCGCCCAGGGTCTTCACAAAGTGCCTGGCACCAGTAATTGCATTTTGCAGACAGAAAGGAATTCAAATTTATCCGTACCTGGACGACTGCCTGATTCAAGCAGAGAGTAAGGACATTCTTCTAAAGCATCTGGCGTTTGTAAAAAAAGTTAAGTTGCCTGGGGTACACAGTAAACGAAAAATCAAAACTAGTGCCCTCACGAGATTATATTCCTGGGTGCCAGCTAGAACACAACGGCCCATATGGCTGATCTCACGCCAGACAAACAAGGACATCTGACTCAATACTTTCAATTAATGGCAACAAAGACCCATCTCCCTGCAAGAAAAATTCTGCAGGCCTTGGGTTACATGGCATCCTGCATACTACTAATTCCATATGCCAGACTGCATATGAGGAAACTACAGTGGTACCTAAAGAATGTATGGTCTCAACAGTCAGAGTTTGGAAACAGTTATACCACTAATCCCTTCCCTTCAACAGGAGTTTCAATGGTCGGCTCAAGCTTGTCACCTCAACAAGGGAAGCCTTTAACACAACCCACAGCCAGGCAAACACTGATAACAGATGCATCGGATTACGCCTGGGGAGCGCACATCACGGCAGGCAAATGTATTCAGGGCACGTGGCCCGCAGAACAAAGGCATCTTCACATCGATCAAAAAGAGATGCTAGCTGTACAAAATGCCCTTATAGCTTTCAAGGACCTGCTATATCCAGGACAACTACTGCTAAAGACAGACAACACCACAGTTATGTGGTACATAAACAAGCAAGGGGGCGCTCACTCCTACCCCCTATGCAGACAAGCCATGACCTTGTGGAACACGGCTATGAACCTTCAAGATGTAATGTGATCCTATCTCGCCTACATTCTGTACTGATGGGTTTGGAGCCGATCCGCGGCTCCGACTCTGCACGCTATACTATAGAACGAAGTCTCTTATTGGCTGAGCTATCCCACATCCCAGGATGCACCACCACTGCTTCCCCAGATCTCGTTTGCCGCTTCTACAGCAAAGACGTGGTCTCGGACTTGGCTGAGCTAAGTGCTTATTACTTGAAAATTTCTGTCAAATTTTTTCTAATCTACCCAAAAGCTGTTTTAACAGCTATTCGTTGTGTGACCGTGAGATTTGAGTCTTTTTGTGGTAAAATTATCTTGGTTTGAGGGAAAGGATCCCGTTTAAGTTAGAGGGGCCTTGCCCTCGCGCGTTGTTAAAGCTTCTTAGTGTGAGTCTTTTCTGTGGTAGAGTTGTCTAGATTTGGGTCAAGTGATCCCGTTTAAGTTAGAGGGGCCTTGTCCTCAGTTTACGTATTTCTTTAAGCTATTTTTTATTAGTGTATTTAAAAGAATATTTCTGTGGTAGTGATTTGTGTGTCAACATGTCGAAAGAGCACAGACCATCAGGATTCAAAAAATGCTCTAAATGCAGTTACAAAATGTCCATTACGGACGACCACTCTTTGTGCGTTTATTGTTTAGGCCCTAAGCATCTTCAAGAGTCATGCAGCGTTTGTCATGCTTTTTCCTCCCGTGTCCTCCAAGAGAGGAAAAATAAATTGATTTTAAAAGGGCTTATCACCCCTTCCTTTGAGGAGGCTTTATCTTCTTCCTCTTCACCTTCAAAGAAGAAGAAATCCTCTGCTCCGACCAGCCCATCGGAACCGGCTACAAAGAAATCTCTGGAGGCTTCTCCGTCGGCTCCACGGACTTCGGAGCCGAGGGCGGAACGGTCTGCCTCGATGCTACCAGCCTCGACTCCTCTGGTTTTGGAGTCGACGGCTAGGGCTTCGAGAGGCGGGTCACCTTCATCGGCTCCACTGTCTTCGGAGCCGATGAGAGTTGCCCGCTCAGACTCTTCCCCTTCGGCGCCGAAGTCCACTTCGGCTCCGAGGGAAATTGCAATGGTTGTGGAGTCTCCCTCGGCACCGATACTTATCGAGACTATTCGGAGCCAGTCCCCCAGTCCTTCGGAACCGGCAGAGAAGTCTACTCGAACTCGTTCGATCTCTTCTCGGTCTTCGAGAATGTCAGATTCGGACATAGACAGGGTGCTTCAAAGGCTGTTTCAGTCTCCGGTCTTTCAAAAGTTAGTTTCGGCTCCAGCCCAGTCTGCTCCGGAGCTGGTTGCCCACCCTGTTGTCTTGGTTCCTCCTCCAACAGCCTCGGCACCGTTGGAGTCGGTGCTGGTGGAGCCGGTGGAGGTTTTCGGGTCGGTTCCGACCCTTACTCCAACCCCGCCCGGGTCGGAGTTCGTACACGGACCTCCTCTGTCGGCCCGGGGTGATGCCGGGACCGATGCTTTCGGTTCCGAGCCTCCCTCTCGGTGCGTCGGCTGCGGGAGTGCCATCTACTGTTGTGGCCTCGGGGGTTGGACCTTCCCAGGACTCTGGGGGTCCCGCCTTCAGGGCCATGAGGAGTGCTTTGGCCAAATCTTCTTTGGCCACCTCCACCATCTCACCGTCACCTTCCCTTGGCACATAGACTGGTTCCTTTGTAGTCCCCCTGTCTCAAGACAGCGGAGCCCTGGGGCCTGAGGCCACCCCCATCGGGGGTTCCCTCCTTCCTGAAGGTCCCTCCGAAGCGTCTTCGGAGGAACCTCCGAGGAAGAGAGAGTGCAAGAGGAAGCACGTAGACTCCCCTGACGAGTCTCACCTCGGACACTGACCTCTATGATGCGGAGGGATCCCCCAAGTCGTCCTCTGATGATGTCTCCTTTGCGGACATTTTGGAGATCCTGAAGCAACGAGGCGACTGGCAGTCCAAACCCCCTTCCGATGAGGAGTCTGTATTCCTCAAGGCCTTCGGGGCTCAGCCCTCTGCCTCCTTGGTGTCTTTGCCTTTCGATGAGCTTCTGGATTTGATCTCTCGAAGGGCGTGGGAACACCCGGATTCTGTTGAACCGGTGCCAGCTCGCCCCAATAAATTTCTCTCAGCACCCCCTGAAAAGGATTTTCTCTCCAAAGGTGTGGCTGTAGATGCCCTGGTGGTGGCATCTGCTACCCAACAAGATGTGGCAGAGGCTTCAACATCCGTCCATCCTCCTAATAGAGTCTAGGAGCATGGATCGGTATGGGAAGCGCGCCCTTACTTCAGCAACCTTTACTTTAAGGTCTCTGAATTATTTGACGCACTTCACCAGACTTCAGAGGGATCTGGTCAAGGAACTTTCAGATACCCTCTCTGGTAACTTACCTGAGCAGTTGGCCCAGACTGTTAACTCTCAGCTGGCTACCCTATCATCGTTATCGAACTCGTCCATGAGGCTCATTTCATATGCAGCCGAGGGGGCGAGCAGAGCGGCGGGAACAGGCGTTGCTCTACGGAGACAAGCCTGGCTCCGCCTGTGTCATTTTGCGGAGGCCTTTAAGTCTTCCTTTGCCGACGCTCCCTTTGATGGGTCCTCTCTGTTTGGACCCAAGGTAAAGGACACCTTGACTCGCTGCGAACAAGAGGGTAAGACTTTAACTGCCGTAGGGGCACGGTTTTCCACTCCCTTCAGGCCTTATCCCAAGGCTAGAAGAGGGGGGGAAATGTGGTTCCATAAATCTCAAAAGCCTTACTCTTCGCAGCAGAGCGATCCCCCTTCTAGAGGCAGAGGAGGGGGAAATTTTTCAGGAAGATGCCGTCCCAGAGGCGGCAGAGGCCCCCACAACACTGGAGACCACGAGTCCTTTCATGGCTCCTCAACCTTCCAGCATCCCTGAAGGAGTGCCCGACTGTGCAGCTCCAGAGCCAGTCGGGGGTCATTTTTCGAAGCACCTAAAGGCCTGGGAGAGTATCACTCAGGACCGATGGATGCTCCAAATCATCGCCGGAGGTTACACCATCCCTTTTTCTCAACCCCCCCCCCCTCCATCTCAAAGAATCCCGGACCCGCCACCCAGTCAACGGGATCTTGCAGCCAACGAAATATCAAAGCTGCTTCAAAAAGGAGTCATCCAACCTGGTCCCGCAGGCCAGACCGGATTAGGGACTTACTCGAGATTCTTTTTGGTGCCAAAAAAGACCAGGGACTTGAGGCCCATTTTGGATCTCAGCAAGCTAAATCGATCAGTGAAAAAGTCCAAGTTCTGGATGGTCACCTTGCAATCCATTCTCCCGCTGCTGGAGAAAGGTGTTTGGATGTGCTCCATAGATCTCAAGGATGCCTATTATGACATCCTGATAGATCAGGCGTCCAGGAGACACTTGCGCTTCAGCCTGGGAGACAGTCATTTCCAGTTCTGTGCACTGCCCTTTGGTCTCACCACAGCCCCCAGGGTGTTCACCAAATGTTTGGCGGTGGTGACTGCTCACCTGAGAAGTCTAGGATTCCAAGTGTTTCCATTCCATAGACGACTGGCTCCTAACTGCCACCTCCAGGCGTCTACTCTTGCAAAATCTAGCAGCCACTATATCTCTAGGCAACTCCCTAGGAATCACCTTCAATTGGACAAAGTCCGTGTTGCTGCCATCTCAGCGCATTCGGTTTATCGGAGCAGAGATAGACTCAAAGCAAATGCGAGTCTGTCTTCCTGCAGAGAGGATAGAAACACTACAGTCTCAAGCTCGAGCTTTGCTCCTCAGACGTCGAGCCCCAGCGAGGATGGTCCTACAACTGTTAGGTTCCATGTCGGCCACCGTTCTCCTAGTCCCCTTAGCAAGGTTACATATGAGGATTCTCCAGTGGCTCCTGTCAGTCCAGTGGTCTTATCAGGATCTCCCACTCAGTCACCACATTCTGATCACAGAGACGTGCAAACAGGACCTTCGTTGGTGGCTTCTTTCCTCCAACCTGGATCAGGGGCAACCCTTCGTGCCACCACCCCCAGTGGCCACATTGACTACGGACGCCTCCCAGACGGGGTGGGGGGGACATTACCTGAGCAGGTCAGTTCAAAGCAAGTGGCACTCCGAGAGTCTCCTCCACATCAATATACTGGAAATGAGGGTGGTGCTTCTATCGTTGCAAGCACTACACATTTACCTCCCCCAGGGCACGATTGCCATTCAGTCCGACAACATGTCGGTGGTCTGGTACCTGAACAAGCAAGGAGGGACCAGATCCTACCCCCTTTGCAGAGAGGCCATGAAGGTATGGGATTGGGCGATTGCAACCAAACGTTTTCTGGTAGCAACACACATTCCAGGGAGATCCAATGTGATAGCCGACAAACTGAGCAGAACTATTCTCTCCCCTCACGAGTGGTCTCTGAACGACAGAGTGGTAACTCAGATTTTCAGGAGATGGGGAACTCCTTGTTGCGACCTTTTCGAAACACCCCTCAACACGAAATGCCAACAGTTCTTCTCTCTCACCCCAGTTCTGGGGGAGATTCCCAAGGACGCCCTAGTCCAAGCTTGGCCCACCGGTCTGCTATACGCCTTTCCACCGGTTCCCCTTCTTCCCAAGGTGATCCAGAAGGTGATTCGCTTGGAGAGCAAAATGATTCTAGTTGCCCGTCAAGTCTGGTTTCCCTTTCTTCGCAAATATGCATTGGACGGTCCATGGTTCCTGGACCAAGTTCTGGATCTCTTGACCCATCAGTCGGGACAGCTACATCAGTCCCTCCACTCGAAGTTAGCAGCTTGGCTCCTCCTCTTCCGACCATAGTCAGGAACCATGCTTTGGACCTGGAAGTCATACATATCTTGTCCTCGGCCCACAAGACTTCTACTAAGAAAATGTATAGCAGCAAATGGAAGAGATTTGCTATTTGGGCCCAACTCCGGGGCTTAGACCCCATGACAGCCCTGGTGTCAGAGGTTCTGAAGTTTTTAGCTTCTCTGTTCAACCAAGGTTGTTCGGTCTCTACCATCAAAGTTCAATTGGCGGCTATTTCCAATTTTTACGAGAGGATAGAACCACCTTTGATGAGCAACAAGTTGTATAAAGCCTTCATGAAAGGTGCTGGGCTGCTACGGCCCCCGATATCTCATCCCGCTCCACCGTGGGACCTTAATGTGGTGTTAGGTGCTTTAACCTCTTCCCCCTTTGAACCGGCAGCAACTTGTGACTTAAAATTTCTTTCTTGGAAGACTGCTTTATTAGTTGCAATTACATCAGCCAGGCGAGTTTCAGAACTTCAAGCCCTATGTGTCAAACCACCATACCTGGTTTTTCACAAGGATAGAGTATCCCTCAGACCGAACCCATCCTTTGTTCCTAAGGTTTGTTCTAATAAAGCAGTCTTCCAAGAAAAAAATGCAACAATCACTGGAACTTCCAGTTTTCTTCCCGAAGTATTCAGAGCGGAGTATATCTTTTACACCTTGGATGTCCACAGACAATTACGCTTCTATTTGGATAGGACGCACCAAGCACGAAAAGCAGATCAGTTGTTTGTGTCCTTTTCGGACAATAAATTGGGCAAAGCCGTCATGAAAGTCACTATTGCCAAGTGGATCAGAGACTGTATCAGTCATACTTACTTCATTTCTAACAAAGAGCTTATAGCTACAGTGAAAGCTCATTCTACCAGGGCTATGGCTACTTCGGCAGCCTTTCATTCCAAGCTTGCTATTAGTGACATTTGTGCGGCTACGTGGTCTTCTCCTCACACCTTTATTTCTCATTACAAATTGGACGTGGCATCTCGGGGGCGAGCTTCCTTCGGTTCCACAGTTCTCAGGAGTGTTTTCCAGTGAGCCACCCAGGAATCTGGTGCTAGGGACGCTGTCCCATCAGTACAGAATGTAGGCGAGATAGGATCACATTACATCTTTTAGTTATGTACTTACCATAACTTTAGATGTATGGGATCCATCTCACCTACATTCCTAATAACCCACCCTCCTTCCCCCTGCCTTGGAGATCAGAAGAGACCGGATGGTCAGAGTTCAACTGTTTCCTCTCTTGAAATACCTGGCAATATTATATCAACAGTCTATGTGTGTGTGCATGTGTGCGGACAAACAAGATTTGGGGAAGCAGTGGTGGTGCATCCTGGGATGTGGGATAGCTCAGCCAATAAGAGACTTCGTTCTATAGTATAGCGTGCCGAGTCAGAGCCGAGGATCGGCTCCGAACCCATCAGTACAGAATGTAGGCGAGATGGATCCCATACATCTAAAGTTATGGTAAGTACATAACTAAAAGTTCATCTGCAAGCACAATTCCTGCCAGGAGAGAAAAACACGCTGGCAGACGACTTAAGCAGAAACATCATGGATCCACACGAATGGGAATTGAATCCACAAATATTCAGAATGATGACACAGAAATGGTGGAGCCCGGACATAGATCTGTTTGCATCCCCAATAAACTGCCAGCTACAAAAATTTGCATAAGGAGTTACCATCCACAAGCATGGAAAGTGGATGCCTTCTCGTTCAGCTGGGAGAACCTACAAGTATAAGCTTTCCCACCACTACCTCTCCTGCCAAAGGTACTCACAAAAGCCAGGCAAGAAGAGCCAAAGATTATCCTGATTGCACCAGACTGGCCACGCCAGCACTGATACCCAATCTTAAGGAGCTTAGCACAATAACCACCCTGGATTTTGCCTCAAATCCCACATCTGCTGACTCAGCACAACAATCTAATACTACTGCAAAAGCCTTCGATACAATACCCCACCCGGGCATTATAGATAAGCTCACCAGTTTAAATATAAACCCCTATGTCACTAGATGGGTTGCAAACTGGCTCAAGGACAGAACCCACATGGTTAGAATTGCTGGAGCCATGTCAGACTCCAAACCAGTTACAAGTGGCATCCCACAAGGCTCAGTCCTGGGACCTCTGTTGTTCGGTATATATTTCTCGGAGGTACAGGCTAACACGAAAGGACTGTGGCTGACCAAGTTTGCAGATGATTGCAAACTGGGCGCCATAATAGACTCTCCAGCCGACGCAAGCATCCTACAAAAGGGCCTCATAGAAACAGACAACTGGTGCCAGAGCCATGGCCTCAAGCTAAATGCCAAAAAGTGTATAGTCATCCCCTTTGGCATAATCAAAGTGCCCACAAATTACCACATAGGTGGTAATCCATTAAGTACAGAAGAAGTAATTAGGGACCTGGGGACCCAAGTTGATAGCAATCTCATTTGAGAACCACATGGCCAAAGTGGTTAGAAAAACATTTTGTATAGCCCACCTAATCATGAAGGGATTCACATCTAGATCAGGGGAGGTCATCGTGCCTCTTTACTCATCCCTCATCAGGCCCATAATTGAGTACAATGCCCCTTTTGGGATGTACCTTATCAGACACCTGCAGCAACTGGAAAGACCCCAAAAGTACCTCACCAAGAGGATCAAAGGGCTCAAACAGATGCCATATGCTGCCCGGTTAAAGAAACTCCAGCTCTACTCAGTGGCATACCGCCTGCTCAGAGGCGATCGAGAGACTTGAACCTCAGCACTGAAATAAATAGGACATGCTGGAGGGACAGATTCATAACCCAGAGGCTCCCTTCACTCTGGAATAAAATCCCAGTCCAGGTTAGGCATAGTCCCTCATTGACTCTCTTCAAGAGGAATCTTGATGAGTGGATGGGAGATAGTAGGTTTACCCCGGGTATCACTTCTGTGTCACTGTTAGACAGAGGCACAGTATACTAACCTCGAAAAAGGGCATAGCAAAATTCATTTAAAATGGGTGGCGAAAGCCAAACACACTGGCTAGGCTTATAAATGCCCTAGGGCAGATAGCCTAGTATGAACCTATGAACACAGCCAGCTAAAGGCCTTAAACTTAGCTGCATGGAAGATTCCTTAGTTAAGCAAGCAATGCCTCTCTCCAAAGCTGTTATGGATGTCATTCTGGAGGCCAGAAGGCCTAGTACCAGGAAAGCCTATTCGCATAAATGGAAGAGATTATGTGCCTAGAACCAAGCTGACAGCCTTGACTCTCTTGTCCCAAAACATTCCTCAAATACTACAATACTTAACTGAGATGCTGGACAAAGGCCTCTCCTTCTCATCCATCAAGATCCACGCCTCTGCCATCTCTGCTCTTTACAATTTTCTCTAATCCTGTTAAAACAGTACCTCAGAGGGGCTAAAAACATAAGACCGCCCTGTAGAGCACCTACTCCAACTTGGGACCTCAACTTTGTTTTGGAAAAACTAACTTTACCTCCTTTTGAGCCAGCTAACGCAGCAGAATTAAAATATATCTCTTGGAAAACTGATCTGCTCTTGGCAATAACAGCAGGAAGAGTTTCAGAATTACAGGCACTAATGGCAGTGGAACCTTTCCTCATTTTCCACCAGGACATGGTGTCTTTAAGAACTAACCCTACGTTTATGCCAAAGGTGGTGTCCAGTGTGGCTCTAAACCAAACTATTCACCTGACAACTTTTTATCCTAAACCACAGAATAAAGGGGAGAGACTACTGCACTCTCTGGACATTCACAGGCAGCTGCGCTTCTACTTGGACAAAACCAAAGCTTTCAGAAAATCTGAGCAATTATTGGTAGCATATGCTGCAGAAGCACAGGGAAAAGCCATTTCAAAACATCCTATTTCAAAATGGATAGGACATTGTATACGTTTCTGCTACACATACCATGGAAAACCTGTACCTAGCAGCATTAGATCTCACTCCACCAGGGCAACAGCTACTTCAACTGCCTACCTCAGGGGAGTACCTACCAAGGATATTTTGGAAGCAGCAACTTGGAGTTCCGTACATACCTTCACCAAGCATTACCATCTGCCTCTATACTCTAAATTCAGAGCTGGCTTCACCAATGCAGTGCTGCAGGGCCTTATAGCCACCCCTAATGCCTTATAGAACCAGCCACCCTTCCTCAGCTTTGGTATTCTACCCAAGTGTAATGACTGCAGCAGTGTAACACGAACATAGTACAGTTTTGTACCTACCATACATGTATATGTTAGTGTATACAATGCTGCAGTCCAGGTTACCCTCCCTCCTTCCCCTCTTACTGGCTGGTATGTACCTATGTCTTCTACCCTTACTACCTATGGGGAGTATTTGCTGGTAGCTGTAAGTTGTTTTTTTGCTTTTCTTATGTATGTTTTATTAGCAATTGGAATTGCACCTGACATCTGGGGCAAGAAAAACTGAAGAAAATGGCGTCTGCTGCATCTTGTATACCCCTGTCGCACTGACGTCCGGGAGGAGGCGACAGCAACCGACACTGGACCAAGACTTTGGAACTCAGGCCGACTGGGGAACCACCTGATGGCAGGATAACCAAAGTGTAATGACTGCAGCAGTGTATACACTCTAACATCTACATTTATGGTAGGTACAAAACTGTACTTTTCCGTGTCTAGACTGGCTCCTTACTGCTTCCACCAAGCATTTTCTGGTAATGCTACAACATGCTCTCCGGCAAAATTGGTGGGAATAACGATACATTGGGAGAAATCAAATGATCTGAAGTAGGAGATTCATTTGTCAGCAACCTGTGGGTATGGATCCGATATCAGATCCAAACCGGCATGGTTTATCCAGCTATGGATCTGAGCTCCTCCCCTCACCCATAATGCCCTGCTCTCCCTACATGACCTCAGATCTAGTTTGCCGCGTTCATGGTGACAGCTTGGTCTTTGAGCTCCTACAGCTAAGTGGAAATTTGTTATTTAATAAGGTTTTTTTCGATCTTTAAATAGTACCTTTGTGTGAAAGTTATAGGTTCTCCATCCTTTTAAACTGTTTTTGGTTAATTTGCAAAAATTTTTGTGCAACTCCCTCCCCTCGCTGGTAGCGTAGATGTGTGTGCGTGGTCTTTGGGGCCTGTAGTGTGTTTGAGTAGTTAACTTTGTTAACTTGTTAGTTTTTAATTTTTTTCTTCTGTTAAAAAAAAAAAAAAAAAAAAAGACTGGCTCCTTACTGCCTCCACCAAGCATTTTCTGGTAATGCTACAACATGCTCTCCGGCAAAATTGGTGGGAATAACGATACATTGGGAGAAATCAAATGTTATCCCTACACAGCAGAGTTCATTCATTGGAGCCGTGTTCAGTACTCTGTCTTGTCTGGTATCACTGCCACTTCTGTCGATTTTAACTCAACTCCGTGATTCTTTCTCAAACACCAGCCTCTGCAAGGGAAGTTCTTAAAGCCCTAGGTTCTATGGCTGCATAAATTCCAATAGTGCCTCTAGCAAAGCTGTATGTGCGAATTTTGCAATGGCTCCTTCTGTGTCAATGGTACCCAAACTGTCATCCCCTGGATTACAAGATTCAATTAACTCCTGCAAACAGGACCTGCTTTGGTGAATGAGGCCTGAAGTAGATATTTGGAGCCACCCATTTCAACCCTCCCAGCCCACAGCCATTGTGACCACGATGCCTCCGTGATCGGGTGGGGGGGCATTTCCAGGGAAAGATTGCCCAAGGCACATGGCCCACCTGCATATCAATGTTCTGGAACTGAGAGCCATGCTGTTAGTGCTGCAGGCATTCCATTCGGCTCTCCTCTGGGGCAGTGGAAAGCAAGTTAGACAAAGTCACTGGTCTGGTACATCAACAAGCAAGGTGGAACCAAGTCCTACCCCTTATGTCAAGAAGCCATGAGAATTTGGCAGTGGACGATAGCTTCCAACCACTTTCTGATAGCCATGCATATCCTGGGGAGCCCCAGTGTGATTGCGGGCAAACAGCCAATGCATCCTCATGCCCCACGAATGGTCCCTTAACCCCAAGGTGGCGTCTAATAGCCTTGCTGTGATCTTTTCTCTTCCCCATCAAACACAAAGTGCAACAGTTACTTTGCCCTACTTCCCCTGAAGGGGGAGTCACAGTGGGACGCTCTGATCCATGATTGGCGCACGGGACTTCTCTCTGCCTTTCCTCCCATTCCTTGATTTCTAAAGAAAGCTCTTCAGTTGAGATGCTAGGTGATCCTCATAGCCCCATTCTGGCCTCGACATGTTTGGTTCCCTTTTCTTCAGCCTCATCTATTATACCCACCATGGATTCTGGACCCTCTACCAGATCTGATCACTCACCCCCCCCAAGGGTTGTCACCCGAATCTGTCCAGTCTCAAGCTGTCACTTGCACTAGTCACCAGGCAAGCTCATCTCTCTTTCCCTGTTCGAGACATCATTCTGGCCTCTCTCAAACCGTCCACCAGAAGACTATATCAGGATAAATGGAAAAGGTTCTCCATCTGGTCCAAGGATAACATGCTAGACCTGTATTTGGCACCAGTTACTGCAGTGCTTCAATACTTGGCTAAGTTTTTTTTGATAATGGAGCCTCTGCAGTAAGAGTGCATCTAGTGGCAAATTTCCAGAATTGTTATAGATGGCACCCTCTCATCTTTTTATGCCTCTGCAAGGCTTTCCTCATGGAGTCCTCTCATCTCGGGCCTCCTCTCAGACAGCCCATGGAACCTCGCTTTAGTCCTCCAGTCTTTGACTGAAAAGCCCCTTGAGCCTGCTGCTAAGTGTGACCTAAAGTTTTTGTCTTGGAAATGTTATTCCTGGTAGCCATTACCTCTACCAGGAGAGTTTTGAGCTGCAGGTATTGTGCATCAAGAGGCCCTATCTGGTCTTTCATAGTGTCACTTCGGATGAACCCATCCTTTCTTCACAAAGTTGATGTTCTTAGTGTTTCACTGTTGCAATCATTTCATTTGGGATAATCTGTTGGTAGGTTGCCCTCAGTCTGCCTGAATTCCAAAGTCTTGGGTCCTGCGTTGGTTGCTGTCTTTTCTTCCATGCAGTCAGGTTGTCAGGGGTATGAAACATGCAGCCAACACCATTTTCTTTAGTCTGTCTTGCCGTGCGGTGCCCGGAGCAGAAGCATTTTGCAAGTGCTGGTCGGCAGACTACTGAAATATTTGAGTTTGAGTTTCAGAACCGAAGTCATCACTAAAGCCAAGTACCCCATTGGGGAAACTTTTTTTCTTGCTTTTTACCGATGTCAGAAAAAGTTAATTGTATTACTTGTGGGAAGCAAATACCTCATAAGGACTTCCATTTGTACTGTGTTACTTGCCTAGGCCCTGATCACAACGTGCCTGGCTGTCGGTTTTGTGCTAGATTTAACCAACGGCACTATTCAGCGTCAGTATATTTTTGCATCAAAGTATTTTGGAAACAGATTTAACTACCCAGAAATGTCGTCTGATAGCAATCGGACTACTGGAGTACATAAAACGCAAAGAAAAGGACAGAGAAAGGCAGTCGAGATCCAAAACAGATGACTAAGCTTCTCCTAAGCCAGTCGCTGGTTTGCCTGTACTCAGTGAGGCACCTTTGCAGCCCCTGATAACTGCTACTTTAGAGTCGCAGGCCTCTACCGAAACCCATGTGGAGTTCGGCAATCTGCGAGATACTCAAGGTATTGGACCGACGGATGTATCTGCCTCAGATGGGTCTGGAGCCGCTGAGCAGGCACCGGCTTCTGAGGGTGTATTCAGACCTCATTTGTACATCAAACCAACAGCTGCAAAACCAAAGACAAAAGCAACTTCTAAAACTAAAAAAAATGACGCATGAGCCATGTGCACAGGCCTCTATACCTAAAAAAAAAACAGAAGATCAAAATGGCTGAAGGCCTTATTTCCTTGATCAGGGGTATCCATCCCCCACCAGATAAGAGGCCTAGGCAAGACACTGATTATGAATCTTCAGATCAGGTTTCTATTTCTTCTGATTCCTCTTCTGATCAGGAATTATCTAATCCTCCCTATGAGGATTCTGATGCTGAGGAGTCTATTCCATCTGCATCTTCTCCAGAGGATTATTCATTTGGAGAAACCTTGCATACTTTGAGGGAGCATTTTCACTGAGAGAGTCAAGACGGCTCGGGGATTTCTTTCTCCCTCCACACACGCCTTTAGCCATTCCCCCTGTTTTAGACGTTGTGGATGATGTGTTTGCAGAGTCAAGCTTGACTCCTGACTCCTTACCTCCGGCTCCCAGTAAGCCTGACAGATATTACAGGGTCCATGACTCATACATTTTTTAGAAACCCTGCTGCTGATCCTGAAACTATTTCACAGGGTCCAAAGGGAGTTAAGGCCTCAACAGCAAAAAATCCTACCCCCTCTGACAGAGATTCAAGGGCACTGGACAGATGGAAAAAAGGTGTATACATCTGCAGCCTTGGCAATCAGGGCCTTAAACTGTCAGTTTCATATGCTTAAACAGAAAATTATTTCGGAATGTGCAGAAAATAAAGAATTGCAGGAATTATTACATGCAGCTGAACAGATTGGAAAGCTTACTTTGCAATGTGGTTTTGATTCTTTAGAGGCCTCCTGCAGGGCCGCAGTTACTGGATCCGTGATTGAGGCATGCCTGGTTAAAGGAATAAAATTTGCCTGATCATGTTAAAGCTAAATTGCTAGATGCACCTTTGCAGCATGACTCTGTTTGGTATTAAGGCAGAAGAGGTTTTAAAGAAAATGGAAGACTAAGCTAAGTCTATGCAAACGGTTAAAGACTTTGTACAAGTGCAGCCATCAAGATTCAGTAGACACTGGCCTACAAAAAATTGGTCCTTTCCTGTCAGAGCTCAAAGGGGCAAATCCAGATGCCCTAAGGGTTCCAGATACCAGGCGCAAGACTCGTACAGGTCAAAGCAATGGGGCGCATCCACCTCCAAATCTGGAGGAGATAAAGTGCAAACCTACAGAAAGCGATCCCAATGGCTTTCCTCTGCCTACACCAAGCACTTATCTTTTGGCAGCACCCATAGGGGGGAAATTTGCACTTGTTGCTCAAAATTGGCAGTTAATAACCCAGGACAAGTGGGTACTAAACAACGTATCACTGGGATACAGATTCCATTTCCACACTCTGCCAGTGGCAAATGGTTGGCCAGATCTGCCAAAAACTCAATGGACAGAGGCACAGCAACAGGTTGTCCCTCATGGAAATGGGGGCCATTCAGACAGTACCAGAACAGGAAAAAGGGCAAGGTTTTTACTCAAGACTGTTCTTGGTACCCAGAAAGGACAAGGCCTGGTGGCCAATACTGGATTTATCGATTTTGACCACATACCTGGACATTCCAAAATTCAAAATGCTGACTTTGCAGCAGCTTCTGCCCATGCTGGGCAAGAATGCTTGGCTGGTGACTTTAGACCTAAAAGAGGCGTACCTGCTTGTCCCAATAAGACAGTTGTGCAGAAAATACCTCAGATTCAAGGCTGGCTTAATGCATTACCAATTCTCTGCACTGCCCTTTGGCTTATCTACTGCGCCCAGGGACTTTTTACAAAGTGCCTGGCACCGGTAATTGCATTTTGCAGACAAAAAAATATACAAATATATCCTTACTTGGACGACTCTCTCATTCAAGCAGAGAACAAGGACACTCTTCGACACTTGGCGTTTGTGACGAGGCTTCTAACATAGATTCATAGATTAGTACTAGTCTAAGTGCCCTTGTGAGCCATTTTAAGCCTAGAGAATTATCCATTGTGAGACTCGAACCCTGCACCTTGTGTTTGTAAGGCAAACACCTCAACCATTAGGCCACCCTCCCAACATGCCTAGTGTACACAATAAACAAAAGGAAATCACAACTGGTACCCTCTCAAAAGATAACATTCCTGGGTGCAAGCTTGAATACAATTGCCCAGATGGCTTACCTCACGCTAGACAAAGGCAACTGACTACTTCAAACTGATGGCAACAAAACCCAGTCTTCTGCAAGACGGATTCTGCAGGCTCTGGGCTTCATGGCATCCTGCATCCTACTAATTCCATATGCAAGACTGCATATGAGGAAACTTCAATGGTACCTAAAAAGTTTATGGAGTCAACATTCACACAGTCTGGAAACAATGATTCCTCTCATTCCCTGCATATAACAGGAATTTCTATGGTGGGCAAAGGCCTGTCACCAAAACATGGGACGGCCCTTCACTCTACCCCCCCCGCCAGCCAAACCTTAACAGACGCATCAGATTATGCCTGGGGGGCCCACATGGCAGGAATATGCATTCAGGGCATATAGGCACCAAAACAAATGCATCTACATATCAACCAGAAAGAGATGCTAGCTGTTCAAAATGCCCTAACAGCCTTCCAGGACAATTACTGATAAAGATAGACAACACCACAGTCATGTGGTATATAAACAAGCAAGGGGGCACACACTCACACCCCCTTTGCAGATTAGCCATGGCACTGTGGGACACAGCTTTGATCTACCAAATACATCTTCAAGCTCAGTTCCTGCCAGGAAAACAAGACACTCTGGCAGACTATTTAAGCAGAAACCTTATGGATCCTCACGAGTGGAAACTAAATCCACAAGTCTTCAACATGATAGCAGAGAAATGGAGGAGCCCAGACATAGATCTGTTTGCCTGTTCTCAAAATTATCAGTTAAAAAAAATTCTGCACAAGGACTTATCACAGCCAAGCATGGAAAGTGGACGCCCTATCCTAAAGTTGGAAAAACTATCAGTTTACGCCTTTCCTCCTCTGCCTCTTATACCCAAGGTCCTCCTAAAAGTCAGACAAGAGAAGCCAAAGATATTAATTGCCCCGGACTGGCCCCGCCAATACTGGTACCCAATCCTAAGGAACTTGTCAAAATACCCAGCTTGGACCTTGCCTCAAAGAGCACAACTACTGTCCCAGCAAAGCAATCAGATCCTGCACAATCAACTACTGACTTTGAACCTTGCAGCATGGCTGCTAATGTAATCATACAAACAACATCTCTCAATAAAGCTGTGATGGATGTCATTTTGGAAGCCAGAAGGCATAGTACTAAAAAATCTTATGCTGACAAATGGAAGAGATTCTGTGCTTGGAATCAAACACAAGGAACTGATACAGCAGAACCACATATTCCTTGGGTATTACAATACTTAACTGAGATGCTTGACAAAGGCCTATCTTTCTCATCAATCAAAATCCATGCCTCTGCCATGTCTGCTCATTACAATACAGAGCCACCAATCTTTTCTCATCCTTTACTAAAGCAGTATCATAGAGGAGCCAAAAATTTAAGGCCTCCTAGAAGATCACCATTACCAGCATGGGAACTCAATTATGTGTTGGAAAAGTTCACCCTGCCTCCATTTGAACCAGCTGATATAAAGTTCTTATCATGGAAGACAGCTCTGCTACTAGCAATTACTTCAGTAAGAGGAGTTTCAGAACTACAGGCCCTTGTGGCTATAGAGCCTTTTATCATATTTTACCCAGACAGAGGATGTCTTTGAGGACAAATCCTACTTTTCTGCCAAAGGTGGATGTCCTTCAAGAATGCAACTGCAGTCATAACATGTGGGTTGTCCTGCCTCAGGCAGCCCTCGGTCGGCTGGATTCCAAAGTCTGGGTCCGACGTCAGCTGATGTCGCATTTCTCTCCGACGTCAGAGCGGCTGGAGTACATAAGCATCAGCCGATGCCATTTTCTTCAGTCTTTCTTACTGCGCGGTGCCCGAAGCAGAAGTAGTTCGCAAGTGCCGGTCGGTCAGCTCCTGTATTCTTCGATACCGAAGTCATCAGAAAAGCTAAGTACCCCGTTGGGGACCTTTTCTTGCCTCAGCCGATGTCAGAAATTACTGAAAAAGTTAACAATTGTCTTTCTTGTGGTAAACAAATACCTCATAAGGATTTCCACTCTTACGGTCTTCCTTGCCTGGGCCCAGACCACGAAGTCTCGGCCTGTGCTCGCTTCAACAAGCGCACTCTCAGGCGCCGGGTGGAGTTTGCTGAAGATTTTTTCGCCGATAAATTTGCTTACACCATGCCGTCGGATCTTCCGACATCGCAAACTTCCAAAAAGCGAAAAGATCGGGACCAACATCCTCGGCCCGTGTCTACCACAGACTCCACGCCAAAACCTAGTGCGAGTGCTCCGGTTCCCTCTGAGACGGTCTCTCCACCGCTCCGAACCGAAGACACCGCATTACCGACGACTCCGATTCCGGACATCACTCCGACGCCAGTTATCGATTTTCCTCCGGATACCGAAACCGAGGAAATGCCCGAGTACATTGCTGTAGACAAGGTCACTCCTGCACGTGGAGCTGCCAGGCCTCCTATGGCTATGTCTATTAAGGCCTACACTAGGGCTAAGGCAGCCAGCAAAACAAAGCATATTACTTCTAAATCCTTACCTCAGCCTACTCCAGAGACACAAGTTATGTCCATGGCTGCTGATTTAATTTCCATGATTAGAGGTTCACAGGCCCATCCTGAGAGAGGATCCCAGCCTCCTTCTGATAAAAGGCCCCGGGTTGAACCCTCTGACCCTATTCCTTCAGATGAAGATTCTGAGGGCTCTGTCCACTCTGATAGCCAGGAAGAGCTCTTCCAGACCTATGAGGACTCGGATGCAGAAGATTCCATCCCTCGGCCTCCCTCCTGAGGATATTTCTTTTGGGGAAGTTCTGCACACCATGAGGGAACATTTCAAGTGGCAAGGTCAGGAATATTCTGATTCTAGGAAACGCCTTAGGACTTTCCTTAAGAAGCCCCAGCACAGGCCCTTAGCTATTCCTCCTGTACTTGATGTTCTGGATGATTTATATTCTGACTCTAGTGCTACCCCTGATTCTCTTCCTCCTGCTCCAGCCAAGCCAGACAGGTATTACAGGGTCCCAGAAACTCATTCCCATTTATTCAGGGCCCATACTGCTGATTTGGAAACTATTTCACAGGGGCCTAAAGGAGTTTCAGCCTCCACCTCTAAAAATCCATTGCCCTCCAACAGGGAAGCTAGGTCATTAGAGAGATGGGGCAAAAAGGTTTACACATCCACTACCTTATCTATGAGAGCTTTAAATTGTCTTTTGCATATGTTACAATATCAGGATTACCTGTTAGAAGATTTACAAAAAACATTAGCCACTCCTGATCCTTTAGACAGGAAGACTTTGCAGGAAGCTGTACATAACACTCAGCAAGTAAGCAATCACTTCCTGCAGTGTGGATATGATGCACTGGAAGCTTCATGTAGGGCAGCTATGACAGGGGCAGTCATTCGTAGACATGCTTGGTTAAAAGATCAACCTCAACCAGATCATGTAAAAGCAAAACTTCTGGATGCACCTTTGGAAAAGAACAAGCTTTTTGGTGCGAATGCTAAGGATGTGTTAAAGACCATCGAAGAAAAAGCAAAATCAGTTCAGATGGTGAAAGATTTCCTCCAGGTTCAACCCCCCCAGATTCAGTAGGAATTGGCCTTCTAAAAATTGGTCCTTTCCTAATCCAGAAAAGTTTCAAAGGGGTAAGAACAGACGTGGCCGAGGAAGAGGCTAATACAGAGGCCCTTACAGGGGACGACAATGGCAGCCAGGAAACCAAAGAAGTGACGCAGGGGTTTCACCTGCCCCACAACCACAATCTCAATGACTTTCCTCTACTACCGCCTACCAGGGAACAAATAGAAGCTCCCTTGGGCGAGAAATTATCTCTGTTTGCAGAAAATTGGCACAGACTGACAAAGGACAAATGGATTTTGGACATTATAGACCGAGGATACAGGTTTCATTTTCATACCTTACCAAGAAAACAAGGCATGCCAAACCTACCACAAAACCAGAGGGCAGAGGCTATCAAGCAAATCACTCTGCTTACTCGGATGAAAGCAATAGAAAGAGTTCCACAACAAGAACAAGACCAGGGGTTTTACTCAAGACTGTTCCTTGTTCCAAGAAAAGAATCTCAATGGAGACCAATACTGGACTTGTCCGCATTAAACACCTTTCTCATAGTACCAAAGTTCAAAATGCTGACTCTACAGCAACTCCTTCCCATGCTGGGCAAGGGGTCTTGGCTGATTACTCTGGACCTCAAGGAGGCATACCTGCATGTCCCTATCAGACACAGCTGCAGAAGATACCTCAGATTTCTTGCAGGGTCAGAGCATTATCAATTCTCAGCACTGCCATTTGGCTTATCTACTGCGCCCAGAGTATTCACAAAATGCCTGGCTTCAGTAATTGCTCATTGCAGGCTCCAGGGGATACAAATTTACCTGTACCTGGATGACTGCCTCATACAAGCGGACGACAAATTGATGTTGACAAAAAACCTGGATTATGTCATACGATTACTTCAAGCTCTGGGATACACAGTCAACTTCCAAAAGTCAAGACTGCAGCCATCCCAGCAAATAATCTTCTTAGGAGCCAAACTAGACACAGCCTCTCAGATGGCTTACCTGACAGAAGACAAGCAAGAGAAGTTAACTCATTACTTCAAAGGTTTAGCAAAACTCACCCAGATAACTGCAAGGAGATTCCTACAGGCCCTGGGTTACATGACATCCTGCATTCTCTTGGTTCCATTAGCAAGACTACATGAGAAAGCTTCAATGGTACCTAAAAAGCATTTGGTCTCAACACAGCAACAACTTGGAGACAATCATACCGCTTATTCCATGCCTACAAAAGGAATTCCTATGGTGGGCCTCGGTGAGCCAGGCAAACACAGGTATGTCATTCAAAAACCACAGATAACACAGACCATGACCACAGACGCCTCAGACCTTGGATGGGGGGCGCACATGGAAGGCAGGTGTATACAAGGACAATGGTCTCCAAAGGAAACACATCTGCATATAAACCAAAAGGAAATGCTGGCAGTAATGCATGCCATCGAGGCCTTTCAACACCAGCTCCAGCAAGGCCATTTACTGATACGGACAGACAACACCACTGTGATGTGGTACATAAGCAAGGGGGCACCCACTCTTACCCCCTTTGCAGACTGACAATGCATCTTTGGGAGAAATCACTGAGCCTAAACATCCAGTTACAATCCCAGTTTGTTCCAGGAAAAGACAATGTGTTGGCGGACAGCCTAAGCAGGAATTTCACAGATCCACACGAGTGGAGGTTACATCCGAAGGCTTTCACACAACTCACTTCGACATGGGGCAAGCCAGAAGTGGACCTATTTGCCTCTCACCTCAACCATCTTCTACCAAAATTCTGTGCAAGGACATACCATCCAAAAGCTTGGAAAATAGATGCCCTCTCATTCAACTGGAACTCCCTAACAATCTATGCATTCCCACCTCTGCCACTGATGACCTCAGTATTACTAAAGATCAAAGCAGAGACACCCAAGGGAATCATAATAGCTCCGGACTGGCCAAGACAACACTGGTACCCACTACTACGGAGCATATGTCACACCAGGAGGTGGGCCCTTCCCCAATGGCCTCTACTTTTTACTCAACACAATTTCGAAACAGTGCATCCAAATCTTCAGACACTGCAGCTAACAGCCTGGGAGATCCCATAAATAACTTCAGCCTATCTCTCTCCAAGGAAGTTCAGCGGATACTAACAGAGGCTGGAAGACCATCCACCAGAAAGGTTTACTTAGCAAAGTGGAAAAGATTCAGCAATTGGAATACCAACAAGGGACATATGATGCATCATTGTTGAACATCCCACTCATCTTGGAATATTTGGCAGATATGTTAAAGAACGGCCTCTCATATTCTTCCATAAAGATACATGCATCTGCTATTTCAGCTAGATACAACATTGATCCTCCTGTTTTTTCACACCCTTTACTAAGGCAATTCCTCAGGGGAATCAAGAACATTAAGCCACCAAGAAAGGCCCTAGTGTCAGCCTGGGACCTCAATTTTGTCCTAGAAAAACTGACTCTACCTCCATTTGAGCCAGCAGCTTTAGTTGACTTGCAATTTCTCTCATGGAAGACAGCTTTCCTGTTGGCAATTACTTCAGCAAGAAGGGTTTCAGAGCTACAGGCCCTAATGGCAATACCCACCCTTCATTATTTTTCACAGAGACAGGGTTTCATTAAGGACCAACCCTACTTTTATGCCAAAGGTGGTATCTAGGGTTTCTTTAAATCAAGCCATTCATCTGCCTGCTTTCTTCCCCAATCCTGAGAATAAGGGGGAAAGACTGTTGCATACCTTGGACATTTACAGACAACTTCGATACTACCTGGACAGAACCAAGGCCAGTAGGAAGTCTGAACAACTTTTTGTAGCTTACGCCCCTGCAGTCCAAGGAAAAGCAATTTCAAAACAGACTATTTCAAAATGGATTGGGCATTGCATCAGATTCTGTTATTCCTTTCATGGAAAGACTGTTCCAGCCAATGTCAGACCACATTCCACCAGAGCTACAGCCACCTCTACAGCATTCTTAAGAGGGGTGCCTACTAAGGACATTCTAGAAGCTGCTACATGGAGCTCCGTGCATACATTCTCCAAACACTACAATCTCCCTCTGTACTCCAGATCCAGAGCAGGCTTTGCTTCGGCAGTCCTGCAGGGTTTGATTGCCACACCATCTTTTTCCTAGAGCATTCCTCCTCCCCAGCTAAGCTATGGTATTCTACCCACATGTTATGACTGCAGTTGCATTCTTGAAGGACATAGTACAGTTTTGTACCTACCGTAAATGTAGATGTCCGATAGACATGCAACTGCAGTCGGATTTTCCCTCCCTCCATACCCCTCTATGCCTAGGGTCCACTCCTATCCCTGTTACTCTTAGCTGGGGATATCTGTTATGGTGTATTTGTTTTATTGCTCATTTATTTGTTTGGAATCCTGTTTTTGTCTTCCAATTTGATTACAGCCTTCCTTGGAGGGCACCTGGCATCTGGGGCAAGAAACACTGAAGAAAATGGCATCGGCTGATGCTTATGTACTCCAGCCGCTCTGACGTCGGAGAGAAATGCGACATCAGCCGACGTCGGACCCAGACTTTGGAATCCGGCCGACCGAGGGCTGCCTGAGGCAGGACAACCCACATGTTATGACTGCAGTTGCCTGTCTATCGGACATCTACATTTATGGTAGGTACAAAACTGTACTTTTCCAGTGTGGCTCTTAACCAAACAATTCATCTGCCAACTTTTTATCTGAATCCGCAAAACAAAGGGGAGAGAATTCTGTGTTCCTTGGACATCCACAGACAGCTAAGATTCTACTTGAGCAGGACTAAGGCGCTAAGAAAAACTGAGCAATTACTAGTGTCATATGCTGCAGGATCTGAAGGAAAGGCTATTTCAAAGCACACAGTTTCAAAGAGAATAAGCCACTGCATCCGTTTCTGCTACGTACACCATGGTAAACCTGTGCCTAAGGGCATTAGGTCTCATTCCATCAGAGCTGCAGCCTTTCTCAGAGGAGTACCAACTAAAGACATTCTAGAGGCTGCTACTTGAGTTCTGTTCACACCTTTACAAAGCATTACCATTTGCCTCTCTACTCTATGTCCAGGGCAGGCTTTTCCGCTGCAGGGCCTTATAGCCCCACCTAATGCTGTTTAGCTCCAGCCGCCCAACCATAGCTTTGGGATTCTACCCAAATGTAATAACCAACAGTGAAACACGAAGAACATAGTACAGTTGTGCACACTTAACATACATGTAGATGTTAGAGTGTATTCACTGTTGCAGTCCAGGTTACCCTTCCGCCATCCACCAGTCACTCTACAGTTCATCTTTCCTTCTCTATCTTCTACAACCTATGTGATGTATTTGCTTGTAGATGAAGGTAAATTTATATTGATGCATGTACGTGTGTGTGTGAGTGTGTGTGTTTGTATGTATATATATATATATATATATATATATATATAATATTGCTACCTTTTGGGGGGCGCCTGACATCAGGGGCAAGAAAAACTAAAGAAAATGGCGTCGACTGCATGTTTTATACCCCTGACGACCTGACGTCATGGACGAGAAGACAGCAACTGACGCAGGACCCAAGACTTTGGATTTCAGGCCTACTGAGGGCAACCTGCCAGCAGATTACCCAAAATGTAATGACTGCAACAGTGAATACACTCTAACATCTACATTTATGGTAAGTGTACACAACTGTACTTTTCTTAATTATCTATTAACCAGTCCATTTATCTACCAGTGTTCTTTCTGAATTTTGCCAATAGAGGAGAGTATTGCCTTCACAGGACTCCTTAGACATACATAGACAAAAGATTTTACCTAGACAGGATCAAACCTGTTCATAAATCTGAATAGCTTTTCATCTCCATTTTGGGACCCAAAACGGGAGTCTGTTTCCAAGGTTACATTATCAAGATGGCTAAGTACATGTCACCTATTCCCTCCATAATGAATCCACGCCAAAAGTTAAAGCCCACTCCACTAGATCTATGGCAACTTCTATAGCATTCCATTCCAGGGCATCCATGGATGACATCTGTACAGCAGCTACTTGGGCTAAGCCTCCTACCTTTATCAATCATTACAAATTGGACATGGTTTCCAGGGAGAGAGCAGCCTTTGGCTCAATGGTACTCAGGAATGTTCTTCCATAAGGGCTGCCTGTGGACCTCAAGGTGGCTTGGGATTCTGTCCCATCAGTGATGAATGGAAAGATTAACAACATCAGATAAAGTCCTCTTACCATAACGTTCCATCTGTGTTCATCTTCTTTCATCACTTCCCATCCTCCTCCCCCCTCCAAAGGCTCCTGGGGATGCTTTGGGTCTAAGTGGTGCACTAGGGTACTTGCATAGAAGTGGCCTCAGCTTTACTTTTCTTAGCAAACTCTATCTGAGGTAATGGAGACAGGCATTCTGGGTAGAGACTTGGTTCAAGAGTTTTTTGTTTGTTGCGAGCTTTAATAGTAGCCTATAGCTATATAGGATGTATTCTGTGAAGGTTTGGACGTCTGTTCTGTATACAGTTTTTGAGCACCTTCAGTTCTCTCCAAGATGGGCAAAGAGCATGCTTTAGATACAAGCATGCCAAAATTCATGATTTTCTTTGTCTGATACTTCAGTGATCATCTTTGCTGTCCCGATTGAAGACTTTTTTCCTTAGATTTGTCTAAAAATGTACTATTATATCTAGGAGAAAAAGGAGTGTGTGCGCGTGTGTGTGTGACACATTCCCACATAGCTGCTTTTTCTTCTTGGGATGTCTCATAATGTCCATGCCTGTAGTATTACACCAAAAGCTATTAGAAGTAGGCTCAACTTCCTTTATATTTATCTCAAGAGCATGTGATTTTTAAGGCCCTAACAAAAGACTATGGACTCTGGTGCTGGTACTTCAGGCATCCCTCTGGTTCTGGAGAAGGAATATGGCTAGAGAAGTACCTGAAGCAGCTTCTTTCACTCACTGTCCCCATCATTTGGCATATGACAGTCCTCTGGGCCGATGTAGGCTTATTAGTGTTTCTATCCGCCAACCCTCTGGTGCTATTCCTAGGGATGCCATTGAGGGCCAGGCAGATGTTCGTGTTTCACTGTTGCAGTCGTTGCATTTGGATAATCTGCTGGCAGGTTCCCCTCAGTCGGCCTGAATAACAAAGTCTTGGGTTCTGCGTCAGTTGCTGTCTCCTCTTCCATGATGTCAGATTGTCAGGGGTATAAAACATGCAGCTGATGCCATTTTAATCACACGTGGTGCCCGAAGCAGAAGCAGTTCGCAAGTGCCGGTCCGCCGACTCCTGAAATTTTCATTTTCGAGTTTCAGAACCAAAGTCTTCAAACTAAAGCTAAGTACCCCATTGGGGAAACTTTTTCTTGCTCCTTACCGCTGTCAGTAAAAGTTAATAATTGTATTACTTGTGGGAAGCAAATACCTCATAAGAATTTTCATTTGTACTGTATTCCTTGCCTAGGCCCTGACTACAAAGTGCCTTGCTGTCAGTTTTGTGCTAAATTTAACCAACACACTATTAAGCGTTGGTATATTTTTGCTTCTCAATACTTTGGCTCAAGATTTAACTATGCTGAAATGTCGTCTGTTAGCAATCCAATTACCGGGATTCACAAAAAGCGCAAAGAAAAAGACAGACCGTTGAGGTACAGAACCGACGACAAAACTTCTAAGCCAGTCGCTGGTACTCAGTGAGGCGCTTTCGCAGCCCCTGATGCCAGCTGCTTTTGAGTCACAGGCTGCTACTGAGACCCATTCGGAGTCCGGTATGCCACGAGATTCTTCAAGTATTGAACCGGCGGATATCTCTCCCTTGGATGGGTCCAGAGCTGCTGAGCAGGCACCGGCTTCTGAGGGTGTTTTCAGGCCTAAAGATTTGTATATTTAAACCGACGCCATCATCAAAAACAAGGCCAAAATCAACTTCTATGTCTACAAAATCGATGCATGAGCCACGTGTTCAGGCCCCTATGCCTAAAAAACAAATGATCAAAATGGCTGAGGATTTAATTACCTTGATCAGGGGTTCCCAACCCCCCCCCTCCTGCTAAGAGGCCTAGGCAAGGCACTGATTATGAATCTTCAGATCAGGTTTCCATTTGTTCTGATTTCTCTTCTGATCAGGAATTTTCTATTCCCCCTTATGGAGGACTCTGATGCGGAAGAATCCATCCCTTCTGCTTCTCCTGAGGATTTTTTTTTTTTGGAGAGACTTTGCATACCTTAAGGAAATATTTTCATTGGGAGAGTCAGGGTTTTTCAGAATCCAAAAAGAGGCTTTAGGGATTTTCTTCCTCAGCATAGGCCTTTGGCTATCCCTCCTGTTTTAGACATTGTTGATTTCTCAGAATCCAGCATGACCCCTGATTCCCTGCCTCCGGCTCCTAGTAAGCCAGACAGATATTACAGCGTTTCTGACTCCCACAGGTTTCTTTTCAAAAATCCCACTGCTGACCCTGAAACAATTTCTCAGGGTCACAAGGGTGTTAAGGCGTCTACTGCTAAAAATTCTACCCCTTCTGACAAGACTCTAGGGTGCTGGATAGATGGGGTAAGAAGGTTTATATGTCTGCAACCCTGGAAATCAGGACTTTAAACTGTCAATTTCATATGCTAAAATATCAACAGCATGTCATGGGCTTACTTAAACAGAAAATTATGTTGATTTCTGATTGTGTGGAAAATAAGAGTTACAGGGTTTATTGTATTTAGCTGAACAAGTTGGAAAGCATACTTTACAATGTGGTTTTGATTCCTTGGAGGCCTCTTGCAGGGCTGCCGTAACTGGATCTGTGATGAGAAGGCATGCTTGGCCCAAGGAGCAAAATCTGCCTGATCATGTTAAAGCTAAATCATTGGATGCTCCTTTGCAGCAGGACAGTCTGGTAATAAGGCAGAAGAAGTTGTGTAAAAGATGGAAGACAAAGCTTAATCTATGCAAACTGTAAAAGATTTCTTGCAAGTGCAGCCACCCAGGTTCAGTAGGCACTGGCCTACTAAGAATTGGTCCTTTCCAGTACCCAACAGAGCAGCTCAGGTCAAACCCAGACACTCCAAAGGCTCCAGGTTTCAGTCACAAGGATCTTACAGTACAAAACAATGGGGTGCCTCCACCTCCAAATCAGGAAGTAGCAAAGCACCCCCTACAGTAAACAGTCTCAATGACTTTCCTCTGCCATTTCCAAGCATGTATCTTTTGGCAGCCCCTTTGGGGGGAAAACTAGCACTTCATGCTCAAAATTGGCATCTAATTATCCAGGCCAAATGGGTCTTAAATATAGTATCCCAGGGATACAGATTTCATTTCCACACATTGCCAGTTCCAAACAGATGGCCAGATCTGCCTCTAAATCTGTGGGCAGAGGCCCAGAAACAAGTAATGTCCCTCATGGATATTGGGGGCTATTCAAACAGTACCAGAAAAAGGACAAGGTTTTTATTGGACTTTTCCTGGTACCCAGAAAAGACAATTCATGGTGTCCAATTATGGACTTTTCCATTCTAAATACTTTCCTGGACATTCCAAAATTCAAGATGCTGACTCTACAACAGTTACTGCATATGCTAGGCAAGGATGCCTGGTTGATAACTCTAGACTTAAGAGGTTTTCCTGCATATCCCAATCAGGGAATCTTGCAGAAGACACCTTCGCTTCAAAGCAGGCTGTTTGCATTACCAGTTCTCTGCACTGCCCTTTGGCTTACCTACTGTGCCCAGGGTCTTCACAAAGTGCCTGGCACCTGTGATTGCATTTTGCAGACAAACATTCAAATGTATCCTTATCTGGACGATTGTTTAATTCAGGCAGAAGACAAGGACACACTTCTACATCTGACGTTTGTGAAAAGGCTTCTAACATGCCTAGGGTACACCATAAACGAAAAGAAATCACAACTGGTACCCTCTCAAATAATTACATTCCTGGGTGCAAACTTGAATACAACTTCCCAGATGGCTTGCCTCACACCAGACAAATTCAATTGATAACATACTTCAAAACAAGTGGCCACAAAAACCCAGCTATCTGCAAGACAAATTCTGCAGGCTTTGGGGTTTATGGCATCATGCAGTCTACTAATTCCATATGCAAGACTGCATATGAGGAAACTTCAGTGGTACCTAAAAAGCTTATGGAGTTAACATTGTCACAGCGTGGAAACAATGATTCCTCTCATTCCTTGCCTGCAACAGGAGTTCCTATGGTGGGCAGAGGCCTGTCATCAAAACAAGGGACTGTCATTCATTCTACCCCCTGCCACCCAAACCCTGACTACAGACGCATCAGACTATGCTTGGGGGGCCCATCTGGCAGGGAGATGCATTCAGGGCAAATGGAGCCCAAATCAAATGCACCTACATATCAACCAGAAAGAAATGCTAGCTGTACAGAATGCTCTGACAGCCTTCCAAGGACTTCCTTCATCCAGGACAACTACTGATAAAGACGGACAACACCACAGTTATGTGGTACATAAACAAGCAGGGGGGTACCCACTCCTACTCTCTTTGCAGACTAGCCGTGGCCTTGTGGAACACAGCCTTGACTTACCAAATACATCTACAAGCTCAATTCCTGCCAGGAAAGCAAAATACTCTGGCAGACGAACTAAGCAGAAATCTTATGGACCCTCACGAATGGAAACTGGATCCACAGATCTTCAGCATGTTGACACGAAAATGAGGGAGCCCAGACATAGTTTTGGGGAGAAGCAAATAGATCTATCAGACAAATTCTGCACAAGAATTCATCACAAAAAAGCTTGGAAAGTGGATGCTTTATCCTTCAGCTGGAAAAAACTATCAGTCTATGCCTTTACCCATCTGCTCTCCAAGGTTTTACTAAAAGCTCTCCAAGGTTTTACTAAAAGTCCGACAGGAAAAACCAAAAATTATTCTAATTGCTCCAGACTGGCCTCGCCAACACTGGTATCTGCTTCTAAGGAGCATGTCACACCTTCCTCCATGGCACTTGCCTCAGACACCATCTATTGTCTCAGCAGAACTATCAAATTCTGCACACACTGTTCCAAACTCTGAATCTTGCAGCATGGCTAATCAACTAATTTCACCAGTCACATTTCTCAGTAAACCTGTGATGGATGTCATTTTGGAGGCTAGAAGGCCTAGTACTAGAAAATCTTATGCTGATAAATGGAAGAGATTCTGTGCCTGGAACCAAGCACAAGGAATAAACACAGCAATGCCCAATATTCCTAAGATTCTGCAATATTTAACTGAGATGCTTCACAAGGGCCTTTATCTTCTATAAAAATACATGCCTCTGCCATCTTGGCTCATAACACAGAGCCTCTCTTTTCTCATCCCCTGCTAAAGCAGTACCTCAGAGGGGCCAAAATTTTGAGACCTCTCAGGAGAGCACCAACTCCTGCATGGGACCTCAATTTTGTGCTGGAAAAACTCACCCTACCTCTTTTTGAACCAGCTGCTACTGCAGACATAAAAGTTCTTTCTTTGAAGACAGCCTTTCTTTTAGCAGTCACTTCAGCTAGGATTTCAGAACTACAGGCTCTCATGGCAGTGGAGCCTTTCATTATCTTTTATACAGACAGGGCAGCCCTCTGGACCAATCCATCTTTTATGCCTAAGGTGGTATCCAGTGTGTCTCTTAACCAGACCATTCATCTGACAACTTTTTTCCCAAATCCACAGAACAAGGGGGGGAGCAGATCCTGCATTCATTGGATGTACACAGACGACTAAGATTCTACTTAAAATATCTCTAAGAAAGTCGGAGCAACTACTGGTGACATTTGCTGCAGTGGCAGAGGGGAAAGCTATTTCAAAGCAGACTATTTCAAAATGGATAAACCATTGTGTTTGCTTCTGCTACATGAACCATGGTAAGCCTGTCCCCAAGGGGATCAGATCCCATTCTACCAGGGCTGCATGTACTTCTGCAGCCTTTCTCAGAGGGGTTCCTACCAGAGACATTCTAGTAGCTGCTAATTGGAGCTCAGTTCATGTGTTCACCAAACATTACCATTTACCTCTCTTTTCTAAATCCAGGGCGGGCTTTGCCACTGCTGTCCTGCAGGGCCTTATAGCTGCTCCTAATGCTGTATAATTCCATCCTCCCATCCATAGCTTTGGGATTCTACTCAAATGTAATAACTGCAACAGTGAAACATGAAGAACATAGTACATTTGTGTACACTTACCATAAATGTAGATGTTTGAGTGTATTCACTATTGCAGTCTGCGTTAGCCACCCGCCAGCCCCCTTTTCTCTCTCTTATTATACCTCTTATTTCCTTCACTATGCTCAAAAGCCTTTATGGTGTATTTGCTTTTAGTTTGAGGTAAAAAAATATTTTTGTGTTCTAAATTACATGTATGTATATATATATATATATATATATATATATATATATATATATATATTTGCTCCCCATTTGGGGGGCACCTTACATCTGGGGCAAGAAAAACTGATTAAAATGGCGTCTGCTGCATGTTTTATACCCCTGACAACCTGATGTCATGGAAGAGGAGACAGCAACTGATGCAGGACCCAAGACTTTGTTATTCAGGCCAACTGAGGGCAACCTGCCAGCAGATTACCCAAATGTAACGACTGCAACAGTGAATACACTCTAATATCTACATTTATGGTAAATGTACACAACTGTACTTTCTTTCTTGCCCAGTGTATACCTAACAGGAGATAAATGCCTAATTTTATATCCAAAGGGTCAGACCGCTTCCCTCAAGTGCTGGTGAGGAAAGAGGTACCAGGCTCCCTATTAAAGACCTTGTTTTAGATGCTGTTCAAGCTTTCTTTGGACACTGTTAAACACAACACTTCCTCTAGTGCCTCTAAAGGGAAATGGTATATCTCTGAGGCCTTTCAGTCTTTGCAGCTGGCCTCCCCTGCTTTTCAGAAAAATCTCCATCTGATGCTGACTTCTAGTCTCTGAAGCCTGGTTTTGGACGGTGGCTCTCTGGTGTCATCTTTAAAAATTCTACAGTAGAAGAAATTTCATTTTTCAGACATAATTGGTAGAATGATGGACCACTTCCAGTGGAAGGAAATTTCTGAGATCCAGAAATGATACTATAAGTTATAGGTAGAGACTCATAAGCCTTTGTTCATCCCTCCTAAAGTAGGTGCTCTAAAGGATGCCTTTGCCTGATAGCCCCCTGCTTCAAAAAAAAAAAATGGACAGGCTTTATAAGTGCCAGACAAGGGATACTGTTTTTAAACATCTTACCGCCACTAATGCTAAGACTTGTGATAGGATGAAAGGGCTTTCGACAGTATTGGGAAGGTTGTTTATACTTCCGACAATATTGGGGAGTATGTTTATACTTCCTCTGTCCTTGCCTTTAGGACTGTCCACTGTCAGGATCCCATGGCAAAATATCTACTAGCATCCTCTGCTGAAATGAAGCTACTTAATGGATATACATTCAACAGATGTTGAATCCTTCCTTCTCCATATTCTTTCCTGTAATTCAAGTCAGTAAATGTTCTTTAAAATGTTCATATTACGCTGCTGTTGGATCAGTTTGCTTCTTGTGAGACCTGTTTTACCTCAAACTGTAGCTCCTGCCTCCCCAAGTTCAGATATTGACTTCTCTGCTGAATGCTTTACCACTGGTCCCCTTGGCAACATTGCTTACTAGCTGCATGGGGTTGGAGGTCTCTGTGTCAAATCCTGTGATTCAGATTTTGGGCCATTCTTGGTTTGTCTAGTGTTCAAAATCTTTGGACCAAAGGTCTTTGAATTGACTACTGTTTTGCAATCTCTGCCAATTCCATTAGGTCAGAGTATTGCAGTAAACTGTACAGTGCAGAAGAGTACTACTTAATAGACCTCCAAGATGCTTACTACCACATAAAAATAGACAGAGCATCAAGGAGTCGTCTATGCTTCTGGCTGGGAGCCAGTCATCAGTTTGAGGTCTGCCCTTTGGTCTCACTACAGCCCCTAGAGTCTTCAAATGCATGGCAGTAGCAGCGGCTCACCTGAGATGCCTGGGATTCCATGTGTTTCCATACCTGGATGACTGGCTCCTAACTGCCACCACCAAGCATCTACTTCTACAAGCCAGGGATACTACACTGGAACTTTGTGCTCAGGCATAACAGTGAATTTTCAAAAATCTGCCTTGTCAACATATATTTATCGGTGCAGATCTAGATACTATTTCTATGATGGCTCGCCTTCTGGCTGACTTAGAGTCTCTGTCCTCAAACAGCAGATAGTCAATCTTCTTCCCAGGGGCAAAGCAAAAGTTGTCCTAATACTTCTTGAAACCATGGTGTCAACCATTACTCTTGTCCCTCTAGCCAGGATGCACGTGAGAATCCTTCAGTGGTTTGTTTGCTCAATGGTCTCTTCAAAAACTGCCTATGTCCCATCAGATAACGATAGCTGATTCATGCAAAAGGGATTTCTGATGGTGGCTTCAGTCTGTTCTTGTGATCATCAGAAGAACCTTTGTTCCACAACAACCTGTTGCTACTATGACCACAGACGCTTCTCAGATAGGGTGGGGGGCATTATCTGGGAAGAACAGTCCAAGGCACATGGCAAGAACATGAGGCTCAGTTGCACATCAGTGTTCTAGAGATGAGAGCAGTGTTTCTGGCATTGCAAGCACTTCAGGACTCTCTTCCACTAGGAACGACTGCAATCCAGTCAGACAACATGTCTGTAGTCTGGTACATAAGGAGGAACCAAATCATACCCCCTTTGTCGAGAGGTGCTGAGAGTATGTCAGTGGGCAATCTCTTCCCAATGTTTTCTGGTAGCAGCACATATCCCGGCGAAATCCAGCGTGATAGCCGACAAGATCAGCAGGATGATTTTGATACCCCCACGAGTAGTCTCTGAAACAGCATAGCGAACAAGATTTTCTGAACTTGGGGCCAGCCTTGCTGCGATCTGTTTCCAACCCCCTGAATAACAAATGCAGTAGCTACTTTGCCCTAATCCCCCCCAATGGGGGGGAGAGACTGAGAAGCACTCGTCCACGATTGGCCCTCGGGACTACTGTAAGCCTTTCCTTCCTTTCTGCTAATTCCCAAAGTCAGAAGGCCAAAGTCTTGAGAAGCAGGCTAATTCTCATTGCTCCATATTGGCCTCACCAGATTTGATTCCCTTTCCTCTGGCCTCATCTTCAGGAGAAGCCATGGGCTCTGGACCTAATCCCCAACGCTTCATCCTTCTCTCCAGACCCTCAATTTGACAGCTTGGCTGCTCCACTTCCAAATATAGGCTTCAAAATTTTACTCCAGCAGTCAAACATATTTTGGTCTCTTCTCGGGTCTATAATATAAGTACGAAAAGACTTGAAACTGGTAGTCAAACGAGCAGCCAAATGAGAGCTGAAGTAGATGAACAGTTTATTCCACACAAATATTCACAAGATATGAACTGAAGAAGTGGCAAAATGAAAACGCAATTGTATCTAGTAGCGTTCATATCTTGTGAATATTTGTGTGGAATAAACTGTGTTCATCTACTTCGGCTCTCATTTGGCTGCTCGTTTGACTACCAGTTTCAAGTCTTTTTTGGAGCCATTTTTTTGTTTAGTATAAGTACGAAAAGACTAAACCGCGAAGGCTCACATGAGTGAAAATGCCAGGAATCGAAAGTGTGATTGTAGGGTCATGTTACAGTAAGGAGTGGGATATTTGCCCTTTCCTCACTGTAGTGCGACCTCTGAGTTAGAATACATAGCGGGGGGGTGCAGCCCCCCACAATAGCAAGTTCGATTACTGGCATTTTCGCTCGAGCATTCGTGGGTTAGTCTTTTCGTGCTTATAATATATAGACCCCTCTTCTCATAAGGCTACCACCAGAAAATTGTATTCCAGCAAATGGAAGAGCGAAAGACCTAGATCCCTTCTATGCCTCTTAGTTCAATTTTAGAATTCCTGGTGGAACATTTTCAGCAAGGCTCTGCTGCAGCTACAATTAAAGTCCAATTAGCTGGAATTTTCAATTATCGCAGTGGTGAATACACTCCTAATCTTATGTCACACAGGCTGTGTAAAGCATTTCTAAAAGGAACTTGTTGAGACCTCCCATTAAAGAAACTCTCTCACCTTGGGACCTAAATTTTGTCCTTTTCTAACTTTACCTCCTTTTGAGCCTGCTTCTTCATGCAGTCTAAACTTTTCCTCCTGGAAGACCATCTTGGTAGTGGCCATTACATCTGCAGTGTGTCTCAAGAGTTGCAAGCTCTATTAATTATGCCATCATACCTAATCTTTCATAAGGAGAGAGAGTATCCTTGAGGACTAATCCATCTTTCATGCCAAAAGTCTGCTCTCAAACCAATGTGAACCAATCTGTTGAACTTCATTTTCTTTCCTGATCATACCAACAAGGCAGAATACAAACTACTTCTGTTGGATGTACATGGGCAACTGAGATTGTATTTACATAGAACCAAATATTTTAGGAAAACAGACCAGCTATTTATTTCCTTCTCTCAAGCAAGGCGAGGCAAGCCAGTCTCAAATGTTACACTTTCAAATTGACTTACCAGTTGTATTACTTTTATATACACTTCAAACAATAGAAGTTTACCTTTCAAAATCAAAGCCATTTAACTAGAGCTCTAGCAACATCCTCTGCTTACTGTGCTTAGACCATCTGTGGACAGCATTTGTGTAGCTGCTACATGGGCCAGGCCACATTCTTTTATTACTCATTAAAAGGTAGATTTGGCCTCCATGGACAGAGCTTCTTTTGGGTCCACAGTGCTCAAAGGTGTACTCCTGTGAGACACCCAGAAAATGGTGCTAGGGACACTCTCCCAGTAAGAAAGAAGGTGAAAAGGACAACATAACACACAAGTTATGTACTTCCTGTAACGTTCCATGTTTGTTGGCCTCTTTCACCCTTCTTTCTTACTTCCCTCCCTCCTTCCCCCAGCAAAGGCTCCTAGAGGACTCAGATGAGAGTTTTTTCTTTCCTCCTACTGAGAGAGTTCCTCTAAAATTGCTTGTTTTTCCTCTTATATGTATTGTCTATATATAAATATAGTTTTTTTTTCATGTTATGTAAAATAAGAATATACATTTCGTTTATGGCTAGCAGCAAACAAGATCTGGTGGTTACTCCAATGCATTATGGGATATGTATTGAGCCGCGAGCCAAGTCAGAGACTTTGAGCTAGTGTATTGGCTGAGTCAGAGCAGAGTAGCTGCTCCTTACCGATCCAGTAAGAAAGGGCGAGAGAGGACAACAAACATGGAACGTTATGGTAGGTACATAACTTCTTTTTTTTTTTGTCCATGGTTCAAGAAAAGAAGCCTCTTCCATACATCAGTTCCAATACAGGTGTTTTTTTTTTTCCTAATCAACAAACCAGCAAAGCCAGTTAATATTCCAAAAACAACAAAGGATTCAGTTCCCAACAGAAATTTATTGTTGTATGTCTTGTCTTAGCGCCTCAGCCATTACAGCCTTCAAAGAGTACAAATTTACCAAAAAACACTCCCCTATTTATACATTAAACATATAATTCAATTAAAAAACAATCAATTAAATAATTAAACACACATTTTTAAAATATTAAAGCAGACCTCCGATTAACTTCTCTATTTAAACCTCATAGTGTCAATGTATCAAACTTCAATATAAATACAGTTTCTTTATAAAGTAAAATACTCTTAGGTAATCTTTCATCCCCTTTCTTAATAAATACTTCTAAAATAGTAGCTAGCAATAAATTAGCATCACCATTATGTTTTTCTTTAAAGTGGGATGCTATAGGACTTTCCAATCTCCCTTTCTTTATGTCTCTGATGTGTTCCTGCAACCTAATTCTGAATTTCCTTTTAGTTTCCCCAATATAGAAAAGGTTGCAGGGACACCTAAGACAATAAATTACGTCCATTGTATCACATGTAAAAGAACTATTTGGTGTGAACATTTTTCCATTAATCCTAGGAAAGCTCAATTTGATAAGCGAACATACACTACAACTATTACATAGTATAGTGCCATAAGCTGATAAGGAGATAGGTGGACTAACTACTGGAGCAATGTAATACGCTTTAACTAGTTTGTCCCCCAAATTCTGTCCTCTCTTATAGGCAACATAAGGTGAATCAGAAACAATTCTATGTAACAGTTCATCTCTATGTAAAAATTTCCAATAATGTTTCATTAGTTCCCAGATCTTAATACTTAAAGTATTATACGTTGTTACAAAAAAAAAATTATCTTTTTTAACTTTTTTAACCATAGAATTAGAATTATTGGCACTAATAAATCTATTTATACTATTAATCTCATATTTATTCAAATTATACTGTATTAATTTATCAATGGACTCATGAATTAAATTATCATTATATCCTGTCCGTAGGAACATAGATACTGTTTGATTAATTTGTTTCTGTAAATCCAATTTATTATTGCAAAGTCTAGACAATCTAATCCTTTCCCTATAAGGCAAAGATTGTATAGTATGAGTCAGATGGCAGCTAGTACCAAACAAGTACTGGCTGCCATCCTCAAATTTCCGATGAACTGTAGTTACAATAGAGCCATCCTTCATTCCAGATAGATGAATGTCCAAAAAATTAACTTCTGTGCCACATTGTAAACCATCAAATTTGATGTTATATACATTGTCATTTATTTCCGAAAAAAATGTTGATACCTCATTTAGTCCCCCATCACAAACAAAAAATCAAGTCATCAATGTATCTAAAATAAAACAAAACATGTTGTTGTACAAATGTATTCCTATATATATAATCCAACTCAAATTTAGCCATAAAGAGGTTAGCATACATAGGGGCAAAAGGTGCCCCCATAGCTGTACCACTTAACTGATGATAAATGACTTCATCAAAACTAAAATAATTGTGAAGCAAACAAAAATAAGTTAAATCAATAGTATAATGAGAAGTCTGACTATCATCTAGAAAATATTGCAAAGCTTGGACTCCAATATGTCTAATGTTAGTATATAGACTGGTTACATCCATAGTAATCCAAAACATATTCTGAGTCCAAAATATATTGGATATTTTGTCAATAAAATCAAATGAGTCCTTAATATAAGAATCAATTCTTTCAACATAAGGTAACAGGTAACCATGTATCACAATTCCTATATTGTGTAAAAAATAATTTACAGCAGAAACAATGGGACGTCCAGGGGGATTAACAAAATCTTTGTGTAACTTGGGAAGATGACAAAAAGTAGCTAAGTTACAATTATCAAAGTTAAATTTGGTGTCTAAATCCTTTTTGGAAAAGTATCCCAAGCGTACTCCCCTTTCAATCAGTGCTGAAAAATCTTTTATAGCATTCAGGTATTCAGTAATCTCACATATTTCATAAGTAAAATCATCACTTAAATGTTGCATACACATGTTATAATATTGTGTATAATGATGCACCACTATTTTGTTGCCTTTATCAGAAGGCTTAATAATTAAATCACTTCTGTTTGCAAGATTGTTAAGAGCAAGCCATTCATTCTTAGTCATATTATATTGCCAAGAACTATGACTATGTTCTTCAACAAGTTCCTGTACAGAAAAATTAAGCATTTCCAAAAAATGTATAACAGTGTTGTTAACATGAGGATGTATAAATTTACTTCAAAAATCAATGCCACTAGTATCTAACAGAGAATAGGCATTTGGAGAAGTACAAACACTTAAATCATCAGATAAACAAGAAAATAAACTATCACCTTCACTATCAGTTTCAAAACTATGTTCAAAATCTTTATTTTTCAACTGCTTGTCCCCTTGTGTATAAAAAAAAAAAAAAACATTTTAAATGTAATTTCCTGACTAATTTAAAAATTTCCTGTTTAATTAAATATAGCCTAGGTGCTACGGTAGGTACAAACTTCAAACCAAGATGGAGAACAGAAACCTGTTCATCCATTAAAGTACATCCAGATAAATTTACAACATTGGAAACATCTGAAGAATTAGAATCAATATTACCATCAAATGAGGAAAAACTGGAGGAGGGACAATCAATTCCATCTACCTCGTTTGTAGGTTTGTTTAACTTGTCCTTCACTTGTTGCAGGATTAAAACCAATTCCTTTCTTCTTGCTTCCCTTTTTGGTGCCTTCTTCGTTGTAACGAAAATGCTGTTGATGGCACTCAGGTTCTTGTGCTGCAGGCAGTGGGGGAAAATCACGTACATCACCCTCTGAATCTGTAGTATAACCTACCCCATCCGAGGAAGCAAAAGATACAGAAAGTTGTTTTTTGTTGTTACCTGTTTTCCCAAATTGTCCTGAACGATTATTCTGCTTGTTCCTCCACAAGAAGGCATGCCCATTTCTGTAATCACGTACATTGTGTTTGATTTTATGTAATTTAAGGTGGACCTGGTCATTTTCAAACTTATTCAGTTTTTCTTTCAAATTTTTAAAAATATCATTCACTTTAGAATCGCCCACTTGATTCAACAATTGTGTGTATCATGTTTAAGTCATTTTTTAATTTAGAGTGTAGTAACTGTTCCCTTTCCACCAAAATATTTACCCACTCCATAGCACAAATATGTGCTGCAGCTAACCAGCAATCTTTAAATGCTACATCGATGGTATTCGCTAAATCAAACGGAGTGGCTGGACTTTTGAAGGCTCTCAAACCTCGAGGGGTGATGTTCAGTTCCTTATACCTTACTAAACCCAGGAGATTAAAATGACAGCGTGTTTCACGAAAGATTAATTTTTCAAAGCTGTCAATATTATCCTGTATCTCTTGGGGGAAGGAAACATTTGAATTCTCACCAAATGGGTTACTATGTCTCTGTTTTCTATCTTCCATAAACTTCAAGGCAAAGTTAACAGATGTAGACGCACCATTGTTCAAAAGCTGAGCAGTTCTAGTTTTTTTTCCTTCCTGATTGAGTTAATATAAAACATAGCTAGCTTTTCTTTTATCAAAGTTCATTTGTCTGCTATCTTGTCCTTTCACAGAGTGCTTTTTGAGTTGGGTGCACATAGTGTAAAGTCTTCCTTAAAGGAGTTTAAATCTAGACCCCCTTTTAACTAGAACAGCACTATTTTGGGATCTGAATGTTGGAATCCTTTCTGAGACCTCCTTTTGAGCCTGCCAACTCTGCAGGTATTTTTTTTCTTGTCGGACTGCCTTTTTGGTGACCATTACTTCAAGGTGGATTTTTGAGCTTCTGGCTTTCTTTGCAAGTTCTATATATTTTCCATCTGGGCAGTGTCTTTTCTACAAAACGTACAATTGCAGACCAATTTGAACCAGTATATTCATTTGCCTGTGTATTTTCCAAAGTAATCCAATAAAAGGGGTTACCTGCTACATTGCCTGGATGCTCACAATTAATTTTACTCAGGCCATAAGAAAACATTTAGAAAAGATGAGCAGCGTTGTCAGCTTCACCAGTTTAAACTGGGTCAAAAAGATTTCCATTATTACTTTGGCAAAGTGGATTACCTGAACTGTATCTTGCCCCACTTTGACAAGGCGAGGAAGGTGCTTGTCTGTTCCTCCAAAGGTGATTTCTTTCAGGGCTCAAATGACATCTACAGCCTTCCGCAGAAATCTTCTATTCCAGGATATCACAGCAGCTCCTGCTTAGTCTTTGTGTACCTTTGACAAACATTACCTCTTTTCCTCTATTTTTCAGAAGAAGGCTTTTAGAACAACCATATTGAAAGGCTTATTGTGGCAGGTCATTTGTGTTAGCCGAGGATTCTGCCCTGTTCAGTGTCCAGCCAGGACTAGAGAAATACACAAGTTACGTACTTTAATGGAGCATTAGATTTTGCTGTTCTGTCAGGACACTGATTCACCTGCCCACTGTTCCCCCTCCAAATTAATTTCCTATGGATTGTTTGTGTGATTGATTAGCGTTAGTAATCTGTAATTTGGGTTTACTTTATCTGGAGGATTCACATTAAGGAGGGATTATGGCTAGGAAGAAGCTCAAGCTTGAAGAGTCGTTTTCTTTTTTTGCAATCATTAGAGGGTGCCAAAGGCACCTGTCCTGCTGTTCCTGTGCCTGAGCAGAGACCTGACAAATCAAATGTTCTGGAAGGTCCATAACTGAAGTTTGTTTTTCTGACCAATATGGGATTCCTCACTTACTTTCCTGCTGCTCGTGTGACTGTGACACGGTATGAACATCTATTGGACACAAAACAGAACAATTCCATTCTGTCAACGTAGTCTCCTCAATTTAATTACTTGTATGTAATTTTTCCTTCAGATATACATGTTTTAATGAAGTACCCTCTTGTTTTTAAAACTCTGTGGTGTGCACACCAAGCCAGGTCATTTGCTGTGGTCCCCTGCTCTTCTTAAACTCTCCTACTAATTACTATACAAAAATAAGTTGTACTACAGATAGTACAGCATTGTTTTGTGCAAAGGACAATGTATTTCTTCTGTTGTAACTACAAAAGTTGATGTCCTTAGCTCTTACCTGAGCCAAACCCCTGTGTAATTGTGGGGAGTTTGTTTGTTTTTTTGGTTTTTGCTGTGATTTCTCCAGTCCAGCTCTTAGCCTGTCTCCCATACCTCCATTTCCTAACCATACTCCTCCACCTTGTCACTACACAGATAGGTTCCTCCCTACCCCCTAGCTTCTTGCAGAGTTAACAAATAGGTCTCCAGCTGCCTGGCACCATTTCTAAATTAATTTGTCCATTGATGCTACAACATCCACAGCCCATGCCTAGTATGATGTGCTCACCTGTTACATTTGACTGCCTTTTCTGTAGTCTCTTACCTTATTTTGTATTGTTATCCTGTGTAAGTAGTTAGCGACTGTTTAATCATTATACTGCTTGCAGATTGCATTGGTAAAAAGCTACTCAATAGGAACCCAAATTGGTTTGATTACTGCTTAGCTTACTCAAAGGGGTCCAACTGTTTCTGGGTTAGCGACTACATAATAGCACCTAGCTTGGATTAACTATGTTAATGTTACCCAGTGACATTTTACTCTATTTAAAAGCACTCAAAGGAGTGTCTAGAGTTTGATTGTGGCTGTACCAGTGCACCCATCTGTGATTTTACTGTAGTTAATAAGCACCTACCTGGTATTGAAATTAATTGCTTGAAGAAGTTAAAGGAGCCAGTCTATTCCTGGGTTAGCGACTGCAAAGTAATGCTTACATTTTGATTAATGTTAATAGGACCCTACTGATTATCTCTCTCAATTTTTTGTGTAAAGAACTGAATAAGGCTATAGCATTTCTGATCTGCGACCACACAATTGCACTTATCTGTGTGTTATTGTATAAAGCACCTAACTTATATTGAATATCACTGTTCAGTTAACTCAAAGGAACTTGTCTATATCTGGGATTAGTAGTGCATACCATTCACCTGGTGTCTGTTAATTGATGACAAGCCTGCTTTACAACCTGGTTGTTCTCATTATGGTGACAATCACACAAACCATGGTTGTAATGTGTTTTATATCTAGTTTGTGCTTTCACTTTGGAAATCCCTGTTCCTCACCTTTCAGTCACTTAACTTATCCCTTCTCTCTTTTTTTCCTCTCTAGTCATGCTGCTCATGTGACTCGTACACAGTACGGCTGTCTATCAAACAAGAAACGAGAACCATCCCACTCTGCCAACTTAGTCTCCTCAATTTAATTATTTCTATGTAATATTTGCTTCAAATATACATGTTTTAAGTACCCTCTCATGTTAAACTCTGTGGTGTGCACACCAAGCCAGGTCATTTGCTGTGCCCCCTCCCGCTCTTAAACTCCCCTAATTACTATACAAAATAAGTTATACTACAGATAGTACGGCATTGTTTTGCACAAAGGAAAAGGTATTTCTTCAGTTTGTAACTACAAAAGTTGAATATCCTTAGCTCTTACCTGAGCCAAACTCCTGTGTAATTATTTTTTTGCTGCGATTTCTCCAGTCTGGCTCTAGTCAGTCCGTTCACCCACGCTTCGCTCAGTTTCTCTCCACTCCCCTACCCACCCCCACTTCAATTTAATTTATTCTGTCTCTAGTTCCACTACCCCCACAAAATCCAATAACAATTAACCCCCCTCCCACCTCATCATCCAGTAGCATTTTACACTCTGTCAACACCTTCTTCCAATGATAACCACTCACCCTTTTGACACCACCCCAATACATACCTCTCAACTTGGAAACATCAAAAATTTAGACAAGGCCCATGAAAAATAGGTACAAATCTGTATGCTGATTAATGTCAAATTTGCATACATAATTATGTAACCCCACCCACTAGAATGGAAGTGTGGGATGCCAACTTTCAAACACAAACTGAAGAACAGACAACCAAAATATGGCACCAGAGTCCCCCTGCAGCCATTTTATTGTCCCATTACCTGGCTATTTCGCCCCATTTACCATAAACACTAATGTGTGCATGCATACTGCTTTACTTCTGCAATGATTTGGATTTTATTTTTTACATTTTATAGTACAATGCACAAACACTACTACATATCTACTAAACAAAGTAATACTGTCTCACAATGAAAACAGACTTGGCATTAAAACTTCTGTGCCGTTAAAACTCACATTATTGAAACAGCACTGAAACCCACACCACATGCAAAGAAAATGCATCTGGTCAGAGGTGGATAAAGATTATCTTTGGGCTGTTTTCAAATCATAGGACCCTTGCACACAAAACAAGAAACATACATGCGTTCTTTGATGCACCTTCCTGACTTTATTAAGTTATATTCCTTGTATAATAATACAGCACGTGTGTTAGACTTAAGTTAGAGTTTTCCAGTAGGCAATGAAATAAAATGCATGAACCAATAATGACAAAACTGCCCAGTTCAAAATATTTCCATCATAAAAGTCTACTTCCACACACACACATATATATTATATACATTTATATAAATAGAATGACAGTAGTGTAAGCCATAGGCATCTTGCACATATAAATAGAACAACAGTAGTGTAAGCCATAGGCATCTTGCACAGCTTCTAGCACTTATTTTCAATTTCAGTTTTTTTTTTGGGGGGGGCAAAAGGTCAAAAAACAGACACACATTTTAAACATTGCTTGCATAATTTTGGAAAGTTGTTAGAATAAAATGTTATCACCATGCATACAGACACACATTTTAAACATTGCTTGCATAATTTTGGAAAGTTGTTAGAATAAAAAGTTATCACCATGCATTTTACTGCCAAGTCCTGAACCCAGGACCCTTTGCAGTACAGTCAGAGCAGCATACCACTGTGCCAAATCAGCAGTTTCCTGAATGATAAGAAGACTACAATTTAAATGGCCATCATTTACTTCTCACTTCTCACCACAGCTCTTAACCACTTAGCACAAAAAAACTGGACAAAGCTAATAATGGAGGAATACATAATTCAGTTCTCACGTCTCACCACAGTTCTCAATGTCCTAGCACAAAAAACTTGGAGAAAACCAATAATTGGGGAATACAGCCCAAAATTAGGGACAAATTTCAAATACTGATCCTATAAACTTAGAAAATTGCTAGAATAAAAGGTTTTGTGGTAATTTATTTTCTGAAGAATATGAAGTCTGAAATTCAAATGCCTGTCATTATTTAGTGAATTCAATCCTTCAGTGATTTGCCACAAAAACCCTGAAAACCAAAGATTTAATGAGGAACAGAACAAAAATAAGGCATACATTCATAAGTGTTGGAGTACTGTATGAAATCTATACAGAATACTTGATGGAAAACATGATGCAACAGCCAAGTTATAACTTCTGTAACCAGGTTTCAGCATCTGCTCAGTGTTATGTGAGAACAACAAACTGTCCAGACACAAGATGGATAAAACAGCAAACATAACAGCAACATTTATATCCATTAATATGGTTTTACACCTTTGGCTTTGACCACAATCCACACACAGTTGATATGTGAGCAAAGTTCAGTGGGTACCTGTCTGCAGCCTGAATTCATTGTTTACATCTCACAGGTACAAGCTACAGACCAAATCCCAGAGTGAGAATCACAAGACCGCAAGTGTTTCTGTGATGGAAACGGATGGTCATGACTGCTGCTGTGATGGAAACTTGGACTGGAAAACTTAGTACAGTTTCCTGTTATTTGGCATGAAGTATAACCCCCAGCTGCCTCCATGACAAACAGGCACATATCTCTTCCTTCATGTGTTACTCCTGTTACAAGCAAGTAATGTAAGCAGCCAAGTTTTACTTAGCCGTATGTTTCCTACTTTGAAATTCTACCCACAAAAATCTGTGGTTCCACTCACTCACAATTAAGTCATTTGGCCAGTTCATACAGGACTCAGTTTTAACCTCCTTTGCTGCTTTTTTCCATTTTACATGTTAGCTGTTTTACCCAACACACTTCATTCCATGCTCTTTAATCATAGATGCCATTAGTTTAGCCAGAAAATGCATTGATCACTTGCTGAATTTTGTGATAACTTTCATTGGTGGTGAAAGTGAATAAATGATATCACAGTCACCCTTCAGCAAGCTGACTGCAATATAATTCAGGATTTTCCTCCTTCCCTGTAGTTGTAGAACCATGGAATAAGTTTGTTGAAGTTCTGGGGGTATGTAGGCAGAGACCCATGTTGGGGGGTGAGGGATGAAGCCCCCCCCCCATGTGACAACAAAGTTTTATATATTTCTGGTGCTTGCACTTGTGTAGCTCTTTTGTTTACATTTGCAATCACTTCTGTTAGATTGATTTTTTTTTACTTTTAAGTAATCACTGATGACATTTTTAGATGTCTTTTCTGTATTTTAGAGTTTATCACAAGTTATGAAGAATATATTCATATGCATATATAGTTGTCAGTGACACAGTTTGTATAGTTGTCTATGTCGTTTGACATTTTTATCTGAGAGAAAAATATCAAAAAACACTTTTTATTGACTTGTGAACTAAAACATGAGTGTATACCCCTTTGCCTTTAACTTATATGAATTTGGTATGTTCATCAGGGAGGGAAACCATCCTCAGAAACTGCTTTCTTATTTGACTTGGCAGGAGACATATCCTATTCTATACTGGAATTATTAATTTTTACTCAACAATTAGCATCTTAAGGTACCTGATAAATTCCATACAGAGTTCAGACGCTCTAGATAATATGTTGTTTTTTTTTATATAACAAGATCTACACAGTGCTGTCAAGGAACCAAAGACCAAAATAGGACAGATTTGATTAATTCCTGATTCTCCAGTTACAGCTGCAAATTTTTTTTTCAGTTAATGTGCTCTGCATGCTACTACATTTGTATGACTCGTATCAATTAAATTCATCATCACGTACCTCATTCTCCCTTTCTACAGTATCAGAGATGGTGCTGACATGAAACATTTTTCTTGAATCATCCTTCTGAGAAGACTAAAAAAGCACATCGTGTTTCTTGATACAATACAAATACAATAAAAAAATCTCAGGAAAAGAAAGCATTCAGACTTAAAAGCAAACTGGTTAACAAAAGATCTTTGTACTGCAATTATGAACAAATGATTTCTTTAACAGTTTCAGACTCAACATTACTTAATGCACAGATGAGTGCACTGTCTTCACTTCCAAAAAATAACTACTAGAGATTATGGTGTGAAAATCTTATCAATGACTTTTGAAAAACAGGGGTGTTATCACCCACTATTTTAAGTTTCTCTTCCTTCCTAGATTTTGCTATCTAAACAAATCTGATGAGATAGTTAACAGCATTTCCAGAATTAAACTGGTAATGTATATGCAACTTTAAGCTATTTACTGAGGAGAAAATTCCCTTAAAAAGGACAGAATGTTTTTTTTTTTTTTATCACAGACACACACACACTCTCTCTCTCCAGATACCTCATAATACGAGCATCTGTCTTCTAATAACGAACATATGAGTGCAGAAATACCTCGGAGGCTCAGGTTCAAAATACGAGCATCCTGAGTGCAGAAATAACTCTGGTTCAGTGTACGAGCTTCCTGACCTGGGCCAAAACTGCAATACTTTGCTAGTTTCCTTCTCACGCTTTCAAATGAAATGCCCTTGAGCTCAATTCCAACAGGAGATGGAGCAGACGTCATTGCGCATGTTGATGTCAGCTCAAAATAAAAGCAAAAAAAAAAAAAGCTGAGAAGAAATCGGAAATGAAGGGGTGCCACTCAGGAATCGTGGCACCTGCTTATTTGGACCCCCAAACTCAGTAAAAATCGAGTAATTTGGGACGGTTGGGAGGTATGCCCCCATAATATCTACTACTCTTGCACTAGAATAGCCACTCACTTTTCTCCCAAAACCCTCTTCCTTATTTGTATACTACCACTGACAAAACAATCCCAAAGTATATGTTATCCAAATTGTACTCTACTTTATCCAGCATGGTATGTATTTGCATACCCTTCTCCCCTATGCCTTCCTGCCCTTCTACTATGCATCCTATCTATTCTAACAACTCCCCATTCAGCTTGTATACCTCACACATGTACATCGACAACTGCCATGCAACTCTCATGACATATCTGCTAGTCTGTATTCACTCGACATACTCCTATTCACCAAACTAAGACTTCCTCCCTCCTTCCCATAAAAATACCTCCATTCAAATAGGCATCCCCAGTGACCCAAAAAAAAAAAAAATATATATATATATATATATATATATATAAAACCAATCTATTATATCCTTATGTGGAGATATCCACCCTAACCCAGGACCCACCCCACTAGCAAATAGCCCTCTTAGTCCACAAAAATCACTAAATTTTCATTACAATTAATCTCCAAAATATCAGAAAAAAATACCTGATTTCCATGCCTGGATATCCCAAAATAAACCAGACATTTTAGCTGCTACTGAAACCCCATGTGAAGGACTCAGAATTCCTCCCTGCAAGCAAACAGACCCTAGAAAAAAGCAGACTGCATTGCTGTACTCTTTCCCAGCACCCTCACCGTAGTCCCATACTGCAATCCTATTCCCCAATTCTCCACAGCCAAAGTACTTGTATCTGTCCTCAAACTGAACAAAGTCAAGTATCTTTGCATTACATTCCCCCAGGCAACATTATTTCCATCTTAGAAGATATTCTGTCTTGGCTATCATAAAACATAAATAATGAGACAATCATCCTAGGTGATGTAAACATAAACTGGAATGATTTCTCAGGTCAATTTCCATCATTTAACATCAACCTATTCAGCTTTACACAACTAGTAGTAGATATAACTTGACTCAATAGAAATACTCTGGATCAATTCTTGACGGGATACTAGTGTCAGACCCAAATAAAATTTGAGCAGCAGGGACACTTCCTTCCAGCATTAGTGATCACCTACCAGCCTATATACTTAGCAAAACCAGCACAGTACCTTCCTAACACTAATATAAACAAAGTACAAACCTAAGTAACTTTAATCCCTCAACTTTTAATGATATCCTAAGCCACAGCAATTGGAACATACTAAAATTTCTGCCCTTTGACGAGGCTGTTGAGTTCAACTCCACATTCCTCAATATCTTAAATTAGTTCCTGTAAGAATAAAAGGGTAAAAACTAAGCATGTCATAAGGCTCTGTAAAACCATCAATGAAATCATGACTGCAAGGGGATAAAATATGGAAAAAAAAAATAGCAGAGGTCCAAGAATCCCACTGATCATATAGAATTTAGACAACTTTGTAATCAAGCTAAGCACCTAGTCATACCTGACCGAAGAGAATATTACTTAAACCTCCAAAAGGTCACAAACAAAATCCAAAAAAATTCTGGAACTCTCTATAATCAACCCTGGCACCAAAACCAAGCCCTGCCCATTCCCTGAGAAAACTGTCTGTGAAATAGCTACTCTCTCTAACTCACATTTCATTGAAACTATAACCAAACTTACCACCACCTTCCCCCAAACTACCTCCAATGCTAACCTCTTTCCACTAACGCACACTTCTCAGGATACGGCCACCCCTTCCCCACACTCCTCTTTCTTCCCTATATCCATCTCTACTATAACCAGACTTCTAAAACTGAAACCTGGCTCCACTGCCCCTGGCAGTTTACCCCTAGAATACCTCGAAATGTCAGCTAGATCCATTGCCTATCCAATCTGCATACTTATCAATAGATCCCTCCAAGAATCCTATTTTCCCACTATCTGGAAAAAAGCTAGTATTCTTCCCCTCCACAAAGGCGGTAATAGTACCGACATTCCCAACTTCTGACCCATAGCCATTCTTTCCACCTCTCTAAAATTCTTGAAAAGTGTATCCACTGTCAATGTCTAGACTATCTACTAACAAACCAGCTCCTCTCCCCCAACTCAACATGGGTTCAGGTCAGGTCATAGCACTATTACTGCACTCATTTCCTTTACGGACACAATCAAGCCCAAGACAATGGCAAATTTGTATCTTCACTCTTTCTCAACCTCTAAAAGGCTTTTGATACAGTCTCCCACCCATTATTCCTCATTAAACTCTCTACCCTAGGTATCTCTCCCTTAACTCTAAACTGGTTCACTAACTATGTAACAGGCAGGAAACAATCTACTAAATGGCTCAGCTCTTTCTCCCAATTCCTTGACTCTTCAACAGGTGTTCCCCAAGGCTCTATCTTAGGACCCTTCTCTTCAGCCCCTTTATAAATGACTCATTCTACCCTTAATGCATCTGTAGTACAATACGCAGATGATTTGACCATTATTTGCTCAGCCAATTCAACATCTGAACTTCTGCTACTAACTCAGAATGCCTTTACTGCCACTGAAAAATGTATGGCCAATAATCACCTAGCACTAAACCTTAATAAAACAAATTAGTAATATTTGCCCCTAAGAAAAAAAAAAAACTCTCAGTCAATAAGACAGACTTTGCTATTCTTTCTCAAAATAATACCACCTTAGAGGTAGTTACCCATACTAAACTAGTGGGTGTTATTCTTGATGAAAACCTTACATTGAACCTCCACATCCACAATACTAAAAAAAAACTAGGCACCCTTTACAGACACAAACACTGTCTCAACAGCTCTACCATAAGTGCTCTCGCCACAACCTTTCTTCTTCCATCACTCCTTTATGGAGCTCCTCTCCTTACCATCATCCAGTCCTTAAAAACAAGCTTGAGTCTTCCTACAACAAGGTAGCCAAGTTTGCAGCAGTAAACACTCCTCACACCACTGCATCTCCTTAAAATAGCTCAACTGCCTTGAATTCCCAAATTATCTAAACTATTTACAATTAACCACAGCACATAAAATGATTTACAACCCTCAGATTGTCCAGCCCTTTCATCCATTTTATCCCACTACCACCCAAACAGGCAACTCGTATCCAAAAAAACAGTTCCTTCTGCAAGTATACAAACCAAAGCAGGTGATATGCTTTATTCCTTTTGCCAAACTATGGAACTCTCTCCCAATAGCTATCAGGACCACAAGCAATACTGCTTCCTTCAAAAATTATTGCAGATGCACCAAGTCCCACCCATTTATAACCTGATCCCTATACTCTACTTCATACTGACCTAATGATTTAACGTATACTGATTTTCCAACTATTATTGCTTACCATCTGTCAATAAATCAATTCCACTCTGCCCTGCACCATCTATGCTCGCTGGCACTCCTGATTTTATTTATTACAAATATCTGTAAGCAACTGTTTATCATAAAGCTGTATAACAATTGTGTTAAAATATATACTTGATATTTGTATATAGTTCATATGTATATTCTTTCTATTGCATTGTCTTTCTAAATATCATCTCTTTGCTAACATTGCTTGTATTTACTACCTATTTTGAATGTTATATACCAGTATATTCATTTGTCTTGCGGAGCTTTTCTCCCTGGGCCACAACTGAAAATGGGTTCATTTGGCCCAGTGGACTTTTCCGGTAAACAAATGTCAATAAATAAATGTTCATAAATCTTCTTTGACCCCGCAATTCAGGATTCTTTTCTGAGATGTCTTAGGCACCTCTCAGCAGGAAACTTTTTTTTGACACGAGAAAATTTATTTGGATGCTTTCCTGAGTTTTTCCAATCTGTGTCTGACTTCTGCAAGAGAATTTCTTAGGCTCCTAAGGTTCGTAGCTTCTATGATTCTCCTTATTCCTCTCACAAAGTTACATAGGAGAAAAACAAGTATATGGACCCAATGTTGCATTCTCTGAAATTTCAGATTCCAATTTTGGGCTTTGTCAAAAACAGCTGCACTTGGTCGAGGCATCAAAAAGAAGCAAATCCACATCTCTCATTCTCTCCTCATGCCACAAAACAAACTAACCACAGATGCATCAGATTTCACTTGGGAAGCCATTTCCATGGGGCTAAAGATGCAAGCCCTGTAGAATTCCATCAGATCAAAGCACATAATCAGAGATATCTGTGATTTCATACCTTAAAATTTCTTTATTTGGTCCCCAGGACTCTTACAGGTAGACACCACCACAAATTATGTGGTACATAAATAGGGGCACAAAATCTTTCCCTTTGTTGCAGACTGGCTATGATGGCTTGGGAGTTAGCTCTACAGCTTTCCTTAATTCTCTAAATGTCTTGCAGACAGCTTGAGCAGGAACAGGACTTGCCCTAACAAGTGGAAATTAAATGAGGGTGTCTTCCAGGAATTGATCCTCTGATAGATCAAATTGCCTCTTTTTAAAACAGCTGCACAAATTCTGCTCCTTGCAAGCTAGTGTGGAGAACATGTGTTTTTGTCTCACTGTTGGGAATGTCCCTATGAGCCTTTCCACTGAAGATTCAGAAGGGCTTTCCAAAATCATTGTGATTGTAATCCCCTTTTGGCCCAGTCAGCATTGGATGTTTGTATTTCACTTGTTGCAGTCATAACTGGGATGTCCTCCTGTAGAAACTCTTGGCTGGCTCGACTACCAGAGAATTTTTGTCTTACTCCTGAAGCCAGGGGATGCCTTGACAGATGTTAAGATATCTGGGTATAAAGGGAGTTAGGCTGTGCCATAACCTCTGTTTGTTCTTGCCATTGGAGCCTGAAGTAGAGTGCTAGTCAGTGTGTCAGTCCACACTAGAACTTCTAAAGCTACGTACCCCATTGGGGAACCTTTCATACATTTTTTGAAGGTCAGAGAAAGTTAACTGTCTCCACTGTAGAAAGCAGATACCACTCTGGGACTTTCATTCCTTTTGTGTTACTTGGTTAGACAGAGAACACTGTACCCAACTGTCAGTTCTAAGGGCTGGGATTTTATTGAATCACCAGGGCCTTCTCTTACTATGATGTCTACCAGTTTACCTGAGTTTGATCTCCCAAGGTGTAAGAAGAAAAAGCTCCCAAGACTTGGGTTACTTGGCAGTGCTCTGCCACCATCTGCCCGTCCACCTAGGCTTATCAGAGAAGGCAAAATGTCTTTGCAGTCTCTCCTCCAACAACTGAAATTGTGGCACAGGCCTGTGTTGAGACCTGTGTGAAGTCCAATACACCACCAGGTCCTTCTACCTCTGCACAAGCTGAAGGACTTGACTTGTTGCCTGGGTTTGGATCTACTTTGGGCTTCAAACGACAGCTGTTAAACTGACATGGGGTGTCCTGAGTTTTTTTTCAGGAGATCGCTTTGGTTCACCATCCTCTGGATTCAGCTGTCAGCTTGCATCCTGGCTGTAATGTGAAAGTTGCCCTCAGGTCAAAGCCTAAGGCCGTGCATAAAAAAAAACTGCATCCAGCTGAGGCCTACCTGCCCCCACTCCCAATCTCAGGCTTCTAACAAGGACCTAGTTAAGTTGGCTGAGGATTTTATCACCATAGTCAGATCCAGACACATTTCTGTCCTAGGTTCTGCCATTGAAAATTCTCTTGGTAAAAGAAAAAGGGATTATCTCACCCCTTGGGAGTCTTCTGATTCTTTTGAATCTGAGAAGGATGGTGAAGGCACCTTTGAAAAGTTTATGTTACTTCCTATGGAGATTCAGATTCTGATGAGAACCTTGCTTCAGCCCCCCCCCCCCCCGAGGATATTTCTTTTTGGGAAACTACATACCCTAAGGGAACACTTTAAATGGAAAGCACAGGACTGCCCACAATCCAAGAAGAGGTTTGGAGAACATCTAAAACTCCCTGAGCATAAACTTCTTTCCATTACTTCAGTCTTAAAGGTGGTGGGCAATGTCGTGCAGGATTCTGCCTTACAAGCCAGATTCCCTCCCCATCTCTTGAAAACCTGACAGATTTTACAGGGTTCTGGATTCCCACAAACACCATTTCAAGAACTTGTAACAGCCCCTGAAGTGGTGACTCAGGGTTCTAAGAGAGCTAAATGTATCACTTTTTGTCCTTTTGGCTAAGATCAAGTGTAGTATCTGTTCTTAGTCTGAGGGAGCTAAATGCAGTGCATCCAAGAATCCCCTGCCAACTGGCAAAGAAAGCAGAACCTTGAAAAGGTTCAGAAGAAAGACTACACCTCTGCTACCCTCATCAGTGAAGGCTTTCAATTGATGGTTTCATATTGTGAAGTGTTGAACCATTTTAGATCACATGAAGCAAAAATTAGTCGGGATTGAAAATAAGGCATTGCTGGACTTTTTCAGTTCTTGCTGTCAAGTAGCTAAGCACTTTCAGCAGGGCAGCTGCTACAGGATCCATCACTAGACATGCCAGGCTGAGGGAACAGTCTCTCCCCGAGCGTGTGAAATTCACGGTCTCTTTGATGCTCCTTTAGGCAAAGATTTCCTTTTTGGCCCGAAGGCTGAAGCCGTAGTTAAGGTGCAAGATAAGGCAAAGTCCATGCAAATGGTCATGGACTGTCTTCAGGTTCAGCCACAATTACCCTACCAAACACCAGTCCTTTCTGACCTCCCAGTCTAAGCATTAAGAGACCTTGAAGGAAAAGGAGTCAAAGGCTGGACCTGTGTCCTAGGCAGTGACAAGCAGATTCCAGTAGTCCAGTGGGATCTTGCCAACAGGGACCCAGCAGGGAACTATCATTACTAATACTCCCTTTCCCCTTCCCCTCCAGTCCACAAATTCCTCCCTACCCCCTCTTAGGCTAGGAGGACAGCTGCCCTTAAAGAATGGGACTTTCATTACCAGGCGTTGGTGGGTACTGAAAGTCATACAAAGAGGTTACAAACTCCAAACAGCCATTAGTTCACTCGGGTTTCCCAGATATGCCACCCAACTAACAAACAGAGGCCTTCAATCAAGTACAACTCTTGTACACCCAAGGTTCTGTGTAGCCAGTACCAAACACATTACAAGGAAAAGGATTTTGCTTGAGGTTTTTCCTAATTCCAAGAAAAGAAGGTACCTTGAAGGCCTGTTGTAGATCTGTCAAGGCTCAACAGATTCTTGCAGGTACCAAAATTCAGAATACTAGCCCTTAAAAAATTGCCGACCATGAACTCACCCAGCACTTCCTTGGTAACCTTAAATTTAATGGATGCATACCTCCACATCCTCGTAGAAAAATGTCACAGGAGGCTCTTTGGATTCAGAGCAAGTGTGTAACACAATCTGTTCTGTGCACTGCCCTTTGGCTTACCAACTACACCCAGAGTTTTCACAAAATGCCTAACCCCAGTGATAGCTTTCTGCACATCAAAGAGCATTAAAATTTATCCCTACTAAAGAGGACTGCCTCATTCAGACAACAGATCTAAAATACTTGAAGCAGATCTACTTTACACCCAGGAGGTTCTGTCTTCACTGGGACTCACCATCAATACCCAAGCCCCAAACCATCTGCATAAACAGGATTGTGTTTCTGGGATCTTTGCTGGACACCTCACCTCAGAAAGCCTTCCTTCCCCCCAGACAAGATTACCTTTCTGGCTCTGTATTTCCATAAGCTCCTTCTCGGGAACTACCTTGCAGCTAGACAGTTCCTCAGAACCTTGGGTTTCATGGCCTCTTACATCCTCATGACCCCCCTAGCCAGACTACATATGAAGAAGCTGCAGTGGTACCTCTGAAATGTGTGATGTCAACATCTTTCAATCCAACTTCAGGTAAAGCTTTTTCCTTGGTCTCAGGAAAGAGTTTGCATGGTGAGTCCGAGCATGCTTGCTTAACCTGGGCCTTCCCATCAGATTCATCCTCAGGACCAAACTCTGACAACAGATGCCTCTGAGATAGATTGGGGGCCCCACTGCAACAACTTAGACTCAGGGGTCTGTGTTCAAGAACAAACACACAGCCTAAAAAGAACTAAAGGCAGTCCAAAAAGGCCTAATTGCCTTCAGAGACCAATAGAAACCAGGAGTATTCGTGGTGAAGACAAATTTACAGTTATGTGGCTCATAAATAAATAAACAAAGGGAGGTTTACTCTTATCCTTTTAGTCACCTAGCCATGGGCCTCTGAAAAAAGGCAAATTCACTAGATCTACACCTCATGGCCCAGTACTTAGGAGAAATCAATTAACTGGTGGATTACCTAAGCAGAAGTCTGTCAGATCCTCATGAGTGGCAACTGCACTGGGAAGTTTTTCTCAGCATAGCCAAAGCATGGGGTTTGCTAAAGATAAACCCTTTTGCCACCAAAGAAAATGCTCACTTGAAAACGTTATGCTCATGGGCCAAAACAAGGTCAGCCTAAAAGATGCCTTCTCTTTCCCCTTAAACAGGCCTATGTCTCTACGCCTCCCCCAACACCCTTGCTTCCCATGGTACTGCTGAAGATAAGGGAAGAAGGGCCAAGGGTCATTCTGCTAGCCCTAGACTTGCAAAGACTGCACTGGTATTCTCTAATGTTCATTCTAAGCAAGAAGTATCCATGGTTGCTGCCTCTATGAGTGGACCTATTAACACAAAGCAAGAGCACCACCATACACCCCACCTGAACACAGTTAAATTGATTAGCTTGTATGATACCTTGACCCCCTGAATGGAGCCATCCTTCTACAAATAGTTCCTGGGCATTCTAAAAGAAGCCAGGAGACCTAGCACAAGAAAATCTTAACTCCTGTAAATGGAAGAGATTCACTATATGGTGAAGGAAAAAAATGGCCAGAGCCCTCTTCAAGTGATACCTCTGATCCTTTCATGCTTATCAGAACTTTTTGATAAAGGGTTTTCTTATTCCTCTATTAATATTCTTGAGAAGGGTTATCCACATTAGACCACCGAGGAAACCTCCTGTTCCCCTGTGATATGTCTGTTTCCTTCTGGAAAAGCTCACCCTCCTGCCTTTCGAACCAGCTGCCTCCACAGCCATCAAATTCCTGACCTGCAAGACAGCCTTCCTGCTAGCCATTACTTCAGCTAGAAGTGTTTCAGAGCTTCAGGCCATTATGTGCATGGAACCTTTCATCATCTTCCACCCTGACAGTCTTTCTTAGGATTAGCTGTTCCTTTATGCTTATAGAGGAATAAGAAAACAGTTTTGGAGTGATTGACTGGCCCCGAAATGTGTTCATAGGCAGGTACTAAGCTACTGGCCTTAGGGCCTATATAAGCCTAGCCAAAAAGGTACCCTGGCTTTCGCCACCCAAGAAAATTATTTTCCTGTGCCCCTGTCAAGCAGAGCCACAGAGATGATCCCGGGGTGAATTTCCTATTTCCCAGCCAATCATCAAGATTTTTCTTGAACAGTACTAATGAGGAGCTCTGTTTGATACAGATAGGTAGTCTGTTCCAGAGTATGGCAAGTCTCTGGGACAGGAATCTATCCCTCTAGCATATTCTGTTTATTGCAGTGACAAGGTTTAGGTCCCTAGAGCATGTAGCTTGGAGGGATTGGGATTTCTTTAAGTGGAGCATGTCCAACAGCTCTGGGTTTGACATAGCTTTGTATGTTAGGCAGAGATCACCTCTGAGTAGGTGATATGTGACGAAGTAAAGCTGGAGTTTTTTGAGATGGTCTGCGTAGGGCATCTGTTTGAGGCCAGTAATCCTCTTTGTGAGGTATTTCTGCGGCCTTTCTAGTTGTTGTAGATGTCTTGTGAGGTACATACCAAAAGGGGCGTTGTACTCTATAATGGGTCTAATGAGTGATGAGTAGAGGGGAACAATGACCTCTTTTTTTCTGGATGAGAAACCTTTTGTGATGAGGTGTGCCACACAGAAGGATTTCCTGACCACTGTGGTGATGTGATTATCAAAGGACAGACTACTGTCCACCTGTGTCCCAAGGTCTCATCACACTTTCAGTGTTAAGTAGGCTACCACCTATGTGGTAGTTCATGGGTACAGCGTTTTTACCAAAGGGGATGACAATGCACTTTTTGGCATTGAGCTTGAGGCCATGGCTTTGACACCAGGCATTTGTCTCAGTGAGGCCCTTTTGTAGGATGTTCACATCGTTAGGAGTTTCAATTATGGCTCCTAGTTTGTAGTCATCTGTGAACTTAGTTAGCCAAAGACCTTCTGTTGGATAGATTAGATAGGAAAGCAAGAAGAATGCTTCATGCTCACCAAAAATTTATAAAAATCAGTGCATACCAAGATTATATATTCTCCATTCCAAAGGAGGGATGGGCTTCCTTGAAACTGATTATATGTATAGATCTGCAATCGTGGGACTCCACACATATCTGCTGACCTCACAAGACCCAAACGTAGTAAAAGTTTCAAAACATGAGGAGAATAAATCCAAGATGACTTCTCTGCTTAATCTAGCAGAAGCATATTGGCATCAAGCAGGAATGGAAATCAAGCCAGAAGTAGATAAAAATCAGGCAGCAACTGAATGTACCAGAAAATGAAAGAATATAAGGTGAAGGATTAGATGAGAAGGCAAGAAATGTGGAAAAAGCATAAATATAGTTGCAAGAACAGAAAACGTCTGGAAGAACCTCATGTTGATCAGGAATGAATGGAGGAATGTTTAAGAAGAGGTGAATTCAAATCAAGAGATGAAAGGTTAATACTGGTGGCCCAAGACAGTGGGCTGTATACATGCTGGTTTATAAAGTCCATTGAACATGTGGGAGAAACAGACAAATGTAGGTTTTGTAAAACTGAATTGGAAACAGTTGCACACCTCATTGCTGGTTGCAAAATACTAATGGCAGAAAGACTGTATACTGAAAGGCATAATAATGTGGCGAGCCTGTTGCACTGGGGATTGTGCAAACATTATGATATTGTGGCTAAAAAACACTGGAAACAAGAGCCACAAAGCATCATAGAAAATGAATATGTAACTCCATACGACTTGCAGGAGTCATTACTGGGCACATTGTGGGTGCTGTGAAGAGCACTTTTGGCTGACATCAAAGAGTGAAACAATACTAATTTCATGAACTTTAATCGTACTTTGACTTAGGAATGGGGTCCATTCCTATCATGGTATTAGAAACCCAAAAGACTTGGAGAAATAATTGGTTGCAGAGATTTTGCTAAACAAGACCACACCCCTTGCCTACCTTTTTTCTTAACCCTCAAGACAAGGGAGAAAGAATCTTCCATATACTGAATGTGCATGGGCAACTGTGTTACTACTTGGACAGAACAAAGAATGTCAGGAAGTTTGACCAGCTTTTTGTGGCCTTTGCCTGTAGTGCTGAGCGGGTGACCAGTTTCTAAGAAAATCATCTCCAAATGGATCTGCCACTGCATCTTGTTTCGTTACCATTCAAAGAAGTATCCAGACTCTGTGAGGTCACACTCCACTAGGTCTATTGTTACATCTACAGCCTTTCTTAAAGGAGTGGCTACAAAGGACATTTTGGAAGCCACCACTTGTCCTCTGTGCATACACTCACCAAAAGTTATCACCTTCCAACCTTCAAGTCCTAAGCAAGGTTTGCCACTTCCATCTTTCAGGGCATCAGAACCTCTCCTTAACTTTTCTCCCTACACTCCTTTCAGCTTTGGGAGTCATCCCATCAGTTATGACTGCAACAGGGAAACATGGAAGAACATTGTACATTTGTGCATACATACCATTAAATGTAGATGTTCTAGTGTATTCACTGTTGTAGTATTCTTTCCCTCCCTCCTTCCTCTGTTGCTCCATGGGATTGGGGTGGATATTCTATTGCCTGGTTGTTCCCCCCTCCTGGCTTCAGGAAGAGGAGAAAAATTCTCTGGTTTTCAGGCTGGCAAAGGTCTTTCATGGTAGGGAAATCCATTCAGTTTTGATTGCAACAGTGAACTGAATGTCTACATTGACAGTAACTTTACAAAACTGTACCATCTCCTTTATTATGGAATTGGCCAGGGACAATTACTACAAGCTGCTTCAGACTGGACCAGCTTACAAAAGACTGTGGATGATTCAGTTCTGATACATTTTAGACCTCTTTCATGAAGATATGCAGCAGATACTAAAGGAGGCAAGAAAATCTGTTGGGAAATCTTATATTGGAAAATGGAAAAGATTTTTCAATTGCTGCTTAGCTCATAAACTAGGGTCCCATTGGGAGTTATGTACAACTGGTGCTGAAAATTTGATGCCCTTCTGTTCTCATGTTGCAGTACTCTAGCATGTGGGATCCTCCACCTGAGGTGACCTGAACACCCGGCTCATATACAAAAGCTTAGCCTGTTTACTGTATGGTGCGTGGGACGTCACACGTAGGGATCACAAACCGTTGGCCATAAATGTGATGGCTGCACGTACATACCTCAGAACTTCTCTGCCACCAGTCAAATGTCATTTTGCTCATTCTGCTCTGTGCAAGTGACTCCTGAAAAGATAAGTACTCCGTTGGGGAATTTTTTTCTCTTTTCTCTGCTAGCTTAGGTTGCTGTATAATTTATCCTTAGCTGATTTTGTCCACGTCATCTAGGAAGGGAAAATGTAAGTGCGTTCAACAAATTCTGCACAGACAGCCACAACCTCTGCTTATTTTTCTTAGGGTCTTCCCATGACTACAAAGTGTGCTCTATCCGCTAGTTGTTTCTCCCTGAAACACTGAGTAGCCATCTCACAGCCCTAATGCTTTTTGTTGAGAACCAGTGACTCAAATGACTTGCCTTAAGTATGGAATTGGAACCGGCCACCTTGGTAGAACTGCCGAAAAAGAAGGCCAATGTAACTAGGCCAGATACTGAGCCTCAGAGTATGGATGTCCTCCCAGGTGCCAGTCTAGGGGCTGAGGTATGTCCGATAGGCTTGACCTCTTGGCAGGTACTGCTTTGGACACTGCCCTTGCTTTTCCAGCCTGCACATCCATGGAGGTACCAGCGATGTCAGCCTCTGATGTCAGGGGGGAATCAGGTTTGCCCGAACAGTTAGCATTACCGACTGTTACTAAGGAAGGTGCTTCTAGTCCTAGGCTGATGTTGGACACTAGGCCTTCACCTACTCAGCCAGGACCTAAGACTCCTTCTGTGAAAAGGAAACAGAAGTCCAAGCATCTATCTCCTCCATCAGAAGATTTTTCCTGATTGGCAGGCATTTTCCTAATCTCTCTTTCAGGCCTTCTTGATCCTGAGGCCTACTTCATCACAGACTCCTGCTGCTCTTCCAACCTTGAGCCCCAGGCCTGCTTCTGCTGGCCCATTGCCACATCCAGAGACCCATGAAGAAGATTCTTCTTTTTCTTCTGAGTCCCTCTCCTATGCCTCACAACTGGCTTTTCCCCTGGAATACTGCTCTCCTGATGAGGATTCCTTGAAAGATGATTCCCCACGTGAGGACATCACCTATGGGGAAACTGTTTCCAAAATGAGGGAATACTTTAAATGGGATTCCACACAAATGACATAAGTACAAAATAGGTATTACAAGCTTCTGCAGATGGAATCACCCTCTGCCTCACCTATACCTCCAGTAATCCCAACCTATTTGGACACTTTTGCCTCAGCTTCCAAGACTCCAGAGTCTCATCCATCTGCTCCTAAGAGACCAGACAGGTTCTACAAAGTCCTTGATTACTTCAAATTCCTTATGACCCCCCCCCCCCCCATGGCAGACCCAGCTGTTATTGCTGTCTCAGCAGGCAAACAATCCAGACAGCTACCGTCTTCTTTCCAACTGCCATCAGATAAAGATAGCAAAGCAATGGACAGGTTATGAAAGAAAATTTATACTTCTTCAACCATGGCCTTTAGAGCCATTAATTACCAAACTCATATGGTAAAATATGCTGTAGACCTAGTTTCACAAGCCATGAATCTGCTGTCCTCCATTCCAGATTCTTCCACTAAACCACAAGTTGCTTCTAAACTTTCTTTAGCTGCACAAGTCACTAGACAATCCATGAAATGCAGCTATGATGCTGCAGAAGCATCATCTAGGTCAGCTGCATCAGCATTAGTCCTCAATAGGTACTCCTGGCTCCACTGCCAAATGACTTCAAAAACAAGATTATGCCCCTCTTGTCAGTTAAGGTCCTCTTTGGAAAAACATTCACCAGAATTGTTCAAAAACATGCAGGAGAACAGCAAGGTGCTGCAGGACCTCAGGCACCTCTTTGTCTCTCCAGTGCCTACATGTCACAGAAACTACCTTGCCAAACTAAGTTTTGTCAGAAAGGCCTCTGCACCTTCTACCTATAAATCCAAAAAAGGTGTCAGGAAACACTCCTCTTCCAGACCTAGCACCCCTCAAACTATTCATAGACAGCCCTTTCCTGACAGTCCTAACAATGCGTGACTGTCAAAATCCCCCTTACTACCTTCCCCTTTCTGGCCGCCTCATTCACTGTCTTTCCCTGTGGCAACAAATCACCTCAGACAACTGGGTTTTATCAATTGTGGAAAAAGGATATTTTATGACTTGGCAGGAAAACCCTTTCCCAAAAGGTATACCCCTCCCTCCAAAAAAAACCCATATCCATCTCATCCCACAAGTGATTCAAGATCTGGTCATACAGGGCACATTAGAAAGGGTCCCCCCAAGACAGGAAGGTCAAGAATTCTGTTCCAGGATGTTCTTAGTCCCAAGAAAGGAGGGCCCATGGAGACCCTTCCTTGACCTGTCTCTTCTAAACCCCTTTCTGCATGTACCCTCTTTCTGCATGCTGTCCCTGCAAACCCTTCTTCTACTCAACACCCAGTTCCTTCATGGCCACTTTAGACCTGAAGGAGGCTTATTTTCACATCCCCATCCACTCAGCCTTTCACAAATTCCTGTGTTTTGCAGTGCAGTCTTCATACTATCAGTTTACTGCCCTCAGGGTTGTGCTTTGGTTTGTCTACAGCACCAGTGGTACTTACAATATGTCTAGCCCCTGTAGTGGGCTTTTGCAGAACAAAGGCATTCAAATCTTGCCATACTTGGATGACCTCCTCATCCAGGCAGATGATCCAAGTACCCTGTTAAGACACATTCGCTTAACCATTTTCCTCCTGGAAAGCATGGGCTTCACAGTCGACCTTCTCAAATTCTCCATTATTCCTTCCCAAAACCAGATCTTCTTTGGTTGCAGAATAAGAACCGATATGATGAAGGCCTTTCTCCCACCAGAAAAGGTCACTTCACTGACCAACTTCTTCCAAAAACTCCTCCTAGTCAACTGCATTTCAGCCAGGGAATTCCTTCACCTCCTGTGTCTGATGGCAGCCACTCTGCCCATGTTATCTCTTGCCAGGATACACATAAGAAAGTTTCAGTGGTTTTTGAAGAATATATGGTCCCAGCATGCCCATGTTCTAGAGTTTCAGGTGCCATTCCTTCCCTATCTAAAGAAAGAAATTAGGTAGTGGATTCAGTAAATTCATCTAAATCCAGGACTTCCTTTACAGCCTCTCACAGCAGTTCAACAGATGTACACAGATGCATCAGATCTGAGGTGGGGGGGGGTCACTATGAATGGATTCAAGGTGCAGGGCCAATGGGACCCCCACCTTCGGAAAAAGCACATCAACATCAGGGAAATGACTGCCCTTCTAGCCCTAAAGACATTCCTTCCCCTCATACATCCAAGTCCTCTCAAAATCTTTACAGACAACACCACAGTCCTATGGTATGGCAACAAGCAAGGGGGGAGGGCAAGTTTTTCTTACTCTGCAGATTGGCCATCCAAACATGGGAGTTGGCTACAATCTCCAAGGTAACATTACTGGCAGTTTACATTCCATCACAAAACAATGATCAGGTGGATGCTGTCAGCAGGTCATTGTCTCAAAATCACGAATGGATGTTGCACAGAGATATTCTCCTGGACATAGTCCAGTGGTGGGGCACACCACAGATAGATCTGTTTGCCTCCCCTCAGAACAGACAAGTACAGCTATTTTGCTCAAGGTCCCTCTCTCCACAAGCCTGGAGAGTGGATGCCTTCACAATTTAATGGAAGGGGATGTTTCTGAATGCATTCCCCCATTCCCACTTATACCAAAAGTCCTGCTGAAGATTCAGCAGGACAAGCCAAAAATATTGCTGGTGACCCCCCTTTGGACAAGGCAGCACTGGTTCCCCCTTCTTTTGTCACTAGCCAAGGGCAATCACCACAAGTTTTCTCACAAGGTGGATTTCATCACATAACAGAAGGGATATTGTATCCACCCACACCTGTAACTCTCAGACTAACCCTATGGGTGATAAACATTTGATCCCATTTAGACACCTTTACTCAGAGGACGTGCTATGTGTCCTGCTGGAGGCTAGGAAACCCACTACCAGGAGATCCTACTTATCCAAATGGAAAAGGTTCTCCACTTGATGTCTTCACAGACAACTAGACCCCTTTCAGGCAGATATACCTCTAAGCTTGTCTTATTTGTGTGAGCTCCTAAAATCTGAACTTTCATACTCCTCAGTGAAAGTCCATTTGTCAACTATCTCAGCTTTCTTACCTCTCAGTCCATCATTACTATCCAGATTAGAGGTGAAGCTCTTTCTCAAAGGGGTCCTTCACATCAGACCACCAAGAAACCCCATCCCTCCTCCTTGGGATTTGAATTTTATTCTGGACAGCTCACCAATGTTCCATTTGAGCCTGCAGCTTCGGCCACTTTAAAGATGTGCACTTGGAAAACAGTGCTTCTTGTAGCCCGAACTTCGACCAGAAGAGTCTTGGAGTTACAAGCACTCATGGCTAACCCACCTTACCTCATTTTTCATAAGGATAGGGTCTCTCTTCGTACAAACCCCTCCTTTGTGCCTAAAGTAGTCAATGAACTATCCCTTAACAAATCTATTCATTTACCCACTTTCTTTCCTTCCCCTCAGAATGACAATAAGAGAGTCCTCCACTCCCTTGATATTCACAGACAGCTTAGATTCTGTCCGGATAAGACTAAGGACATCAGAAAGTCCAACCAGTTGTTTGTATCCTTTCACCCCAGGGCTTTGGGGAAAATTGTATCTAAATAAACTATATCTTCATGAATTTCCAAAACAATATCTTTCTGCTACTCCTTCCACAGGAAACAGTTCCCCTACACAGTCAGAACCCACTCAACCAGAGCTGTGGCCTCCTTAGGGGCATTCTTCAAAAGGGCTAGATACAGCCACCATTTTAGAGGCTGCCACATGGTCTTCAGTCCACACTTTCACTAAACTTTATAAACTGGCATGCATTGCTAGGGCAGGATTTGCTAAAGCCATCCTCTATGGATTCTTGGAGACTGCATCCTCATCCACCACTCATAACCCTATCCCACCCTCCTAACCCTTCTAAGACCTTTTCCCTTTCTGGGTGACAACCTTTCAGCTCACCTTAGACTATTGTCCAACTGGGGCATTCATTTCTGACGTCTGTGCATGCAGACATCACATTTATAGCCCACAGTTTGTGGTCCCTGCGTATGATATCCCATGCACCATACAGTAGCCAGGCTTTTGTATATGAGCTGGACGTTCGGGTCGCCTCAGGTGGAGGATCCTGCATGTTAGAAAACTGCAACATGGAAGAGAAGGACATCTATGGTTATGGTAAGATTTTACCAACTATTCTTTCTGTCAGTTTTCATTCATTCCTCAATCAATGGGTTCGGATCAGATCTGACTTTACAGTTACACTAGCTCATGGCCACCAAAATACTCTCAAGCTCCTTCCCGACCCATAATGCACCAATCCCTAACATCCCTCAGATGTCATTTGCGAGTTTCACATCTACACATGGTCGCCTTTAGCTCTCTAGTGTAGAGTGGGAGACAAGTCTTTTTTGCATATTACTTCCTTAAAACTACCTACTTAATCTTTAATTTTATTTTTAAGTTGTTACTGCTGATGTTCTTATACTTCATAAACCTTTAAGTGTACCTTTTTCCTACCATTGTTGGTAGGCCTAGCCTTCCTTCCCTACTCCTTTTATACTTAGTGTATACCTTTTCCTTACCATAGTTGGTACTTTTCCTGCCCTGTTTACAAGGTAATTGTGTATCTTCACTTACCATTGTTAGCATGTAGCTTTTTCTCTTCTTTCTAGTTAAATACATAAATAAATAAAGAGTTTAGTGATCTTGTTTGTATAGTAATTTTTCTGTTTTCAGGATGTTCAAAAAAAGCCCTTCAGGGTTTAAAAAGTGTGATAAGTGTGGGCACAAGTTGCTTTATTCTGATGCCCCTAATCTTTGTGTATATTGCTTGGGCCCAGATCATTTACAACAGGGTTGCAGCATCTGCTGTGGGTTTGACCCCCGAGCACTAGCTGACAGGAAAAAAAATTGATTTTGAAAGGCTTGCTGCCAACTTCCTGCTCCAAAAAGAGACCCTACAAAAAGGTCTAAACCTTCTAAGTCTTCAGCCTCTTCCTCCGTAGAACCTAAAAATAGAAATCAAATCTGAAATTACTCATAATCCATCCCTCATCAGATCTGACCAAGCCTGTACCATATCCTACACCCTTGGATCTGAAAACCTTACAGAGGACAACATGTTATCCTTATTGATCCAGTTCCATTCAGAGTGTCTTCTCCCTTTTTAGAGAGGCACTCCAAATCTCCATCCTTAGCATCTTCTTGTTCCTCCAGGTGTCTCACAGATGCAGAGTTGGAGAGGCTGATGAGGAAATTCTTCACTGAGGAAATTCGGATGGGAGTTCTTATGGCTCCTACCCCCTTCGGGTCAGGAAGTCCGATCATTTACTACTCCACCCATTACAGCTCATTCTCTAATCCAGTCTTAGAGTCCTCATATCCGAGCATTCTGGGTCTGTCTGGTTTAGATCCGAAGAAAGCACTTTCTTTGGCTCCAAATACTGCTCTGAGTGCACCGGTTCTGACATCCTCAGAGCCAGATGATTCTTGGAGCTGAACCATCCCTGTTGGTTCTGGGAGGTTGGAGTCAACTCCAAAGTTTTCAGAGCCGTTTCTTACTCTCGGAGCCTCTGCACTGGACAGCTCAGCTCCTACTTCCTCCTCAGGTGGATTGTTCTCCGAGCAGGTTGAGGTGATGGACCAGAAACTTGCTTTCTCGGCTGCATTGTCTTTTGGGGCAATCTGCTTTCCAGGCTGTGAAGAGTGTGTTTTCTGCTCCAGCAAGACAGATGGGTCCTGCCCCATAAGATCCACCCTCTACTTTTCAGATGACTTTGCACTGTGAGCATCAGCATTGTCCCACAGGGACAGCAAGCTTAAAGCTTCCAGACTGCCTAGCAGGGGTAACCTAATCTCTTCTGATACTTCACTGGACCATCCTGCTAAGGAAGTCCTGATGATGTCTCATTTGGAGACATTCTTGAGATCTTTAATCTGAAGGGTGGCTAGTCCTCTGTAGACCCTTTTCCAGAGGAATCAGTATTTCTGGAGGCTTTTGGAGCTCAGCTGCCTACCTTCTGGGTTATTCTGCCTGCAGATTAGCTCATTGATTTGGTCTCTAGGCATGCATGAAAGGAACCTGATTCAGTTGAGCCAATCCCCAAGAGACCAGACCAGATTCTGACTCCATCAGTAGAAAGGAAATTTTGGGATATAGGGGTGCCAGTAGATGCCATGGCAGCTAAAAAAAGAACTTGCTAAACAAGAGTTCCACTTTCCATCCTCCTAAGAGAGTCTAGGGTGATAGATTTGGGAAGTGTGTCTATGCTTCAGCAACTTTTGCACTTAGATTACTGAACTATCTAGCACATTTTATGAGACTTCAAAGAGATTTGATTAAAGAGCTATCAAACTCTCTTTCAGGGACTGACACTGCTGAGGTTCAATCTTCAATAGCCTCTCAGTTGAATACCCTTCAAGCTATATCTAATTCATCCATGAGGTTTATCTTGCACACTGCAGAAGGCACCTCAAGGGCCATGGGTTCAGGTATCTCCATTAGAATGTGTGTTTGGATGTGCCTGTGTGATTTTTGAGGAGCCCTTCAAGTCCTTTTTGTCAATGCAGCTTTTGACAGCACTTCTTTGTTTGGCCTCACAGTGAAGGACACACTCTTCAGGTGTGAGAAGGATGGAAAGACACTCTCTGCATTGGGCGTGCATTTTTCAACCCGTCAAAGAACATTCTCCAGGAATAAACAGGGAGGCCGAAAAATGTGGCTCAGAAAGTCCCAAGGTGTTTTCCAGGACACATATGCAGATAGTGTTGTAGGCATTCCAAGACTCTCTCCCTCTTAGGGCAGTTGCAATCCAGACAGACAGCATGTCATTAGTTTGGTACCTCAACAAACAAGGTGGAACCAAATTTTACCCCGTGTTGAGAAGCCTTCAGAGTGTTGCAATGGGCGATATCTTTCAACCCTTTCTGATAGCAACGCATATTCTAGGGAAGTCCAACATGATAGCAGGAAAAACTGAGCAAGCCCATTCTACTGCCTCACAAGTGGTCTCTCAACAACCAAGTGACAGGTGTAATTTACAGACAGTGGGGACAGCCTTGCTGTGATCTTTTTGCTTCTCCAATAAACAGATGTAGAAACTTTTTTTTTTCTGCCCTGATCCCCCCCCCCCCACTGGGGAAATCACAGAGGGATGCTCTTCTCCACTATTGGCCCTCTGGTCTTCTGTGTGCCTACCCTCCAACCCCCCCCCCCCAGTTCCCAAATTCTTGCAGAAAGCAGCCTGGTTAAAGAGCAAGGTCATCCTCATTGTGCCTTATTAGCCTTGTCAGATTTAGTTTCCCTTCCTTTAGCCTCAGAGTTGGAAGTTGGTAAAATGGTTAAGGTGTTCACCTCACAAGCACAGGATGCAGGGTTTGATTCTCACTTTTGAGAAATTAGCTAAGCTTAAAATGGCCCAAAAGGGCAGTTAGCTTAGTACTTACCTATAAACTTGCAGTATCCACCTTGGATTCTGGCTCCAACTCCAGACCTTCTGTCCCACGTGATAGGAATGGTTCAACTGGACATCTCAAACCTCAAGCTAACAGCACGGTTTCTCCAATTCCTTTAATAGCTAGATAACCAATGCTCTTTTCCCCTGTCTGTAACATACTTTTTTATATTCCCATTAACCCTCTACTAGGAAACTCTACAGGAGTAAATGGAAAAGGTTCGTTTATTGGGCATAACAAAACCAAGTGGACCCCTTCTCAGCTCCAGTACAATCTGTTCTGGAATTTTTGGCAAGTCTTTTTAATGAAGGTGCTAGCTCATCCACTATTAAAATCCAACTAGCAGCAATCTCTAACTTTCATGGTGGATTTCAAAATTCTTCACTGGCTTCCTCTAAGCTGTGCAAAGCCTTTTTGAGAGTTGCTGTCCTGCTAAGACACCCTTATAAAGACCCCACTCCACTATGGGATTTAAATTTGGTACTGCAAGCCTTAATTTATTCTCCATTTGAACCAGCAGCTAAGTGTGATGTTAAATTCCTGACCTGGAAAACTATCTTTCTAGTTACAATTACATCTGCTGTAAGAATTTCAGAACTTCAAGCATTATCTTCTAAGCCTCCATATTTGATTTTTCATAAGGATAGGGTCATGTTACAGGGTCTATATCATATCAGCAAATGTTAAGAATATCGAACACTCTAAAGAGCGAAAATGCCGGACCTCGAACGCTTTATTGTGGGTGGGGCTGTGCCCCCCACACCCCCGCTAAATATATATTGCAACTCTGGGATCACACTACAGTGAGGAAAGGGCAAATATTCCGACCTTCACTGTACTGGGATTCCACAAGAAGCACTTTGAGGTCTGGCATTTTCACTCTTTAGAGCGTCCAACATTCTTAACATTTGCTCATATGATATAGACCCCATGTTATGTACCAGTGCTTCCTTCCTTCCTAAGGTGGTGTCAGAATCCAACATTAGTCAAGTCAGTACTTGTGAGTATTCTTTCCAAATTTTTCAGATAAAGGGGAATATATGTTGCACTTAATTGGATGTCCGTAAACAATTACATTTTTACTTAGAACAAAAGAAATTAGAAAGACAGATTGGCTGTTTATCTCCTTTGCACATACCAAATAGGGCGAATCAGTTACAAAGGTAACTCTAGCTAGATGGTTGACAGATTTCATTTAATTTATCTATAACAAGCTGAATCTCTCCTTACAAAAACCATTAAAAGCTCATTCAACCAGATCTATGGCAACGTCTGTGTTCCAGTCTAGAGCTTCTGTGGGCGATATATGTGCGGCTGCAACTTGGTCAAATCCTCATATTTCTATCACTCATTACAAAGTAGATCAGGTTTCAAGGGGAAAAGCAGCCTTTGGCTCAGCCATACTCAGGAATATCCTTCCTTATAGTCCACCCAGGATTTTAGGTAGCTGGGAACTCTGTCCCATTGGTTGAGGAATGAATGAAAATTTGACAATATCAGATAAACAAGTTGTGTACTTGCTGTAACATTCCATCTGTGTTGTCCATTTTCATTCTTCCTTAACTCCCCACCCACCATCCCTTTTTATGACTGACTTCTGGAGGAATGAGAGGCATCAAGGAAACGGCTGTTCTTTGTGCTGACTTCCACATATGGTATAATATAATAGTTTTCCTGTCAAGAAGCAAACAAGATCTGAGGGATGTTAGGAATTGATGCAGTATGGGTTGGGAAGGAGCTTGAGAGTTTTTTTGGTGGCCATGAGCTAGTGTAACATCCAAGTTGGATCCAAGGATCGGATCCAAACACATTTGTTGAGGAAGAATGAAAATGGATAACACAGATGGAACATTATGGTGAGTACATAATTTCTTTTTGCTTTCTTCTGGCCTCTTACTGCTTTATTAAGGTAAATCTTCTGACCTTTGTAACACATCTGCCCATGGATCCTCTTATTTGTTTTTAGTGAAAATATCTGAAGGAAGTTTTATATCTTAGGCCTCCTAGAAAACAGGTGGCTCATTCTTGGTATGTTAACTTTGTGCTGGAAAAGTCAACTGTCTGCATTTGAACTTGCTTGTCAGGCAGATTTGAGATTAATTATATGGAAAACTGTTCTTCGTCATTGCTCTATCTGCAAAAAAAAAGTATTTGAGTTGCAAGTTCTCATGGGGGGGTGAGCCTTATCTTTCCCCCCATAGGGATAGAGTCTCATTAAGAACAGATCCCTCATTCATTCCCAAAGTGGTTTCAGAGGCTACTTTGCATTAAGCTGTCAATCGCCATCTTCTGTTCAGATCCTAAGAACCAGAGAGAGAGGATTCTACATAGTCTGGATGTGCATAGGCAGTTGAGGCACTATCTTGACAAAAACAAAAGTTAAGTACTTGTCTTAACAATAGATCCATGTTTGTCTCCATCCGATTCAACCTGTTGGTTATTGGATCCAACAGCAGATTATTTCTTAAGACTTTGAACTTGCCAGTTTCTGCCTCTACCCACAATCCCTCACTCTTCATCCAACTCCTCAGATCACATCTGCACCATGAAAACTATCCACAACCTAAAGTAAACTTCCCTAACAAAGGAGAATGCTGGACTCCACAGATAAGGAACAGATGGCCTCCATTGTCTGGCCATCTCATAAAGGGAAGTTTGCCATAATAAGCCAAGGCAGGGAAGGTTGAATCAGATGGAGACAGACAACACATTTTAGGTACATAGCTTTTGTATCTGATGTCTGCTTTATTTGGCTTCAACCTGTGAGACAGAGTCCCCACCCATAAAAATTCCCTTTGAAGGAACTAAGGAAGGATATTCTGCAACACAGTGAAGCCAAAGAAAACCCTGGATCTAGATTGAATATCCAGCTTATAATGCAACACAAAAGTGTGATGACAAATCCAAGTCACAGATGCACAAACTTCATCCATTGATACTCTAGAAAAGAAGGCTGTAGAAGTAGCCATAGCCCTGGTACAATGACCCTTAGATTTGTGTGGAAGGGTCTTACCTTTTAAAGAATATGCAAACAAAATACAGTCCAGTAGCCACTTGAATAAAGTCACTTTAGACAAAGGTGAGCCCTGCCTGGATTTCAAAAGGAGACAAATAAGTGATAGATTTTTGGACGGCTTTAATAAGTCCAAATAAAATCTCAGTTGCCTATGCATGTTCAAACAATGTAGAAGATATTTGCCTTTGTTGGAGAAACTGGGAAAAACACAGGGGGATGAACAGATCTATTGAGATTATTATCTGAAGCTACTTTAGGCAGAAAGGAAGGGTTTATATGAAGATATATCCTCTATCTTTGTTGGAACAGCCAATAAGGAGAAGAATCAAGAGCTTGTAACTCTGAAACCTTCCTTGCCAAAGTAACAGTCATCAAAAACAAGGTCTTGCAAGAGAGAGAGAAGCTTCAAGTCAGAAGTAGCTGAAGGTTCAAAACAAGCATCAAATCCTAGGGAGGAATCAGATCCTGAACTCGGAGATGTATCATTAAAGTATCTTTGAGGAATGCCTTGGGAATCTTGAGAAGCCAGAGGAACATTGTCCCTGCCAACGTGAAAATTAGAGATGGCTACTAGCTGTAGCTTAATGGTAGGAAAACTAGAACCTGGCTGAAATAACTCTGCAAGAAAATCCAAAATGGATTCTGAAGGAGCAGAAAAGGGGTTGAGTCCATGAGACTCCAGTCAAAGAATAAAACATCTCCAGTTACATTTCTAGTAGACTGTTTTTGAGATGAAGACAAGTTGAGAACTACAGCCTGTGAAAGCATGGGGTTTCTGGCCATCAAGGGAACAGGAGGAACCATGTGGTTAACTCGAAGGACTGAAGATTGGTGGAATCCAGACCCACTGGATGAGAAATGAAATCCAAGATTGGATCCAGTACCCAAGTGGGGTACTTCAGAAGAGGCCAAAAGAACGGAAACTACACCTCACCAAGCTAAAAAGGTGCCATGACATCACAGTCACTGTGCAATGGGCTGCCTTCTGAAGAAATTTTACAATTAAAGGAACTGGGGAATAAAAGTAAAGAAATCCCAGAGGACAGGCAAACATCAGACCTTCTCTTGGTGACTGCCCCAGAGGAGGAACTAAAATGTAAAAAAACTGCTGCACTTGGTGTTGGATGGGGAGCCAAATAGGTCAAAACACAGAGTACCCAAGTGCCAAAAAATCTGAGCTGATTTAGGGGACCACCTGTGGGGAAGCAAAATGCTTCTGCTGAGACTGTTGGCCAGAATGCTGGATTTCCCAGGGATGTGAGTTGCCACAAGAAACCGCTGAGAAGAAATCGCTCATTGCCAAACATCATGGTCTCTTGATAAAGAGGACACAAACATGTTCCCCTAGTTTTTGATATGCCAAGCAACAGATATATTGTCCCTCTACAACAGACATATTGTCCATCTGACTCACAATCACACTGCTGGGAAGGGTGTCTTAAAAAGCCTGCATTACAAGGAGGACCACTGTCATCTCCAGAAAATTGATGTGAATGTTGGCTTCAACATAAGACCAGGACATTTGAACCATACTCTCTTCAAAATGCTCCACCCTACCCCAGGAGGGAGGTGCCCATGGTGACTGTGGCCGTGGGAGCTGGAAGATCAAATGGTCTCCCATTAGTTACTAAAGGAGATTGGAACCACCAGCAAATTTGATCATGACATACCTTTGTGGACCATATTGGAAAACCCTTTGATTGGGTTAGGAAAGACCACTGTATGGCTAGAGTCCATAGCAGAGACCGCATGTGTCCGGCTAAAGGAACAACCCTATAGACGCTGCTATATGACCTTAGAGTTTCATAACTTTATGAGCTGAAAGCTTTTTGGTTGAGAGCACTGACAAGGCCTGAGCATGAAGGCTGATCACTCTGGAGCTCAGAAGCCTGGAAATTGCACTGACTGTATCCAAGGAACAACCTATGAGCTCCAATACCTGAACAGGCTGTATGCTCGACTTTGGGCAATGAACCATATTAGAACGCGAAAGTGCTTACATTTGTTTTATTATTTTTCCATGAAAGGGTTCTTGTCCCAACTGTGGTGTCACCTCTGGAATTTGTTCATTCGATATAATTGACCATAATGACTAAGTGGTGGCATAGTTAGAGTAAGGCATCCTTGGCCATGATCAATGATATTGTGGGGGCAGTAAGAAGACATTTGTCCAGGTAAGGGAAGACCAGGAATCTCTGCAGCCAAAGCAGGGCTGCAACCACTGCCATGCACTTGGTGAACACCCAGGGAGCTGAGGTGAGACCAAACAGCAGGCCCCTGCATTGGTAGTGATTGTCCGTCTGGAGCATCAGTCTATTTTCATGTGATGGTAGGCATCCTTGAGGTGTATTGAGCACATCCACTTGTTCTCCTCCAGTAGAGGTAAGATGGACTGCACCATGACCATCCAGAATTTGGTGTGTTTCACAAACAGATTCACTTTGCTTAAATCCAGTGTGGGCCTGAGGTCCTTGTTGTTCTCTGGTACCAGAAAGAATCTGTGGGACCTCTTGGATGACTCAGTTTGCAAACAGCTTGTGAATCTCTACTGCTGCTTGCGGTCTCTGAGGGGGTGGAATGTCTGAGAGAAGCATGTGATGAAAGTTTGGAACCTCTAAATAGGGAATAGGGTCCCCTGTGGATACAACCCTTAACAAGAAGAACCAAGTAACCCCAACTGCCTCCAGAGTAGGATAGTTGGGCAACCCTTCAGGGTCACTGAAAGGGCCTTGCAGAGAAAGCCCTGTGGAAACCATAATTATGTGGACTGCCCCTACCCACAGGCACCATCCATTATGATTCCTCTAATCTTCAGGAGGAACCCTCTGAAGCATCATCCTGAGAAGATTATTGCAACTTTCTGAAAAAAGGTGTTTATCCCCCTTCTGATTTCTCGAAAAGATTCACTGAGGGATGGCAAAATGCACTCCTGTGGCAGACAGTGTCTCCCCATCTTACTTGCTCCTCACTAGAAGATCTTTAACTTTTGGCCCAAACAAAGAAGAACCATCAAATGGGGCATTGATGAAGGATGCCTTGAAGCAATCTACAAAACTGGATAATCGCATCCAAGCATGGCTCCGCAGAGCAATGCCAGAGCCAGCTGCTTGGAATGCTCCAATGGCTGCATTTGAAATGAACCTCATGGAAATATTGGTGATGGAGAGTAGGGTAAACAAGTGAGTCTCCAGCATTTTCTGAATCTGTAGAGACTGCTGCATCTTAACATTCCTCAACATTTCAGACACCAGGCCATGTTGTAGTCTTGTCAAGTGCAGTAGGTAATTAAGTGCTGTCAATGGAAAAGTTGCTGAGGCATAGGAGTGCTTCCCTAAACAATCCAAGCCTGACACTCCCTATTCTGGGACTGGACCAAAGAGCTCTCTTTAAAGATGTCATTGGTGGTAGCCGCCACAATATCACTGATGGCCAGATCCTTACTCTAATGTGGCCACTCCTTGGGGGGATGCAGTAATCTTGTTAGGCTTCTTGGGGATGGGTTCCACTGTATCTGGTTCCTTCCATGCCTTTGGGGACACTAGGTCTATAAGGGCATCTGGAGAGGGAACCACCACCTCCAAACATTCCAACTCCTCTGGAGAGGGGACTTCAGTGGTCCGGCATCCACATTGGCAAAACAGCTCCAATAGATTGCCAAATGAGGCATCATCTCGCTGAGACTTAGGGGACCATCTCCTTCCTCGAGGTTAGTACCTTCAGTGACATACTCATCAAGGGTGTCTTAAACCTACTCTTCACTGAAACCTCCTGCTCCAGTGATGCTGGGGGAGATGGGGAAGAGGACGGGAGCACCACTAAGGGAGCAGGGTGGAGACCCACTGACACAAGCCCAGATGTGAAAGGGGAAGGGATGCTGGCTGAGGAAACCTGTGACTCTTATCCTGAGAAGGAGAACATCCTTTCTACAATATCAAAGACTGATATGAAAGCTGGCTTCCTGGAACCAAGGGTCCCAGCACCTGAAGGTACCAGAGACATATCCAAGCACAAGGGAGCTACACCTAGCCCCAACATTGAGACTGGAGATGAGCTGTTCAAAGCCAAAGCCCCAAGCAGGAGAGATGAACCAGAAGCAGGGATTGCCTACCCCGATCCAGAAACTCCTGCTTTGACACCATGGCTGTGAGGTCCAGACAGCCTAGAAGTAGTTGGAGCTGAAGCGACCAAGGAATGAGCTGGAGACAAAGACTGCCAAGCCATTGGATATGACCTGGAGGGTAGGAATGCAGCCAGGCCTGAATATCTTGGATGTGAAGGGGCCTGGGGGGGAAGCCAAATAGATGGAGCCGAAGATCCGAGAACTGAACCCAGACTAGAAGAAATAAGGCCTAATTGCATCTGAATCTGAAAAAACAACCTCATTAGCTGCTTCAAGTCAGAAGCTTTAATGCTTTCCACTGACCTCAATAACCAGATGGATGAAGCCACCAAAGGGAGCTTGGAGAACCATTTAGAAGAGGACAAACCCATCTGCCAGATCAGAGCCTGGGAGACTTGGAATTGGGGCAGGCAAAGAGACTATTCCAGCGATAGCTGTGTCATGGTGGATGTAGAGAGAGAGGGGATGCTGATCTGTGTGGAGTAGCCCCTTTAAGCATAAATGGACTATGAAGGCTGGGACACAGAGCCTTGCTGGTTGTTGGCACCAAGGGAGATTGGCTCCAAGAAGTCACATCTGATGGCACCTGGGCAGCGGGGGAACACACAAGTTGTGAGGTCTTTGGGTCCAGAAAGCCTGAGGAGGGAGAACTGAGGACAGAAGCAGAGGAGGACCTCTTCTGATCCCCCTTAGAAGATTTAGAGTCACGTGAATTGTGCTTCTGGGACCCAACCTTTGGAGCTAAGGGAGAAGCAGAAGATGAAGGGCTGGAAGGAAGAAGCCCCTTGAGGACCAACTTGGCTTGATGTTCATTAATAGCCCTGGACCCAATCCCCTCCGAGAGCAAACATGCAGAGCCCAGGTGAGATTTTACCAAGCAGTATGCATATTTGTAATGTGCATCCTGCAACAGATTGTATTTCTTAAACCCTTGACTATAATAGTATAAATTTCTAGAAAGACAGTAACTGTAATATCCACTGAGAATACAACAGTACTAAACCTGTTGCAAACCGCACTATTTCTAAGACAAGTACAAAGAACATACCAATACAAAAACACAAGCCCACCAAAAGGTGGGAAGTATATCTGCAAAAACACTGTCCTAAAGAACTATCTATCTACTTGTCACATACATAACCCTATCTAAACTAATCATAGGAAAAGGGTAAGGAATGCACAAAAAGCACACTTATAGAGTTCCCAAAAAGGATACACTATGTGGAGCCAAGACTGAACTGCTGACAGGAATGCCAGCATATTAGATCTGGGGGGGTAGGGTGAGGAGTGGGGGGGAGCTGTGGGTAGGGGAAGGCAGAGCCTGGTGAGTCTGAAGTTTCTAGGAATTGACCAGTGTCAGATCCAATAACCCACATGTTGAAGCCAGATGGAGCAGACATCAGATCTAATTTCTTATGATGAGACAAAAAAGGGACAAGCTGTGTCAAAAAAAGACTATTATAAACTAGTTGTCCTCAGCTATTGCCCTTTGTTTCATCCACCATAGTAAACTAGTTCCAGACAGTCTCATGGCAGACTATTCTAGTATTACAAACTATTCCTTTTCCAGGACAGGCTTTTCTTGGGACCATTTTCCAGAGGTAACTTGATCCATATATTTCCTCTTTCCATGTTGGATAGGCTTTGGTTATCAACCCATATAGCTAAAGACTACTGTTAAAGTGTGAATGTTGAGTACATTTGTGTAAGTTGCAGTATCAGTAACAGATGTTCAAGTTTCTCAGTAGTGCAGTAGAGACATCCACCCTCCATCCCCTTTGTGTAATTACTTGGACTATAAATTTGGTTAGTATTGTATCTTTTTGAAGTTCAGGATGAGTACACTCCTTTACTTATGAGCAAGAAAGTCCTGAAAAAACTTTACTCTGTCTGCTGAATTCCTTCAACGTGGCTGACTAATCTGCAATCAGAGGAAGGTGTGGGAGGAAGCCAGAGCTTTTGGAAGAGTCATTAGCTGTCCTGTGAGGAATTCAAACATCTACTGTTATCAGTAAGTGCAGCTTATACAACTGCTATATGTTCATCATAGCGATCACCGCTTCAGTAGCCTTAGCTGTGCGAGTTATATCTTGCGAAGATATAACAGCTGGCCAGCTTCCAAAGCTTGACAAGACCTTCCATGTGCCCAGTCGGTTATCTCATGCTGATACAAGGCAGGTTTGGGCACCAAGCACTTCATAACTTTCCTACTGCCAAAGACAGTGCTCCTGTCCAGGCTATAGAGTATTTTCTGTCTATTCGTGCTGTTCCATTGCTAAGCAGACAAGTTCCCTTTTTGGAAAAACCTTCCACATTTAAAAATTACCATCTTGCTGTACCTTTCTGTTTAGAAAAGTTATTCTAAAGCTAGGGGTTTGTTTTAATGGACTGTCACAAGACAAACTACTTTTAAAACTGGAGTACACATTTTTCCTGTCAGTTTTAAAAGTTGTTTAAAGTAAATGAAAACCATTAAGAGACATATACAGTGTTTTCTCAGTTTTCTGATTCAGAGTCAAAGGACAGATCTCATTGAATCACCCTGTTGGAGGAGGGGGTCTCTATTCAGAGACTTTAAAATATTTTTGCCATGGTTTTAAGTGGAAGAACACTGAGGTCTCAGTATCATAGGATCATAGGAAGTTACTAGGCTATTGGCCCTGAGGCCCTTATAAGTCTAGCCAAGAGTATAGCCCATGCATAGACAAATCAGCACCCAATGCCCCTGTCCAGCAGGGACATAGGTGGAATCCCAGGGATGTATTTTCTATTTCCCATCCAGTTATCCAGACTGTGTTTAAAAAGGGGTAAACAGGTACTCTGCTTGATGTTTAGAGGGTGTCTATTCCATAGATGGGGGAGTCACTGGGACACAAATCTGTCCTGCCAGCAAGTCCTATTAATGCCACAGATAAGGCTGAGGCTGAGTGTCTGGGTTACTCGAGTGGAGCTTGACTTGTGGATATGCAGCAGTCCCATCAAGGCGGGGTCCGAGATTGCCTTGTATGTCAGATAGAGGTCACCTCGGAGGAGTCTGTATGAAACAGAGTAGAGGGATAGGGCTTTTAGCATATTTGTATATGGTAGATTTTTGAGGCCCTGGATTCTCCTGGTGAGGAACCTCTGTGGTCTCTCCAGCTCCTGCTGCACGTGCTTTGCAAGGTACATGCCAAATGGGGCATTGCAGTCAATAATGGGCCTTATAAGGGAAGAATACAGGGATGTTATGACCTCCTTGTCCCTGGATGAGATACCCTTACTTATGAGGTGGGCCATGTAGAAAGCTTTCTGCACAATGGAAGCAACATGATGGTCAAAAGTCAGGCTACTATCAATCTGGGTGCCCAAATCCCTCACGACTGACTGTGTGCTTAGAACATTGTTATTAATGTGTGTGCCATTTGGGTTTGGTAATTTGGTCTTAAATCGTCTGAAAAGCGATCTGGTTTCAAGAGGTGCTCCTCGAAAATGTCTGAGAAGCCATCTGGTTTTAAGAGGTGCTCCTCATGTGGTCAGAAGATGCTCATGTCCGACTCGCAGGAGGAGTGCCTCTTTTCTTTGACTGCCGACCGCCTGGAGGTTGAATGCAACATTTGTGCCACATTCAACCCCAGCGCTTTTGTCAAGCACTGCAACAGGTTGTTATTAAAGGGTTTGACCCAGTGGGGATCTGCTGGCCCACTCTCCGGCCAAGCTGGGCTCCTCTGACCACAAAAGGTAGGCTCCCTCTCTCCCTGGAGTCTCTTCCTCCAAAAAGCTGAGGCTGTCAGATCTTGGGGTCCTCAGTTCCTGACCCTAGCCTCGGGTATGTTGGATTCGATGGCCACAGATCCTAGGTGCCGCAAATCCACCCTGGTTCCAAGGCCTCCTGATCCAAGGTCTCAGGAGTCGACTCCCAGATCCAAGGTCTGGGGATCATGGCCTTCAGATCCAACACAGTCTAGACCTTCCATGGATCTGATCTTCTCGCATCTAAGACATTTGGGTTCTATTCTCTCGGATCCTCAATTTTCCTTGGATCCAAGGCAAGAAGATCTGGGACCCTTGTCAGATGCCATCATTGTTCTTGAAGACTCTCCTTCAGGTTCTGGCCTGGGACAGCCCTTTGCAGCTCCCAGGCACAGAAGCCGATCCCCTGAAAGATGTAGGAGATCCTTGGGGGTCCAGGCATGTGTCCCTGGCTAGATCATCTGCCTCTTATAGGTCTTCCAGAACCTTGCTTCCTTCTGACATGGACAGGATGATGAGGTCCTTTCTAAAAGCTCAACTTGAGTTGGGGCTGCTGGCCTCCCCTGCCCATACAGCAAGGGGCCCTTCCCATGCTCCTCCACTTTCTTCTCCTCATCCAACCCAGAGGTTTTTGGACTTCCAGGCCCTGGGGCTCAGTGAGGAGGTGACAGGTATGCCTAGAGTCCATTTTGTCTCTGCCTCATCTAAGTCTCGCTCTTCCTCCCACAGAGCAGATGGGGTCCTGGGCCTGATCAGTTGCCCCAGGATCCTTGGGGGAGGATTCTAGTCCCATCTTTTTGGACCAGTCACTGCCCCTCGGTGCTTCAGCTCTCAACAGCTTGGGGCTAGTATTGTCCAGAGGCCTGGAGCTGGTGGCAGCATGCTCTGTTCCCTCTTCTCAGGTGTTCTTGTCCATTGGGAATGGGGGAGGGGCATCATCCAGCCCTTCAGCCTTTTGGGTAGTAGAGAGGAATTTCTCCTCTGCCAGAGTTGCCTCCCCTGCTGCCCAGGGTTCCTTTCCAGCCCCTATGAGTAGACCTTCCTCATCCTGTCCCTTGTCAACCCTCTCAAACCAGCCTTCAGGCAGCAGTTACCTCACTTGGGGATCCCCATTCTTCCGAGTCCTCCTCTAAGCCCCCTTGGAAGAGATTGTGCTAGAGGAGGCACCTGGACTCCCCTTTGGAGTCCCTCACTGAGGATATGGGTCTTGATGAAGGGGTTGGGTCCCCTAGATCTCCGCTTGATGATTTCTCCTTTGGGGACCTCTTGGAGATCCTTAAATTGAAGGGTGGATAGTCTCCCCAGCCCCTGTCCTCTGGGAGTCCATATTTCTGAAAGCGTTCAGGACAGGACCATCTATCACCTGGGTTTCCCTCCTGCTGATGAACTGGTAGATCTTATCCCTAGCAGGGCATGGAAGAAGCCAAATACTGTGGAGCCAGTTACAAAAATAGTGGATAAGTTTCTCAGCCCTCCCAAAATAGGCAATTTTGGCCAAAAGGGGTACCAGTCGATGCTATTGTGGTAGCTGCCACCACCAAAAAGGAGTTGACAGATCAGAGTACTTCTGTCCATCCCTCAATGGAAAATCGGGGCAGTCGACAGACATGGAAAGCAGGTCTTCACCTCAGCTATCTTTGATCTGTGGGCGCTTAATTACTTGGCGCACTTCACCCGCCTGCAGAGGGATTTGGTCAAGGAACTCATCATTTCCCTTTCTGGGTTGTTGCCTGCAGGGGACTTAAGCAAGGTATCCCCCAAGCTATCTACTCTTGCATCCCTGTCAAATTCCTTCATGAGATTTATTTCCAGTGCTGCGGAAGATGCCTCTCGAGTGGCCGGTACAGGCATTGCTATTCACTGTCACACCAGGCTGTTCCTTTGTGAGTTTGCTGAGTCCTTTAAGACAGCCTTCAGCAATGTCCAAGTTGATGGCTCTAGTTCTTTGGTCCTTTAGTTAAAGAAACATTCACCCGCAGTGAGAAGGGAGGCAAGACCTTGTCAGCTGTGGGAATCATGTTTTCTACCCCTCAGTGGTCCTTTTCTAAGACACAACAAGGGACTAGGAATATATGGTTTGGAAGTCACAGTCTTCCTTTCAGGACCGTCAGGATGAGCCCTCTTCCAGAGGTTGGGGGAGAGGGTTCAGTGGCAGATGCTGCCCCAGAGGCAGAGGGGGTCTGCAAAATCAGGCTCCAGGGAACCCTTCTCCGAGAAGCCCTCTCAGTGCTCCTGATGTGGTGACCGACTCTTCTGCCCTGGAGGAAGTCACTTGTTGGTTGTCACTGCACCCTTTAGCCTGGGCAAACATTACAAGAGATTGCTGGGTGCTAAACATTATTTCCAGGAGCTATTTCATTCCCTTCATTTCATTTCATTCCCTGGCAGTGGTGGCAGCTCATCTGAGACTGCACGGATTCCAGGTGTTTTCTTACTTCAACAATTGGCTCCTGACAGCTTCCATCAAGCATCGACTGGTCACAACCACTCATTACATGCTTCGCCTGTTTGACCAGTTAGGAATCACTGTAAATCTACCCAAATCAAATTTTATGCCATCCAGAACTTGGGTTCATCGGCATTCAGTTGGACACAGTGTCAGAGATTGTGGCCTTACCTCTCAGGCATGTTCATCTAATCAGATCTCATGTTCAGTACCTCCAAGATCTGTCTCATCCTCAGGTCCACTTCATTCTCAGGGCCTTAAGGTCCATGGCAGCGGCAATCTATCTGGTGCCATTTTCCAGGTTCTACATATGGGTACTGCAGTGGACTCTGGCAGTCCAGTGGTCTTCTCTTTCTCATCTGATGATGGCTTCTATCTGCCTCACCTCAGTGTGCAGGCATCATCTCCTTTGGTGGATTCAGTCTCCTGATCTTCTCAGGGGCAGACATTTTCTCTTCCTCCCTCCAGGACCACGATGACCATGGATGCTTCCCTGTTGGAGGGGGCATTTCCAGGGAAAGTTGGTCCAAGATACATAGTCCCCTGCAGAAACCAAACTGCACATAAATGTACTGGAGATGAGAGCAGTTCTTCTCATGTTGCAAGCCTTTCAGGACTGCCTCCCTCTGGGTACCATTACAGTTCACATGGACAACAAGGTGGTTGTTTGATGCATCAACAAACAAGGGGGGCACACATTCTTATCTACTTTGTCATAAGGCCATGAGGGTTTGGGAATGGTGATGTCCTTGGGGTGCTTTCTCCTTGCAATGTACATTCCTGGGGAGTCCAACGTGTTAGCAGACAGACTCAGCAGGGCCATTATAAGTCCTCACGAGTGGTCCCTAAATCCCTCAGTAGCGAGAGAGATTTTCCTTCACTGGGGTCGTCCAAGCTGCAACCTGTTTGTATCCCCTCACACTCACAAATGCAGCCAGTATTTCACCTTGATCCCCCCAGCTGGGGAGTCCCCCAGGTATGCTCTAGTTCACGATTAGCCTGCAGGTCTCCTTTATGCCTACCTTCCTATGCCTCTCATTCCCAGGGTGCTTCAGAAAACTTGAAACCTCAGGGCCACCTTGATCCTCTTAGCCCCATTTTGCCCTTGGCAGGTGTGGTTCCCCCTCCTACAGTCTCACCTGAGGTACCCCATGTGGGTACTAGATCCTGTTCTGGATCTGATTTCTCACCCCCCACATCCTCCGACCCAAACCTTCAGACTCTTCATCTGACTGCATGGTTTGTCCACTTCCCATAGTTCTAAACCAGCCCAGGCTTGCATTGCCCATCAGAGACATTATTCTGGGCTTTCAGAAGGCCTCTACCAGAAGGGTCTATGCTAGTAAATGGAAAAAGTTTTCTATTTGGGCCAAACAGCATAATCTGGAGCCTTGTTTGGCTCTCATTCCAGACATCTTATTATTCTTATTTTACTGTTTCAAGATGGAGCTCATTTCTCCACTGTCAAGATGCAGTTGGCAGTCATTTCTAATTTCCATGTTTGCGGGGAACCTACCTTTTCTTTTTGCCTTTGCAAAGCTTTTTTGAAAGGCATTTTCCTGCTTAGGCCTCCAGTCAAAGACTCTTCTCACCCTTGGGAATTTTCTTTTGTGCTGCAACCTCTTACACAGAGTCCGTTTTAGCCTACTGCTACTTGTGATATGAAGTTTTTATCTTCATTCTGGTAGTTATTAACAATGACGAGATGGGTTTCTGTGTTGCAGGCTCTTTCTATTAAGCCTCCATACATGGTGTTCCATAAAGACAGAGTCATTGTCCGGGCCAGCCCCTCCTTAATGCCCAAGGTAGCTACCGAGGCAAATTTGAATTAGTTCATTCAGTTGCCAGTTTTCTTCCCAAACTTCTCCAATAAAGGCAAATACTTGCTGCACACACTTGACGTTCATAGACAACTATGTTTCTACCTGGACAGGACCAACAGCTTCCACAGATCTGACCAGCTGTTTGTGGCCTTTTCTATTACCAGAAAGGATCGGGCGGTATCCAAGTTTACTTTATGTCATTGGATTTTAAAATGTATTTCCATGGTTTATTCCTCTAAAGGTTTGTCATTACCAGGACCATTTAGAGCCCATTCCACTAGATCTGTTGCTACATCAGCCACCTGTTTGAATTGCCATTCCATAGATGACATTTGTGCGGCAGCCACCAGGACTACACCTCACACTTTTGTTACTTAGTCTCTAGGAACAGGGCTTCTTTTGGCTCCACAGTTCCTCGGCATGTCCTTCCATAAGGCCACCCAGAGTTTTATGGTAGCTGGGGACTCTGACCCAAGAATGAGAAATAGTGACATGGATAATATCAGATAAAGTGTTATGTACTTACCATAACTTGGCATCTGTGTTATCCTGTGTCACTATTCATCACATTCCCTCCCTCCTTCCACAATCCTGTGGGACCTCGAGGAAGTGGAGACGTCTGGTCTGGTGGTTAAGGTCTTCCTTAGCTGTTTTCTAGCTCTAGGGCAGATTCAATCTGTGGGGTTAGAGGGCAGCAAAGTTTTATGGGGGTGGGAGGAGCTTGAGCCTAGGATCTGTCTGATAAGTTTCCGGCTCGGATCTAATGTCAGATCCTATACCCAAGAGTGATGAATAGTGACATAGGATAACACAGATACCAAGTTATAGTAAGTACATAACTCTTTTTTTTTTCTCATTGTTCAAATCATTGTTCATTGTTTACAGTGTGTATAATGTATGATTCAATTGATATTATTTCCAGGACTATGGCTACTGGTACTGTTTGCTTGGTTGCATTCTCAGAACCTCCCAGATGTGAAATTAGATTTTAAATTCTCCTTTGGGTGGAGCTCCAGTTTTTGGCTTCTCAGCTCCAGAGGTTATCAAAAAGTGTGATGAAAGGGTTAAGTTGATCAGGGAATCAGCCTTCCTTTTCCCAAAATTTCTAGTGGGTCTCTTAACACTTTATCCAATTTTGGCAAAAAAGAAAAACAGTCTCAACAAAATGCTAATAAAATAGATGTTTAATGAATAGCAGAGGGGTTCAAAAAAGAGAACCCTGAAAAGTAAGGACAGTCTAAAATGTCAGATTGATTGTTTAAGGGACCTTGTCCCACCTTGGCAGACCCTTTTCCCTTCCAGAAAGTCTGAATCTTCACTTTTTCTCCTTGGTAACAGTTTGAAATGGGTTCTGAAAATCATTCAAGGTTACAGATGGCAGTAGGAGAAAATCCCTCAACTGTTGTGATAGTGCATAAGTACAAAATGCTGTCACTTCCCAACCTATTACCCCCTCTTCCTCATTTAAGTTTCCTGGTAACACTAGATTTAAAAGATGCTTATTACATCCCTAGTCATCCAGACTTCAGGTGTTTAAGGTTGTGTGTGTCTGGATCACATTATCAGTTTCCTGCCATACTCTTTGGACTATCCACTGCACCAACAGTGTTCACAAAGTGTCTAGCTCCGGTTATATTCATTGCAAGCTACAGGCTATCCACATTTTTTCATCTTTAGACTTGCTTATCTTCGCAAAGTCTTTCAAAGTGCCAGGAAGCTCTTTGAAGAGAGATCTCTTAGACAAGCTGAGATTTTGAAAGAATGTTCAAAAGTCTGAATCCACACGATTGTGTTCCTGGGGTGTCAGCTAGACACTTCAATTAATAGAGCTTTTCTTACACACACACACACACACACACACACACACACACACACACACACACACACACACACACACACACACAAAAAAAAAATCTGTTATCTTGATCTATTTCTAGGGTTTTCTACTCAAATTTTCGTCACTGTGAAGGAATACCTCATGCTTTTTTGTTTCATGGCATTTACGATTCTCGTGATACCCTGGCAAGACTGCACACGAGAAACATACAGTGGTATCTGCTGTCTCTTTGATCAATGCACCAACCTCCTTTATCTTTCCCAATCCCAGTGCTGGTGTTTGTCAAAAGAGAAATCACTTGGTGGAGACAACAGATTTCTCTAAATCCACGTCTTCCTCCCTCTCCAAAGCAGTTAGTCACCACAGACACCTCAGTCTTTCCTTGGAAAGCAATGTCAGAAGAGAGAAAAGTGCAAGCACTTAATGAATGTTTGTCCTGATCAAGAAATTCAGCTCTGAATAATCTTTGGTCCCCGGGAACTCTTCAAGTTGTTACAGACAATACCACAGTCATTTGGTACAGCCACATGCAAGGGTGAACCAGCTAGTATCCCCTTTGCAGACTAGCCATGTTAGCTTGGTATATAGCATCAAAACACAGCCTTACTGTACATGCATCCTAAATTTTTCAGAGTAAAATTTTGTGGCAGACAGATTGCACAGGACAAGAGCAGACCCGCAGAAAAGGAAACTAGATCAGGGTGTCTTTCGGCTATTCCCAGTTAGGGGTCACCACAGCAGAACTTCGGTCTGCTAATGATTGGTAGTGGATTTTTACGGTGCCAAGTTGCCAGCCCAATGCCCAACCTTCAAAGAAGGCACACATTCACGCATGCACGTACCTGCATGTCTTTCAAATGTCACTCGACTGCAGGGTGGACATGCAGACTCCACACAGAAGACGCCCCAGCCGAGACTTGAACGGGAGAACTTCTTGCTGTGAGGTGACAATGCTAACCACTGCACCACCATGGCCTATCAGGGGGGGGGGTCTTTCAAAATTTGATCCCTCTACGTAGATTTCAATTAGACCCAATTACTTCCTCTCTGCACAGTTAGCTAGTAGGATTCTACTCCAATATTACATGCAAAGAGACCTGTAAGACAGATGCCTTTTCTTTACTTTCCACCAAGGCTGCTGTGGTGACTCCCTTCTGGTCCAGGCAGCAGTGATTCTCAATTCTTTTGGAAATGGCTAAGCTTCTTCACAGACTGGATTTACTCGCACAAAATCAAATGTTTAATACACCTTGACCCCAATTAACTTCAATTGACTGCTTGGATGATAGTGTCTTAATTCCCTTTAGGCACTTATGTACTTACAATGTGCAGCAGATACTAATGGAACCAAGAAAGCCCGCTACTAGAAAATAATTTTAGTAAATGGAAAAGGTTTTCTAGTGGGAGTCGGCAGCATAACCAGCACCCATTCAGGGCTAGTTGTTCTTTAGTTTTGCAATATTTAGGAGTTACTCTCCCATGGCCGTTTTTACTCCATTTGTCAGCCTTTTCAGTATGTCAGCCCATGGATCCTCCTCTTTCAGTGTATTCTCATGTCAAAGTGTTTTTTGAAAGGGAGTTTACATAAGAGGTCTCCATGAAAACCAGTGGCCCCCTCCTTGAGATCTTCATTTTGTGTTAGAGAAGCTAGGACTTACTCCATCTGAACCAGCTAACCTGGCTGACTTGAGGTTCTTAATATGGAAAACAGTTTTAACAATTGCTCTGACTTCTGCAAGATGAGTATCTGAGTTGCAAGCTCTTATGGGTCAACCCTATTTAATCTTCCACAGAGACAGGGATTCTTTGATAATTATTTTATGCCTAAAGTGGTATCAGAGTTTACTTTAAGTCAAACTATCCATCTCCCAGTTTTCTTTCCTGAACCTAAATGTCCACAACCACCTCTGGTACTGTCTTGACAGAACTACGTCTTTTAGGTCTTCAGATCAATCATTTCTTGTGAAAGTAAGAATGAACAACCTGTATAAAAACAGTCTTTCCAAATGGATTAAGGCTATTAACTTTCGTTACAATCACCACAACAAAACTATTCTAGGCAGGGTCAATTCCCACTCTACCAGGGCCTTGGCTTCATCTATGGCTTTTTGTAAAGGGTTGAATTCTAGCAGCAGCAACTTGGTCCTTTGTACATACATTTAAAAAGCACTATAAGTTTGATTGCTTCCCTATGTCTAGATCAGGCTTTACTAGGAGCATTCTCCAGTGGCTCATGGACCCTTTTCATTCCACCTTCCAAATGTAGTAAGCTAGGGTAATTTGCCCATTTAGCTATGGCTACTGCAGTAGTGATCAGTATGATGAACATAGCACAGTTGTGTAATTAAAGTCACCATTACAGTAGATGTTTGAATGATCACTGCTGTGGTAGCCACTGCTTCCATTAACCCCCCTTTTTTTCATGTGTTTATGCCAGGGTGCAGATGTTTACTTTTTGCTATTCCTAGTATTGCCCTTGCAGGTCTCAACCTCCCTCTCTTTGTTGGCGTAAAAGCTCTGAAGGACATGGCACCTAAACCTGTCTTTTTGGTCAGCTCAGCTTGAACTGATTGTTTGGATGTGTGGAAGGTGCCCTGAAGCTTTGGAAACTGGCCAGCTGTCCTATCCTTGACAGGTTATAAACCATATATCTAAGGCTACTGTAGCAGCAATCATTCTAACACCTATGGTTTTGGTAAGTTAACTTACACAACTGTGTTCTACCTTCTCATGAAAATGACCAATGGTAATTACTGTAAGCTTCCCACAGAATGGATCTACTCACACAGGATAAGGGATCACTGTTCCATCCTGACCTGCTGAATCTACAAATGACTGCTTGGATCACATTAAGGCACCTTCTCAGAGGATGTGGGCCAGGAATTAAAGGAGGCTAGAACATTTGCCACTAGGAAATCATTTAGAAATTCAAGGTTTTCTTGGTGCCACAGGAAGAATCAGGAACCAAACAAGGCAGAATAACCCGTGCTTCTACATGTTCTGTGAGAGTTGCTTAATTTCAGTCTTGTTTTTATATAAAAATTCATCTTTTGATTATTTCTGCATGTCTGCACTTAGATCCACCTTCTTAATTTCTAGAACTACTAGAGGGACAGATATGTTTCACAGAAAATCCCCTTTTGCTGGAATAGTTTTTCCCATCCATGTGAAGCAGAGCCCTTCCTTAACCTTATTCAAGTGCAACCTGGAACTGTGGGTGAGAAATTGGAAATTCACCCCTGATCTGACACATAAGTCTGAACAGAGGCAGCCATTAAATCATGCACAAACTAGTGTGTTAATGAGAAGGTAGACAGGGATGCAGGTGATGTAACTTATGTATCAGTCTATTTGTTGCTCAGATATAGGCTGTAGTGAAGGATCTTCACTGCCCCTGGATTGGTACCAAAGCCACTGCTTAATATTCAATGCCAAAAAATGCATAATAGTACCTGTTAGGAAGTCAGCCACCCAGAGAAACTACCTCATTGATGATAGCACTCCTAACTGTAAATGCAATAGTCAGGAATTTGGGAACTTATGGAGATAGTAACCTGACTTTCAACCAATATATATCTAAGGTAGTAAGAAAATTACTATGTCACTCAAATTAAATGTAGGGGCATTGTAATGAAGCCCATTTTAGACCTTCAGGTAAAAGGATCCAGGTATGTTTTATTAAGTGGATGAACTGGGTATAGTTCTCAGAGTGAAAATCCCTTTGCAGATGTCCATTGCTGAAGACTGCTTAGTGATATTGGAAGTACTGTGTACTATGCCATTTGTACCTGCAAAGGCAGTATGCCCATCATATTCTGGTAGCACAGCTGCAAGTCTGGACTTCCATGGTAAGTGCCTTAGCTAAAGGGACTTGGAAGATGAAATCAGAGTCTCAAACGTTAGTTCTACATTTGCCTGGCACCCAGTGGGTTCCTACCTCACCAACCAACCCAACTTCCAAGGTCCCTAATAACAATTTCATTTTTAAGTGTGGTTTTATCTGTGATGTGTCCTGGGGTGAGAGGGTTGTCTACCAAATGTAACAATGTAGCATTTCTTTATCATTTAGCGTAAACATATGTTTTCTATTCCAGGTATTTTGAGTGTTAAATTCTTGCTGAAGAGCTTGGGCATCAGAGAGAGAGAGAGAGATTTGATAGTGACTCCCAAGTTCTAGTCCTTGTCAAATTTAGTTAACCAATCTTGGTTCTTTAGATATTGGAAAAATAAATACAGTCAGAGAGGTCCCAGCACTAAGGTTACCTTCATAGTTTCTGATGCTGCTTCTGCCACCTGCACCACGTGAGTTTATTTTAAGCAATTTTCTATCAGTCTTACCACATAGTGATCTATTTGTAATGCATTAAGTTTACTAACTATGTCACCATGGAAGATAGGGTCAAATGCCTTGGCTAGTTCATGGTATGCATTGTGGACAGCATAACCATTGTCAACAGATCGTGATCCTTTTTAAGTTCACCATACTCATCAGACAGGATCTGCCTGATGAGATTTCTAATGTCAGTGTTGGACAGTTCAGTTATAAGTTCCATGGCCATGCACGAGACTCAGGCTAATGGGCTTATAATTCCTGTGGTCTGTGGTGTCACCACAGTTATGAGGTGTTGATGCCACCACTTCATGGCATACTTTGGAAGAAAGCCTCTTGTTCTGCTCTGGTTAAATATCTTGAAGAATGGCTCTGCCAGGGATGTTTATTGCTGTTAAGTGAAACTGGTGTGTTATCTATTATCGGGTCTCATGGTGGCAGTGTTTTTGGTTTTTGACAACAGTTTTAATACATGTTCTTTAGTGATGTTGGGAGATTTGTAAGATTCAGAGGTTCTCCCGTTTGATTCTCAGATAGTGTGTGGGGAGTGCCTTCTGTGTGGAATCTGCATGTCCACCCCGCGGGTCGAGTGGCATTCAAAAAGACATGTGTGAATGGGCGTGCCTTCATTGAAGGTTGGGCGTCGAGCTGGCAACTAAGCACCGTGAAAATCTACTGCCAATTATTAGTGGACCGGAGTTCCTCTGTGGTGACCCCTAACTGGGAAAAGCCGAAAGACAACAACAACAAGGGGTAGTAGGTGGTGCCATTTTGTATGAGTTAAGTCCAGTTCTGGGTGTTTATTTTCCTGACATAGCTAAAGAAGGATTTGTAGTTGTCCTTGATTTTGGATATTAACCTAAGTTCATGGGATGGTTTAGCAGACTTAATACTTTTCATTTTTTTTAGTCAATTGGCTGATTTTCTTTGACTTGAGGGTCCTTTGATCTGCATTATGGTTTAGTGAACCTTTTCCTTTTACTGTAGATTTTTTGTAAATGGACTACCAGGCTGGTTTGCTTTTGAATTTCCCTTTGTTGTGATCTGGTTGGAACTGCCATTTCTATACAGTTATATTAAGTGGAAACAGAACTCTTTTACAAACCTCCTTGCTGTGATACCTAGCATGACGCTACTTTAAGTGAATTTTGGGACTTAGTAATATGTGATAAGATTTGTACATTTGAAATCCTTCAATTCTGATCTATTGATTTCCATGGGTTCAGAGATTTTAAAGAAGGAAGTTAGTAGTTTATGGTCTGACTTAACCAAGGACAGTGCTCCCAGGGTATTTGTGCATTATATTCATGGGTATTATAAGAGTGGGGTTTGTAACTATCTGATCCATTGAGTTTTTGTTGATTAGGTCAAAAACTTTTGGATATATCCTACATTGGAGGTGTAAGTACTCCTGTTTATTGAGGGGTAGTGAAAGTCGCCTAAAATAAGATTTTTTGGGGGGGGGGGTTCATCAAGTATATCTAGGAATCTTAGATGAATGTCAGGGGACATGGATGTCCTCTGTCAGACAAACTGATATTTGGTCCTGCTATTGGGTCTCTGGGTATTTGCCTGAATGTAATATGGTCCATTACAAATATAGATTTGCCACCATTGTCATCAAGTCTGAAGGCACGATAGGCACAGAACACAGGTATAGAGGAAGGCTTACTAGACATCTAAACCAAGTTTCAGCAGTGCACAGACATGGATGAATTTCAAATGCAAGAGACCCTCAAGATCAGGCAACTTGCTGAGAATTCTGGCATTGAACAGAGCAGAGTCACCTTAAATTGATTGCAAAGGGTTTGATATGTTAGCTACATTAGAATGTTCATTTACTGTACTCTTATAAAAAAGAGCACCATCAGCAGCAAAGACTTTAGCCCATATATGGAAGCAGTTTAAAGAGATGCAGGCCATCCCTTGCAAAGCAAGGGGGATAGTCAAGAATCTTGTTCCAGACTGACTCATACTGAATGATACCATGTATTTTGCTAATTATTGAGGCCACTTATATTTTCTTTGTATCTAGTTATCATTCTTAGAGAAAGGAGGATTCTGCCTATGATCAGGGTCTTGACTGCATTTGATATGGATGAAGACTTCCATGTCTGTCTACCTGCTCTTCAGGGCTCTGCACCCAAAGTTATGCAGCCCGTATGGACAACCACCATGTCATAGTCATATTTGTTTGGTGAAAGGGTCTTAAGGACACTTGAGACAGAGATGCTGACACTTGAAGGAAAGCTTACCCTCACCTTGTCTTTGCCCAGTAAGTGGGGAATCAGTGTGTCTCACTATGGAGTCACCTTTCAGCAGGACATTTTTTTGTATGTGGAGTGGTTAGGTGTACTGGATTTAAGATGGGCTCTAGTTTACTCTCTAAACTGTGTGCAGAAGTAATGCATTTAATATTCTAGGAGACTTTGATAAGGATTTCTTTTTACAGTGTCAGTATATGGCACTGCTGTGTGGGTCCATGTACAGTGAAGTATATTTTTATGAAGCAATTTTTTTTTTGCATGTGTGAGTGAGGCCTCCCATATTTGTTAAATATGTGCATGTCTCACAAACAGTAATTTGTGTTGAGTAAAAGTTGATTATCCGTGAGAGTAAAGGCAGAATCCTGTTCATTGAGTCCATCTGATCTGACTGTGGGTCCTTGAACTGCTTGTCATATCTAACTCTTCAGCATTAGTGCTCCAGCCTCGAATCCCTTTAAGATTTTTCTTCCCATCATGCACTAGTGCCAGGAGTTACCTCAGCTCTTATTTGCCACTATTGTGTCCAGATACGGATCTTCATAGCTCAGAGAAAGCAAAGTGCTCCACCTAGTTTTTCTTGCAATTACTTATCTAGTGCCCATTCTCTTTGTAGGCTACTTTCAGCCCTTTTTTCCTCCTGTCATGCCCCCCCCTCCATTGAGTCCTGTATAAAAAAAATAAAAGGCCAAGGAGAAAAGATTTAAAAGTGCACTAAGTGTAAGCCCAAAGTACCCCCCCCCCTCAACACGTGCATAATTTGTGCTTAGTTTGCTTGGAGATGGCTCACCTCTCTGAGTTCTTTGCCATTTGTTCTGCCTTGTTCCTTGTGCATTACAGGACAGAAAAAATACATGCATTCTTCAGGGGCTTTTGTGCCTGGATCCAGAGTCTTCAAAAGCCAACAAGTCTGCTGATAAAAGAATCCCAAGTCTAGAAAGACAGTTTGATTGACATGGGACCCTCTTTGGCACCAAATTCACTGAGGTTTGATGTCCTTATTGCCATAGCCCCAACCTAAACTCTCTCACCAGATCTGGAACTTACAGAGCTGATAGTGGTATAGGATGTTTCACCAGAAAGATCCATGTTACAGATTTCATCTGAGAGGGGAAACCAATCTGATCCCCCTTGACCTCCTTCCACTTCATCACTGACATTCTACAGGTCTTATAAGAGTATGTCAAGAGGTGTACCTAAAACTTCTGATGAGTTTCTTGAAGACTCAGATAGAGACAGGAGTCATAGCATCTCCACTGGCTTTGAGCGTAGTTTGTGCAGATCTTATGCCCCCACCACTAGCTTCCTTCCCCAGTGTTCATGTTGGCTCTGGTGTTATCAACCATTCTTCAACCTGGGGCCTGTTCCCTTAGTGTGGACTCTGACTCCAGCCTTGATGGTAGTGATGTTAGAACCGAGGCAGTCTCAAGATCAAAGATTCAATGATGAGGCTTCTGAGCAGTCTTTGGAGTTCTCACATACAGCTTCTGTGGTGTACAAGACTTTTGGCATTTGATTCTTTGGTTCTGATCCCCTCCTTAAGGCCATCCAACTTCTCTTTTTTGGATATTCTGTCTTCATCTCCAATAGTTTTTCCTTTGCAAGGAAACTGATCCTGTTGCTAAGATGGCATCCTCTGGTCTGGGGGAGGTCTGAACAGCCTTCTAGATTATGGGAAGGATGATTGATTTTTCATTAGGAGCAGAGATACAGATCTCTTCAAGATCAGTTCCACTCCTTGCCTCTTTCCCATCAGGCATTCTTGGGTCAGAATCGAGCTACAGACCTCAAAGCTACTGCTCCACAGTAGGTGGAGTCCTCTGAGGAGTCAGAGCATACCCTCCCCAAATGCCAAGAAAGAGGACATGTAAGAGGAAGGACATAGACTCCCATTTGCAGTCTGTTACATCAGATACTTATTTGGGTAAAAGAGAGGGTTCCCCCAGTCCCCTCCCATGGATGCCTCCTTTGGTAAAATTCTGAAGCTTGAGACAGAGAGTACCTTGGCTCACTGACCCCGCACCCCCCAGACAAGGAGGTTCTATCTGAGGCCTATGGCTTGACCACATCTACTTTTTGAGTGGTCCTTTCTTGCAAATAAGTTGATTGATCTAGTGGTAAGGAGGTCACACAGGAACTAGATGCATGCAAGGTGGTGCCACAGAAGCCAGTTAAAATTTGTAGGCCCTTTAAGAACAAGCAAAACTGGGCAAGGTCCCCTGTGGTGGAGTCCATTATCAACGGCAGCAACCAAGAAAGAGCTGACCAATTCAGCTTTTTTCCACTCCTCTATCAGTGTCCTGGATGATGAATAGATGGGGAAGTGGGCGTATACTTCAGACACCTTTGCTTTAAGTACCTTGAACTTCATCACTCACATAAATTACTTCCTGAAGGACTGGACTCAGCAGGCCCTAACCACTCTGAAAGCAACCTTACACCAGATTCCTGGGAAATATTAGAAGTGACCTTGGCCACAATGTCCAACATATCAAACCTCTTCATATGTCTCTGCAGAAGATGAAGCGGTGAGAAAAGCAGGAGCTGGCATGGCTATGAGGTGCCAGACCTGTATGGACATTTGTGACTTTGCAGACCACTTTTAGGAGTCTTTCACTGATGCCTCCTTTGATGAATCATCATTTGGTCCATTAGCAAAAGAAAATGCAGAAGTGCAAGCAAGACAGCAATACGTTTTCTGCTGTTCAAATGAAGCTTGAGGCCCCCACAAAGATCATATGGTAGGAACAAAAATTAGCCCATGTCAGTCTGGTTCAGAAGGACTAAGTGTCCTCAGTTTGTGGCAACTTCTGATAGAAGAGGTCATGGCAAAAGCAGCCCCTTTAATGAATGCTGGCCCAAAGACAATGGAAGTCAGTAAAAATCTGGGATACCATGAGGCCTTTTTTGACAGGCAGCCCCTACATTCCTGAAAGGCTGTCCGACAGCTCCACTCTGAAGGCAATCAGTGGTCATTTATCTCTTTACCCAACTGCATGGTAGGCCATCACAACTGGACAAAGGGATCATATCTGTACACTATTCTGTACCCTTTTCCTGGCACCCCCAAACCAGAAACAGCAGAAGCACCAGAAAAAGAGATCACCTCATTGATCTCCAAAAGAGTAATTCAGAAGATCCTACCAGACCAGAGAGGGTCAAGATTTTTTAGTTCCAAAGAAAACAAAGGACCATGGGGCCATATCGGACCTCAGCCACCTAAACAAGAATGTACAGAAGATCCACTTCAGTCGATCTTGCCTTGTGTCAGAGTAAACATCTGGATATACCCAGGATGCTTCCCTTCACATTCACTTCCATCTGGGAGACAGCCATTACCAATTATGAGCCCTGCTCTTTGGTCTCACCACAGTCCCCAGGGTGTTTTCCAAGTGCATGGCCATTCTGTTGGCTCACCTATATCTCCAGGGATTCTGTTTTCCTGTACCTGCATGACTGACTCCTAACTGCTCCCATGATGGAATTTGTCTTAGAGCTCGAAAAGTATATATGCTGATGCTGTGCTTGTCCTTGAGAATTTCCATAAATTTCCAGAAATCAAATCTCAAACAAACCAAGAGAATTATCTTCATGCTCGTCACTTAGATACTACAGACTCCATAATTTCTCTCCCACCGGACACTTCTCTAGGCTATATTCCAAACTGCTGCTATTGTTCTCAAGTGTTCTGGGGCTAATGGCATCATTTATACTAATGGTTCAGTTGCATGTTACCATACGACAATACTACAGTGAATTCTACACACGCAGTGGTCTTGGCTTCTACATCCTCTCTCCAAACCATTTCTGGAGACCAGCACATGCAGGAAAGAAACATTTGATGGTGGCAAGACTCCACTCATATCCATTCTAGAAATCCTTTCTTTTCACCACCCCAATAGCAGTTGTGACCATGGATGCCTATTCCCTAAGGTGGAGGCATTACACTGGTAGGATGGTCCAAGGTTTATGGAATGCCATCGAGGCTGACATTCACATCAGTGCCCTAGAGATGTGGGTGGTTCTGCTTGTATTTCAGGAAGTTCATAACTGCATTCTTCTGGGAGTGATCTCAATCTAAATGGACAACATGACTGTAGTTTTCTGCATCAATGAAGAAGGAGGAACCTGATTGTACCTTTTATGCTGAGAAGCAGTGATGATTTGGAAATAAGTGATGACCTTACCCCATTTTCTCTTAGCAACACACATTCCAGGTGCTGTCACTTGTTTTGCAGACAGGCTTGTCATATCCCTTCTGATGCCTCACAAGTGGTCCCTTAATCCAATAATAAAACAAATATTCAATCCTTGAGGCTTTCACTGTTGCAAACTTTTTGCCTCCCTGAAAATACCAAATGCAGCACCTACCCACCCACCTCAGGGACAGTTATCATGGGATGCTCTAACCCAGCAATGCCCTTCCAATTTTCTTTATGCCCTCCTACCTTTAGCCCTGATCCCCAGGTTTTTAGAGAACATGATCAGGTGCAAGGCATCGCTCATCCACATACCACTTTCTGGCCCAAACAGATTTGGTTTTCAATTCTCAGGTATGATCTCTTTCTCACTCCTCCAGGAAGCCCCACCCAGATCTTCAAAACCTAAAACTGCTTGGTTTCTCGAGCTCCAGTAATGGCCAATGACTCATCCGTCTATTCTTTGGTGATCAGGTTCTTAACTTCTCTGAGTGTACATGTAGACTTTGTCATGGAAAGTGGAAATATTTTGTCATATGTGACTCCTCTCAGAACATTGACCCTTTCTCGGCTCAGATTCCTCATGTCCTCTTGTTTTTTAGCAGATATATATTTGATTATAGCTCTAGTTTTTCCACACTGAAATTGCAGCTAGCAGCCATCTCTAATTTTCATGAAAGGCACCAGGAACATTTCCACACCTTGAATAAGCTTTGTAAAGCCTTTATGAAAGGAGTCTTATTAGTTAGATGTCTAGAGAACCTAATCCCCCCCCCCTTGGGATTTAAACTTTGTTCTGGCAGCATTGACAAACCTGCTGTTTGAACCAGATTTTTCAACTTCAAGACTGCATTCTTCTGGGATTGGTCTCTATCCAAATGGATAATATGACTGTAGTTTGTTATCAACAAATAAAGAACAGCCATAACATAGTTTTGTGTGTTATTATTGTTAATAGGTTTTAGTGGGTATTGGGGGTATGTTTGCATTTTTGTTTGAGGGTTTTCAGTAAAACAAAAAGTTCTGCAATATGTGACACGGGCTCAAATGAAGGTGACAAGAAACAACTATGTAAAAGATTAACCTGTCAAACAGTACATGCATGTAACACAAAAGCTGGAACTAGACATTTAACAACAAAGCTGTTATACATAGAATATAGGAATAAGTTTTCAAGAATATGATTCTTTCTATAATATCTTTAAATGTTAATGGTCTCACAGATAAATACAAAAAGAAAGAGTAGTGAACGATAGTAAAAAATATATAGAGTGCAAATAGCTATGCTACAGGAGATGCACTTGGAAAGAACCGAACATGTGAATTTGATAAAGGAGGGTTTTCAGGATGATTATTCAGTGGAATACCTGGGACAAAGGAAAACAGGAGTAATATTAATTGCAAGAGGAACTCCAGTAGTGATAGAAGAGTATAAAAGAACAGTAATGGTAGATATGTAGCACTACAGGGCTACTGGTAAGGGAGGGAGGATTACACTGGCACGTGTTTATATTTCACAGAAACTACTACAATTGAGCTTAAGAAAATTCTGGGAGAAATAATCACCTTTCAGAAAGGAGTATTACTCATTGGTGGGGACTGGAATTTGATTTGCAACAGTGAAGATGTGTCTGGCAGGCCCAGCAGGGAAAATATAACAAAGAGCAAAGGAGGGTAATTTTTTTTAAAGAAATTTATGAAAATATCTAACATGGAAGCTGTGAATTCAGTACTAGGAGTTCAGAGTGAATTTACACATTATTCTCCAAGATACAAAAACTGGACTAGGCTAGACAGAATCTACATTTCACAGGAACATGTTCATTTAATTGAATGTCTTGGTATGCACCCAATAATTATTTCAGATCATGCGCCAATAATAACTAAAATAAAAACACAGGGTAATGAAATAAAAATGAGACACTGTCATATTCCCACCTATCTGTTGAAAAGAGAGGAATTTAAGTAATGGGTAGTGGAAATTATTCAGGAGGTATTAGCGAAGATATACATTTCTTGTGAAAATATAGTTAGGGAGTGGGATAAAATTAAAATGGAGTTTAAAAATAGGGTGGAAATAAAAGAAGGAATATGGTTGAGAAGTAACAAGAATTATTTAAAGGGACTGACAAATGTTAAATGTATTGCAAAATAGGGGAAATCTGACAGAACAAGAAGAGAAGCAACTGCAGAATGCTAAACACAAAGTAAGGGATTACCATAATAATATGCATGAGCTTAGAAAGATTGCTGTTATGCAGCTGTTTTATGATAATAACTCTAGAGCACAAAAACTTTTTAGCACAACGACTCAGGCAACAGAAAGTAGAAAGAAATGTCACCAATCCTAGGGAGATGATAACAAGGGATCCTGTAGAAGTATTTGAAATATTTTGGAAACTATGAAAGTCTGTATAAAGCAGAGAAGTATGAAAATCAAGAAATGGTACAAATGAAAATGTTTATGGAGGAATTAAATATGCCATTGTTAGTGGTAGAGAAGGCTCAATTACTAACAGTTAGGATAGGAGGAGATGAGATAAAAATGGCCATGTATAACAAATCTACAGTAAAGTCCCCAGAAATAGATGGTATTCCTGTGGAAGTTTGGAAGTTAGGAGGTAAAAAAACTGATAAAGATCTGGAATTTTGTTTAACTGTATTTTAAGAGGAGAAGTACCAACATCCTGGAAGAAAGAGGGTAAAAATTCATCAGATCCAGCTTTGTTTCATGCAGGTCCATCTCAATAATAAACCATGATTATAAAGTGTTTATGTCTATAATAGCTAAAAAATGGCAAAAGCGATGCCAAAATTGATCGATATGGATCAATGTGGTTTTGTGGAATGGAGAAAAACATTTTGATAACATTAACAGAACACTGATGATCCACAGAGAAGCAGAATGTAATAAAATCCCACTGTTATTGGTGGGCTTGATGCAGAGAAAGCATTTGACAGAGTAAGCTGGGATTTTTATGAGCAGGGAATGGACACACTTGCATTCCCTGATAAAAGTATAAGGTTGATTAGAAGGGTATAGGAGGGATCGGAGTGGAAAATTAAAGTGGGTGGGGTCCTCTCTGATAATTTCTGCTTGAGCAGAGGAACCAGGCAGTGATGTCTTCTCTTCCCTTTGTTTGCATTATATTTAGAAAGACTGACAAAGAAAATAAGGGACTCAGAAATTCAAGGATATAATTGGGATGGTAGTCAGGAAAAGCTAGCTCCATTTGCAGATGATATTATTGTATACCTAACAAAACCAGAAAGGGACATTACAGTGTTGTGGAAAATTTTGAGACAGGTTCAAATCTTTTTAGGATACAAAATTAATGAAGCTAAAACAAAGGCAATAGCGGTAAATTATGTACCCACACACAGATAGGTTCAGAAATATCCATATTTGTGGGGACATGATAAAATGAAGTATTTAGGAGTATGGATTAAAAATTATTCCAGTGTGGCAACTAAGGATATGCGGGAAAAGACTAAACAAAAGATAATACAAAAATTGAGAAAATGGAAGCTCTGTTACATGGATATCGAAAGTAAGACACAAGCAGTTAAAATGTTTTTAGTCCCTTTAGTCTTATACACAGGTTAGGCATATTTTTATCAACCAAATGAGAAGTTGTGGATAGCAATTAATAAAGAACTGAAGGATTTTATCTGGGAGGGGAAGATGGCAAGAATCAAATTGGATAAGCTTATTCTTTGAATAGAACAAGGCGAAATGGGATTACCCAATTTGAAGAGGTATTTCAGAGCAACACAATTAAGGCTTCTATACATAGCACAGGCAGAAAAGTATAATGCAAAGTGGAAAGAGGTGATGATGAAATGGGGGAAGCTCAAGAAACAAGGAGAGACTGGGATTTTGGATGCAGACCTTTAAGGATAATCACACAGAATATTATATTCATAAAATAGCAGAAAGTATTTTAAGAACTAAGCCAACATGGGAATGGAGAAAGGAAATTCTGCAGATAGGGTTGACTGCAATTAGGGATACTAACAATAGGCAAAAAGGGGCTGGAATGTATTGGAGAAAACTGGCAAAGGGACCAAAGTATGGGGAGGAAATAACTAGAGAGGGAAAGGTAATAAAATGGGAAGATGCCAAGAACTTACTTGGACTGCAGGTTGGAGACTGCCTTCCCTATAAAGGATTGATATCAGAGTATAGGCAAAGAGAAAGAAATGGGGGGGGGGGTGTGCTGAATGAGAGACCAGCACTGGTAGAGTTTTTATGGAATCAAGAACAGAAGTTGCCTTTAAGAAAGGAATAATCATTAGAGCATACAAAATATTCCATGATAACTAGAAGAATTAATTGGAGGTTAGAAAGGATTGGGAAAAGAGATTGGATAAGCAATTCACAAAGAAACAATGGGTGGCTATATACATGTCTCCCAAATATGGAACAAAGTCTAGACCATTTAGGATCTTTGCTTTAATTTAATAAGGTTGTTTCTTGTTCAATCAATCAATCAATCAATCAATCAATCAATCAATCAATCAATCAATAAATGAGGAACCAGACTGTACCTTTTATGTTGGGAAGCAGGGAGGATTTGACAATGGATGATGGCCTTGCCTCATTTTCCCACAGCAACCCATTTTCCAGGAGCTCTCACTTACCTTGCAGAGAGGCTCATCAGATTCATTCAGATGCCTCACAAGTGGTCCCTCAATCCAATTGTAAAACAAATCTTCAGTCCTTGGGGCATTCACTGCTGCAAACTTTTTGTCTCCTTGACAACACCAAATGCAGCACCTAGTTTGCCATGGTCCCACCTCAGGGACAGTCGTCAAGGGCTGCTCTAACCCAGCATTGGCTTTCCAGTTTTCTTTATGCCCTCCTACCTTTACCTTTTAATCACCAGTTTTTACAGAACGCGATCAGGTGCAAGGCCTCTATCATCCACATAGCCACTTTCTGGGCCAGACAGCTTTGGTTTCACCTTTTCAGGCCTGATCTCAAGGAAACCCTCTGGATATTAAATCTAGTGCATGATCTTTCTCACTCTTCCAGGAAGTGTCACTCACCTCTCCAAAACCTAAAACCACTTGGTTTCTTCAGTTCCAGTAATGGCCAATAACTCATCCTTGTTTTCTTTGATCAGGTTCTTAACATTCTATGAGTCTACATGTTGACCTTACCGTGGAATGTGGAAATATACAGCATCCATGGGACCAGACAACATCCCAGGCTGCGTTCTGCATGAACTACAGAATGAACTGGCACCCCACCTAAGTATCATGTTCAATCATAGCCTCACCTCAGGCTTTGCACCTGCTGAATGGCACACAGCGATGGTTATCCCACTCCACAAGGGGGCAGCCACCACGGACCCCGGGAACTACCACCCCATTAGCCCAACCAGCCTGGTCTGCAAGGCCATGGAATGTATTATCATGGAACTTATAAACAAAGACATCGGTAATCTCCAAACTCTGGACTCCACCCAGTTCAGGTTTGTAAAAGGCAGATCATGTCTCCTAAACCTGATAGACTTCTTTGAAGCAGTCACCAAAGCTGTTGACAAGGTTAAGGTGGCTCACACAGCCTATCTAGATCTTGCCAAGGCTTTTGACACCATCCCCTACTCTGGAATTATAGATAAACTCACTAAACTAGGTATAAATCCCTATGTCACAAGATGGATTGCCAACTGGCTCACTGACAGAACCCACACTGTGAAAGTAGCAGACTCCAAATCCGACTTCAGACCAGTGACAAGTGGAGTACCACAGTGTTCAGTCCTGGGTCCTCTCCTGTTTGGTATCTTCTTCTCTGAAGTACAGGCTAACACAGAAGGTCTTTGGCTAACGAAGTTCGCAGATGACTACAAACTAGGAGCCATAATCGAAACTCCTAACGATGTGGACATCCTACAAAAGGGCCTCACTGAGACAGATGCCTGGTGTCAAAGCCACGGCCTCAAGCTCAATGCCAAAAAGTGCATTGTCATCCCCTTTGGTAAAGACTCTGTGCCCATGAACTACAACATAGCCGGTAGTATACTTAACACTGAAAGTGTGATAAGAGACCTTGGGACACAGGTGGACAGTAGTCTCTCCTTTGATAACACATCGCCACAGTAGTCAGGAAATCCTTCTACATGGCACACCTCATCACAAAAGGTTTCTCATCCAGAAAAAAGAGGTCATTGTTCCCCTCTACTCATCACTCATTAGACCCATTATAGAGTACAATGCCCCTTTTGGTATGTACCTCACAAGGCATCTACAACAACTGGAAAGGCCGCAGAAATAGCTCTCAAAGAGGATTACCAGCCTCAAACAGATGCCCTATGCAGACCGTCTCAAAAAACTCCAGCTTTACTCCATCGCATATCGCCTACTCAGAGGTGATCTCTGCCTAACATACAAAGCTATGTCAAACCCAGAGCTGTTGGACATGCTCCACTTAAAGAAATACCAATCCCTCTGAGCTACACGCTCTAGGGACCTAAACCTTGTCACCACAATAAACAGAACATGCCAGAGGAATAGATTCCTGTCCCAGAGACTTCCTATACTCTGGAATAAACTACCTATCTATATCAAACATAGCTCCTCATTAGCACTCTTCAAGAAAAATCTTGATGATTGGATGGGAAATAGGAAATTCACCCTGGGGATCACCTCTGTTGCTCTGCTCGACAGTGGCACAGGAAAATAATTTTCTTGGGTGGCAAAAGCCAGGGTACCTTTTTGGCTGGGCTTGTATAGGCCCCAGGGCTGATAGCCTAGTACCTACCTATGAACCTATGAACTTATATGGGACTCTTCTCAGAAGACTGACCCTTTCTCGGATCATATTCCACACGTCCTCTGGTTTCTACTGTGTATATTTTATTCTTACTCTAGTTTTCCACAATGAAAGTGCAGCTAGCAGCTATCGCTAATTTTCATGCGGGGAACCAGGAGCATTCACTTGCCATGGGTAAACTTTGTAAAGCCTTTCTGAAGGGAGCCTTATTAGTTAGACCTCTAGAGAACCTGTTCCCTTGTGGGACCTAAGCTTTGTTTTGGAAGCATTGACAAAGCTGCTGTTTGAACCGGCTTTATTAGCTTCGTTAAAGTTCCTTTCTTGGAAAAATGCTTTTTTTTTTAATACCTTTATTGAATTATCACTTGTGACATAGGCAAGTTTACATTTACATAAAAGTAATCAAACTGTATTAACAAGTTCACTTTTACAAACACTGTACTTCACATATATTACTATACATCATATAACCTAATCAACATTACATAAATTATTCAATTCCTGCCCTTGTTTTTTTTAAAGAAGAAATATCTTTATTAAACCATCACTTACGATGTAGGCAACCATATATTTATATAAATGAAAACAAACCACACCGATACAACCCTAGTTGCAAGTATTTTACATCACAAACCATACTGATACATTCCCAGTTGCAAAAATTAGGGTCTATATCACTTCGACGAAATGGCAGAAGTTCAAACACCATATGTTCGAACTTCTAACCTCGAAGTGCACAACCATCGAAGGCTTAGAACAGCGATTGTTTTTCCCAGGGAAAAAAAATTGCTGTTCCAAGAAACACACACACAGCACAAGCACACCAAAAAAAATCAGCAATCCATACACATACACTTAAAATCCTACATCTAACCCTACACTAAACTGTACATACACTACTATCTATCCACTTACCTTAACCCAAACAATAACCCTAATGTCCATCACTATCGCACACTCACCTGACCTGCACCCTAAGCCTAACTCACCTATCCCGCCCTAACCCTAAAGTCTGTCACTATCGCACACCCACCTCACCCGTGCCCTAACCCTAACTCATCTAACCCGCACCCTAACCCTAATGTCCGCACAATCGCACACTTTCCTGAACCTGACCCGTAACTTTCCACCACAGTGCTGAAAATCACGAAGCCGCAGAAACTGCCAACCGAATTCTTTCCCTGGGAAAGAATTTGGTGTTCTGCGGCTTCACGATAATCAGTTTTCGAACTTCACAGTTCGAACATATGATGTTCAAACTGCTGAAGTATCGATGAACTGATAGGAACCCCAAACATTATACATCACTTTCAATCTACCTAATCATTTTCAAACATTTTATAGCTCATTTAAGTCCTGCCTTCTTTTAAACCTCATTCCTCCCCTGTATGTATTGTTCCCACAATTCCCATTTTTTTCTTATGTAGTTTGCGCCTATCCTTTTCTAAAGATCTCAGTTCCAGTTGAAAAGTTCTCTGTTACGACATTCACTACTTGTAGTACAGTTGGTTTAGATTTTGATTTACATTTTCTAGTAATTTGTTTTTTGGCAGCTAACATAATTAGACTCAGCAAGTCCTGATCATGCCTTGGCAATTCCAATTCTGTATCATAGCTCAGAAAAATCATCTCCCTAGTCAAACCAATCTGCCCACTCAACATCTCTGACAGTGCATCACACAGGGAATCCTTAAAGTCCACCAACTCACCACACTCCCAGAAAATGTGTTTCCAATTACCTCTTTCTTCCCTGTCACACCTCCAACATCTGCTGCCTACCTGAGGAAAATTTCTATGCAGTCTACCTAGGTATACAAATATCTATGTAAACATTTCCAAGCAAAAATTCTAAATCTTCTAGATTTTGTTGCATATTTGGGAGACATACATATATCCTTCCATTATTTCTTTTTGAATTGCTTATCAAATCTCTCTTCCCAGTCCTTTCTAACCTCTTCTGATTAATTCTTATAGTTATCATGGAATATTTTATATGCTCTACTAATTATTCCTTTTTAATGGCAGCTTCTATTCTAGATTATACTAAAAACTCTACCAGTGATGGTCTTTCATTTAGGACCTACCTATTTCTTTCTTCCTCTTTACCTGTACTCTGATATCAGTCCTTGATAGGGAATGCAATCTCGAACCTGCAGTCCAAATAAATTCTTGGCGTCTTCCCATTCTGTCATCTTTCCCTCTTTAGTTATTTGCTCCCAATACCTTGGTTCCTTTGCCAGCTTTCTCCAATAAATTTCAGACCACTCTTATCTGTTGTCTATATTCCTAATTGCAGTCATCCCTATCAGCAGAATCTCCTTTCTCCGTTCCCCTGTTGGCTTAGTTCTTAGGATACTTTCTACTACTTTATGGATATAATATTCTGTATGACTATTGTTATTCTCTTTAAAAGTCTGCATCCAAAATCCAGTCTCTCCTTGTTTCTTGAGCTTCCCCTCTGTTTCATCATCATCCCTTTCCACTTTGAATTATAGTTTTCTGCTTGTGATATGTATAGGAGCCTTAACTGTGTTGCTCTGAAATACCCCTTCAAATCAGGTAATCCCAATCCACCATATTCTACTCGAAGAATCAGTTTATCCCACTTGACTCTTGCCACCTTCCCTTCCCAGATAAAGTCCTTCAGCTCTTTATTAAATGCTATCCACAACTTCTCCTCTAGCTGATAAAAATATGCCTGAGCTGTGTATAAGACTACTAAAGGGACTAAAAACATTTTAACGGCTTGTATCTTACTATCCATATCCATATAATAAAGCTTCCATTTTCTCAGTTTTTGTATTATCGTTTTAGTCTCTTCCCACATATTCTTAACCATCGCACCAGAATCAGTTTTAATTCATGCTGCTAAATACTTAATTTTTATCAAGTCCCCATAAATATGAATATTGCTGAACCAATTCATGGGTGGGTACATAATTTACTGCTACTGCCTTTGTTTTAGCTTCATTAATTTTGTATCACAAAAAAGATTTGAAACTGTCTTAAAATGTTCCACAAAACTGTAATGTCTCTTTCTGGTTTATCAGGTATAAAATAATATCATCTGCAAACAGAGTCAACTTTTCTCGACTACCATATCAATTATATCCTTGAATTTCTGAGTCCCTTATTTTCTTTGGAAATGCTGTTTTTAATAGCCAACACTAGCTGAAAGAGTTTCTGAGCTTCAGGCACTTTCTTTGTCAGCCCCTTTTTTCACAAGGGCAGTGTGTCACTCCGTACTAGCCCATCCTTTCTCCCTAAAGTAACTCCTATAATGAATACAACATAACCCATGCATTTACCAACATTTTTCCCAATCATTCTAACAAAGGGGCATACATTCTCCACATCTTAGAATGCAGAACCAGAACTTCTCAAAAGCATTCATAGCGGTTTGCTTCCTTTTTCAATGAACAAGCTAGGTTAAAAAATCCAAAGTTAGTCTTTCTAGATGACTTTCACATTACATTGCTTACATCTATGTCTCTCATAACTGGCCTCTGATGTTCAAATCCAGGTGCCATTCTACCAGGGCAGTGACAACTTCTACTACCTTTTTTAGGTGATCTTCAGGTGAAATCTCTGCAACTTCCACTTGGTTTTCCATACACACTTTAAACATTCCAAATTGGATTCCATTTCTAGGGTTTGAGCATCCTTTGGTGCCACTACCTGTAAGGGTCTCCTGTCATGATGCCACCCTGGAGTTCAAGTAGCTTGATATTATGACCCACAAGTTGGATTGGATGGACTAAATAAATAGGATACAAAAATTATGTACTAAAACTCATTCATGTCCATGCAATATGACAACCCTCCCTTCACACACCCCCATTCCTTGTTTTGTTTGTACTTTTAGGAACTGAAGGAGTTTGGCCTTTCCATTTATAAATATGTATTGTACATGTGTGTGTATCTCTTTCTCTCCCTCTCTATAAATATATATGCGTATGTATGTATGTGTATATATATATATATATATATATATATATATATATATATATATATATATATACATATATATATATATATATATATATATATATATATATATATATATACATACACACACATCTATATATGCAGATATAGATATATAAATATACACACATACACATAAAAGTGTGTTGATAGGATGCTGTACTTAATCTGAAGTTACTCTAGGAAAAAATCTTAAATGGACTTGAAGCTTGAGCACAAATGATGGACAGTCTGATCCAACAAGCTGCTTGAGGACCTACAGGTCACATCAGACAGATATGAATGAAAGGATCTAGCATTATGGTATGCGTCTAACGTTTATTTAAAACATTAAGGATGTCAAGTGCAATGAATCTGGCAACAGAACGGAAACAAGTAGGCTGACCTTCTGTGTTGGTCCAGAGAGTTGTAGAATTTATTTAAATTTTTAGAAGACAATCACTGACATAGACATTAACTATGAGGTAGATTTAGTTATTTATGATCAAATTGATTGATTAAAATAATGTTTGCTTATTTGCAGTTGTGGTAAGTAGTGGGACGTTAAGCAGTGAATGATGTGAGCTACATAGAGCAGCTATGAGCTGACTTGTGCAATCAAATGCAGCTGTGGTCTGCTAGACTCTACTTTTAGCCTTCCAAGTGTACAACATATTGAGCAGGTGTGTATAGCCTGACACATGTGCGCTTATCTGTCATCCTACTTCCTAACAGGATTCAGGAGATTTAACCTGTGTAGGTCATATGTAAATGAATTTTCCTGCATCTACTGAGTGCAGTTTCTAACCCACTAAAATGGCTCCAAGAAAGTGTTTAAAAAATCTCAGTGGCAGCCCTTTTGCCATATTCAAGGCAGGAATTCTTCAAGAGGTAGTAGGGATCCGTTTAACTGATGCATCCCTAGGGGCAAAGGTACTCCAGAAATCAGGGTTTCTGTGGCCTCTTCCCATGAATGGAGCCACTAAATCTCTAGGAACTTGCCTAGCTGTTTCACTCTGAAGGCAGTTGGGGTCAATTCTCCCTGCATCAAAATGCATATGTGGCCATCATGCAAGACATGTTGGATCAGAGAGGTGATATCCAGAGGCTATGTAATTCTGTTTTCCAGTTACCTCAAGCCATCCTCCTTCCAGATGTACCACCCTATCAGAAGCAGGAGGTACAGGCAGATGTTTCAAGCCTTCTATCCAAATGAACCATCCTAGAGGTTCTACTAGATTACAGATGGTGTAGGATTTTTTCAAGAATGTCCTTCATAGATCGCCACTGTAGTACTGTGCACATATGGGGAACAATTCCCGCCAAGGATACCATATGTCCAGCCAGTGTTTCAAAGTTTGAGCATCTTCTTCTTGTGCTAAATGTCTATCTTATGACTCATGCATATAAGAGTCTGCTGGTACATAAGAGAAGTTCCTCAGAATATTTTTTCACCAGCCTGAAAATAGGCATCTGACACTTTGCTCTGTGAGATGTACAGCCTGTGCCAGTTTCTATTGTGAATGGGTAAATAAGTATCTCCATTGCAGACCCTTCCTGTTTCCAAAACTTTTGTCTAAAACATTATATTTGATGTCTTTTCAGTCTGTTCCTCAGTGTGTGGGTTTCAGATCCAACCACTTCTAAGCCTTAGATGTGGTGCTCAGGCTCCTCCCCTACCCATAATCCCTTGTGAAAGGAATTATCTATCTCAGATCTTGTTTGCCACCATAAGCACTTGATGGCTGTTGGTGCCATAGCTCTCAACCAATCAGGGATGAATCTCAACAGAATCAGGGACAATCAGGCACACTTTTGAAATATTAGTACTATTAACTTGGGACATTGACAGAATAAGAGAAATGTGAATTAATATACAGTTTCTGAAATAAAAGAAGTATACCTCTAATTATTGTCATTATTTATTAAGTGTAATTCACTACCTTTTGTCCAAAAGTCACCAATTTTATGAGGGATTAAGAGGGTCATAGCTAAAATTTGAATCAAAATCAGGGACATCCCTGAAAATAAGGGACAGCTGATAAGCCCTCCGTCTTCAAAAAGTTCATAGCTTGCTCCCACAAGTTACCTAATTTAGATGGACATGTAAATTGCATTTATTGCCAAGGGCCTTCTCATCTCAATGTTGCCTGCTCTATCTGTGAGACTTTTTGGACAACGAGCCATTGTAGAGAGAAGAAACAAGTTGATCTTAAAGGGTCTCCTTCTGCCCACCAGAAGAAAGAAGCTCTCTTCAGGATCAGGGAAGTTGTTGGCTGCTGCTTCTTCCCTTTCTCCATCTCTGTCCTCAAAAAAGACTGATAAAGCCAGATAAAATAACATAAGCAGACAGAGAGAGTGAAAGAGAAAGACAATGAAAAATCAAAATGAACAAAAAAAGAGATCTCCATAGCTGACATCCCCATTGGCTCTGCCAGCTAAGATCACTGACCTTCAGAGCCAATGCTTTTTTCAGATCCGATTATTATCAGATACATAACTTTGCCTAGGTTTTCCCCTACAGATTCTTTCTCCCCTAGGCTCCAGTCTCCAATCCTGCAAGGTAAACCAAGTTATCCATCTAGACTTCCTTTTTTTACTTCCTCTCTGAGGTTTGCTAGGTCTTCTCAGAGCCTCCCTGAAGCAGACATGGACAGGATGATGAGGCATTTCCTTCAGATGCAAATCCAGTTAGGGGTGGTTCGGCTCCGACTGCTGTTGGATCTGGAAGAACCATTTCTTCCCCTCACTCGTTAATGGCTCTTTCTCCAATCCATCCTCTCAGACAGAAGCCCCTGGATACACCTCTGCACAGGGCAGATCTGCATCAGAGCCAAGGCTTTATAATTTATCCACTTTGATGAGTTCTCTGAAAAAGTCAGCTCTGACACTGTCAGATTCTCAGACCTGAACCATTGCTGCAGACTCCTACAGAGTGCAATCAGATCTGAGGTGTTCAGATCCTTTCCTTCCTGTAGGGGCATTTGCATGTAGCAGTTTGGTTCTGGCAACAGCCAAATGGCATCCAAGGTTGAGCCACCTTTGAGATTTTTAGCTGAGACAGAGATGTTCCAAATATCCATGCTGAGCTTCGCGTCACAGGCTTTTGACAGAGTACTCTCTTAACTTAGAGACAGAGAGGTCTACCATTTTGGAGATGGAGCTAGCCCTCATCCATAGGATTTCCTAGGGTCCACAGTCTGATCTCCTAACCCAGTCGAGACAGCCAGTTCCTGGAGGATTCAAGGCGGTTGTCCCAAGAGAGATGATATATGTTTCTGAGTTCTCCCCTGAACAACCCAGAGGAGACAAGGATTCCCCTGAGGAATCTCTGACCATTGACACTGATTTTAATGAGAGGGAAGGTTCCTCCCTTGAGGACATCTCATTCAGAGAGATTCTCAGACATGTTAGATAGAAGACGGGTTGATCCTCCCAAGCATTTTCTCTGAAGGAATCTGTTTTCATTTGAAGCATTCAGTTCTGGCCCATCTACTTCTTGGGTTGCCCCCCCTCCAGCTGACAAGATGATAGACCTGATTTCCTCCTGGACATGGAAGAAACCATAAAAGCTAAACCTACCCCCAAAAAGCCTGACATGTTTTTGGTTGCTCCCAAAGACCATCCCCATTGGAGCAAGTGTCCCATGGTAGATTCTATGGTGGTGGTGGCAGCCACTAAAAAACAGAGCTTACAGAATAAAGTTCCCCTCACCATCCATCAAATAGTCGCATACATTGGACAGATTTTGGAAGCATGTTTATATCTCATCTACTTGTTTGGTTAGCTCGCTTAATTATTTGGCCTATATTACAAGGTTCTAGAAAGACTTGACAAAGGAAATGAACAATTCTCTCCCAGGGACCTTGACTGCACTTCAAAGAAAATCCATTGATTCGCAGTTAGCTAACTTTGTTTGGTTCCAAAGTGAAAGAAACTTGCTCAAGAAATGAGAAGGACGGCAAATCACAATCTGCCAAATCAGATTCTCTATCCCTCAAAGGACCTTCTTCAGATACCAGAGTGGGGGGGTGTGTGGTTTTGTAAATCACAGGGTTTTGCACCTGACACTTGAGAAAGAACTCCCCAAGGTAGAGGGGGAAACTCCTTTATTTATTTGCAGTTTGTTTGCCAGGATAGTCCATTGGGCCACGAAGAGCATGTTTTCAATGGAGTCCTGGGGAGAAAAGCTCCAGAATAATACAGAGAATCAAAGTAAATAAAAAAGAATAAAAACAAATACATAATAGTAATACACAGAATGCAAAATACAAAATATAATACAATATATACAATTGATACAATGCAAGATAAAAATGTTAGAAGCAAAAATACAATTTTTTTTTTAGCTAGAGCTGATATAAACGCTAAGAGTTTATTTACAGTACAATGTAGTAGCTGTGGAGAGAGAGCTTGTGGAGAGAGTAAGTTAAGGGAAACTCCTACAATGGATATTACCCAAGGGGCAGAGCTGGCCCACAAATCCGAGGGTTCAGGGGTCCTTTCTTGGAGAAGCTTCCAGCATGCCTGAAGGTTGTTCAACTGTTGCACTCTGGAGGCAGTTGGGGGTGCTTATCCCTGCACCCAGCAACCTGGACATCCATCACTCAAGACAAATGGATGCAGAGGATCATAACCAGAGACAATTTTGTTCCTTTAAATGTCTTAAATGGTTAAAGTATTTAAGAGAGAAGGTTTGACATATTCAGTGTTCTGATGAAATCTACATTGGGTAGATGAAAGCGCTCAACCTTCGTTTTGTATTTCAATAAAAGAAGTTCTTTTTGACATATTCGTCGATCGTGGTTTGTTCTGGGAACAGTTTTTGGTGCTGTCTTTCTTCTAGTGTTGAGTTCCTTGAACCTTCATTGTTGGTATTTGTCGTCAGCCATGGATTCCATTGGGGATATATCCTGCAACTTCTCTCCTGTCAGGAGAGATGAAGTGGACAAAATACACTCAGAACTGGTGATTCTAAAGGGTGAAATCACCCGGTTGTTGGAAATGATGACACCGCCTATCACTTCACGTAACACAGCCTCGGAGAAAATTGAAATGGAAGGGATGACATCACCACGTTCCGACATAGGAAGTGGTAGTTCCGAGGAGATTCAAAACGGTCAAGAAGCCCTGAAAAGGAACAATTCACAGTCCAACGGCACTTTCTATGGTAACGGAACCGTTGGCAATCACATGCATCAGTTTAATCTTTCTACTGCATCTGGTGAGGTTTCGGAGGATGTGTATGTTTTGTCAGGGGCTAAACCTAAATGTATGCAACCCACACGCACCTATTCTTCCCAAGTGGGTTCAAACTTGGTAAATATGAAAGAAACTGCAACATCCAATAGGCCAAAGACGTCGGAACCTATGGATGGTATGAATAACAAATTTACTTTCAATTTAGATAATTTTTTAAAACTGCCTTATGATTTCCGGTCCGTGGATAATCATAAGAAACATAGTACTATACAAGAACAAGACATTACTTTAAAGGACATGATTTTTAGCTACGGTAAGCTTAACCGGATAAAAGCTTTGCAGATGGACAATTTATATTTACGCAAATGTGTGGACTGTGGCATTGTCCCTATGGGTTTACGTTTTTTTAAACAGCCCATTGGGATAGAACTAAATGAGACCAATATATTGACTTGTAATAAAATGTTTGATGGTTCTGGTAGGCAATTTATGGAGTTCATAATATCCTGCAATGACAACAAGTTGAGTACACTATTAAAAGATGTAGAAGAACTCAATGTTGCTATAACCAATGATTTATTGTACCCACAGTGGGAGAAATTGCATGCTAAGGAATTTCACTATGTAGAAAGTAGTAGTAAAAAAATGTTTGATAGAAAGTGTAAAAAGTTTCTAAGGGATACAAGACAATATGAAAATTAAACTGCCTATAATTGGAACAAAATAATTAATGTTAACCCTGACAGACGTGATAGGGGCAATGATGTGGACTACATGTACAATGATCTTGATAGAGAGGAATGCTATGGGGAAGATTTTTTAGAGCAAGAAAAAAAGTGGAAGGGCAACTACAAATGTCAAGAAAACAGATGGAGACAAGGGGATCGAAGAACAAGGAATCCCCACAGGGGTTACTAGTACAGGAAGGTGAACCTACTGGTATTAGGGTCACTGATGGGGTGGTATATAGTGTAGGAGACTTCAAAATATATAATTACACACAACACCCTATAAACATTGAACACTTTGATACATTTTGAAGGTATGAAATATATTCCTAGAAGGAAGTTTGATCTGGTTGATACTTTAGTCGAGTTCAAGTTATTCTTGAGAAAGATAAATTTGGGTATATTTTTTCAAAATTCATCTGATAAGCATTCAAAAATGGACTGCTTAAAGAAGAAAAGTAATTTCACTCCACCCATGCACAATACCCTATCAACCTTTGAAAAGGTGGTCAGTAAGAAAATATATGAACTATATGGTAATTTACAAAAATCAGGTGATTCTTCCCGGTGGAATGTAGCAGTCGAAAAACTATTAGATTCTATATATTCTCAAAATATTAGGATTATGACTGCAGACAAGGGGGGTGGAGTGGTATTGTATGATATGGATAATTATATTGCCAAAATATTTGACATTTTGAACAATTCCGAACAATATGAAGTAACTTCTATCAATCAGATAAACATTGCCCATAGAAGAATTGACCTGTATCTAGAAGAATTTCTATTGGATGATCGAATCACGTTTGAACTGTACAATTTTTTAAAAGTAGAGTACCCCATAATGGCAACTATAGTAGGAATTCCCAAAATACACAAAAACATCAGGGATCCTCCTTTTAGACCCATTATCTCAGGAAGTCGTAGCAAGGCCTTTCCATTTGGTAAGGTCATTGATCAATGGTTAAAGCATATCTACAAGTTGATACCACACATTATTAATGACTCCTGGGAATTTTTAGGGAAGTTCAAACAAGATATATGGGATCCCAATTTATTATTTGTTACTATAGATGTAAAGGATTTGTTTTCGTGCATACCTAAAGTGGATGGGGTGACTCGATTTATTAACAGTCTGAATAAATACAGTCAATTACAGTGGGACAAGATCGATATACTAACAGAATTCATCAATATTGTGCTAGATAATAACTTCATATTCTTTGAAGGGGAGTATTACAAACAAATAGCGGGTGTAGCTATGTGGGCTGCTTGTGCCCACATATATGCCAATCTCGTCCTATTGGATTGGGAGGAGGAATTTGTATTGGAATCACCCTGGAAGGAGTACATATGTTGTTATGTCAGGTACCTGGATGACTTATTCATCCTTTGGAAGGGTGATGAGGAGAAATTGATGAATTTCATTGATTACATCAATGGTAGTACTTCCTACTTGCAATTTACTTATAACATCAGTAAGACAGGAATAAATTATCTTGACACTTACATATTCAGTGATGGACACACTTTTCAGTCTAAGATCTATAGGAAAGACACTTTTTGCAATGCCTGTCTAGAGTTTTCCAGTAATCATCCCTATACACAGAAAAGAAGTATTTTAAAGGGGCAATGCATAAGGGCTGCTAGGATGACCTCCAGAAAGGAAGATATGATTCTTGAGATGGCCTTTATCGGCAAACTATTTAGACAGAGAGGTTATCCTGAGGCCATGATCAAAGACATCACTGAATATGTTATACGAGAATGGGATAATAAATATATACCCATCTTGGGCAAGAGTTTATTGTCAACCAGCGCAAATGAATGTAGTACATCAGGATATCACAGGTCATACATAATACAATTTGGACATCACATAGGGGAAGTGAGAAAGATTGTAGATAGTAATTGGAATATTCTTACTAGTGATGAAGGAATTTGTGATAGAGTGGGTGAGAAACCAACATATGTATATAAAACAGGGATGAATTTCAAAAAAATGATTGACATTAGGTCTAATCACAGAGATAATTCCGGGAACACCCATAGGACAGGGACTAAGCAATGCGGACATTGCAACCAGTGCCCTTCCATTTTACAAGTGGAGTGTATTAGTTTAGAGAATATTATTAGAAGTAGGATTTATCTTTGTAAGGGAAATTGCCAGACCCAACATGTTGTCTATATAGGAAAGTGCATGTCATGTCCAAGTTTTTATGTTGGAAAAACGGACAGGAAATTACGTAATAGAATTTACGATAATTTGTATTGCATAAAAAAGAAGGATATGAATAATGCACTATACAGACATTTAGCTGGTAGTGCTGGTTGTAACACCTTCAAATTTGCCATTCTTGAAGTAGTTAGGAACAACCCCAGGGTGGGTAACATCAAGGCAATTTTGGGGGAAAAAGAGATCAAGTGGCAGTTAAAGCTAAATGCGGCAATTCCACCAGGTATCAAAGAAAATATTCCTACTAAGCCCCTTATAAGAAATTAACAATGTTGTAGTTTTGTCAGAGAGAGACATATAGACATATATACATATACACTCAATCAAATATGTATATAAAATAATTTTCACTGTTAAATATAGGCATTTATATACTTTGGTAATGCACAATATATTTAGGCAGGTCATAACTATATATTGTATTTGTTATGTAATTAGTATTTACTGTAGGATTATATCTTACATTTGATATTGTTCCCTTTATGCACTCCATGCATTTGTCATATTTTATATGAAACATTCATCTAGTATGTATTATTAGAATTGGGGTATGGTTCATATTCCACCGATAGAGAATTTTTATTATATGATTGAATTTTGATGCTGTTTTAGGCATTTTTTAACCATTATTAATACTGATAATATTTAGAAGGCTGTATATATGGGTTTTACCAAATCTATGTTCTTATGTCTTTAAAACGTAATGGTAGTTTAATTGGTCAGGTGGTGTTTTAGGCGGGAATTTTAAAGTATTTAAGAGACAAGGTTTGATATATTCAGTGTTCTGATGAAATGTACATTGGGTAGATGAAAGCGCTCAACCTTCGTTTTGTATTTCAATAAAAGAAGTTCTTTGTGAAATATTCGTGGATCGTGGTTTGTTCTGGGAACAGTTTTTGGTGCTGTCTTTCTTAGAGTGCAATCAGATCTGAGGTGTTCAGATCCTTTCCTTCCTGTAGGGGCATTTACATGTAGCAGTTTGGTTCTGGCAACAGCCAAATGGCATCCACGGTTGAGCCACCTTTGAGATTTTTAGCTGAGACAGAGATGTTCCAAATATCCATGCTGAGCTTCGCGTCACAGGCTTTTGACAGAGTACTCTCTTAACTTAGAGACAGAGAGGTCTACCATTTTGGAGATGGAGCTAGCCCTCATCCATAGGATTTCCTAGGGTCCACAGTCTGATCTCCTAACCCAGTCGAGACAGCCAGTTCCTGGAGGATTCAAGGCGGTTGTCCCAAGAGAGATGATATATGTTTCTGAGTTCTCCCCTGAACAACCCAGAGGAGACAAGGATTCCCCTGAGGAATCTCTGACCATTGACACTGATTTTAATGAGAGGGAAGGTTCCTCCCTTGAGGACATCTCATTCAGAGAGATTCTCAGACATGTTAGATAGAAGACGGGTTGATCCTCCCAAGCATCTTCTCTGAAGGAATCTGTTTTCATTTGAAGCATTCAGTTCTGGCCCATCTACTTCTTGGGTTGTCCCCCCTTCCAGCTGACAAGATGATAGACCTGATTTCCTCCTGGACATGGAAGAAACCATAAAAGCTAAACCTATCCCCAAAAAGCCTGACATGTTTTTGGTTGCTCCCAAAGACCATCCCCATTGGAGCAAGTGTCCCATGGTAGATTCTATGGTGGTGGTGGCAGCCACTAAAAAACAGAGCTTACAGAATAAAGTTCCCCTTGCCATCCATCAAATAGTCGCATACATTGGACAGATTTTGGAAGCATGTTTATGTCTCATCTACTTATTTGGTTAGCTCGCTTAATTATTTGGCCTATATTACAAGGTTCTAGAAAGACTTGACAAAGGAAATGAACAATTCTCTCCCAGGGACCTTGACTGCACTTCAAAGAAAATCCATTGATTCAGTTAGCTATCCTGGAGTCATTGTGTAATGCCTCTATGTGCCTTATTTTTAATGCCACAGGGGATGCATCTAGAGCAGCTGGCACAGGTATTTCCATGAGAAGGCACGCCTGGATTCACCTATCCAATTTTGTGGAGCATTTCAAGACATCCTTTGTCAAGGTTCCATATGATGGAGTAACTTTGTTTGGTTCCAAAGTGAAAGAAACTTGCTCAAGAAATGAGAAGGATGGCAAATCACAATCTGCCAAAGGAGTCAGATTCTCTACCCCTCAAAGGACCTTCTTCAGATACCAGAGTGGGGGGGGTGTGGTTTTGTAAATCACAGGGTTTTGCACCTGACACTTGAGAAAGAACTCCCCAAGGTAGAGGGGGAAACTCCTTTATTTATTTATTTATTTGCAGTTTGTTTGCCAGGATAGTCCATTTGGCCACGAAGAGCATATTTTCAATGGAGTCCTGGGGAGAAAGGCTCCAGAATAATACAGAGAATCAAAGTAAATAAAAAAGAATAAAAACAAATACATAATAGTAATACACAGAATGCAAAATACAAAATATAATACAATATATACAATTGATACAATGCAAGATAAAAATGTTAGAAGCAAAAATACATTTTTTTTTTAGCTAGAGCTGATAGAAACTCTAAGAGTTTATTTACAATACAATGTAGTAGCTGTGGAGAGAGAGCTTGTGGAGAGAGTAAGTTAAGGGAAACTCCTACAATGGATATTACCCAAGGGGCAGAGCTGGCCCACAAATCCGAGGGTTCAGGTGTCCTTTCTTGGAGAAGCTTCCAGCACGCCTGAAGGTTGTTCAACTGTTCCACCCTCGCTTATCCCTGCACCCAGCAACCTGGACATCCATCACTCAAGACAAATGGATGCAGAGGATCATAACCAGAGACAATTTTGTTCCTTTCCTCACCCTATCTTCATGCCACTAAAGAATTCCCGATGTTCCACTCTCACAAAGGGAGGACGCTGCTTCAGAAATAAGGAAGCTTCTAAAAATTTAATCATCTAAGGGTATCCTTCCAGACCATAGAGGATCTGCAATTTACTCAAGATTCTTTGTAGTGCCATAGAAAAATGGGAACATAAGGCTAATGTTGGACCTGAGTCACTTGAACAAGCTTGTGAAACAAACAAAATTCCAGATTGTCACGGTCCAGTCCATTCTTCAATGACTGAGGAAGAATGACTGCATGTGCTTGATAGATCTTCAGGATACATTCTACCACATAAAGGTGGACAGATGCTCCAGGAAGAACCTTCACTTCCATCTGGGAGACAGTCTTTACCAATTCAGAGCTCTACCCATTGGTCTTACTACAGATCCCAAGGTGTTTACTCAAGTGTATGGCAGGTGGCAACTTGTTTGTGGCTGCAGAATTTCCAGTTATTCCCATGTTTGGATGACTGGCTCATCACTGCCCCTTCCAAGAATCTACTTATTCAGGGCAGAGACTCCTTGATCCGCCTATGCATAGACTTGGGAATAAGTAGACTTGGGGAATGTAGAAAAGTCCAAGATACAACCAGTCCAGTATTAAGAATTAATTCGAGCATTTTTGGATAGAGCAAGGATTACATTCCTTCACCAACAAGCCCAAGAACTCTTAACTCACCAGAAGCCACCAACGAGACTAATTATTCACCTTCTTATCTCCATGACAGCCTCCATCACATTAATGCCACTAGCCAGATTCTATATGCAGGTTGTTTAGCGGATTCTGGTGGTTCAGTGGTCAAGTCAGAAAACAATAGGGACATCCTTTTATTCTTCCTTCCCCCCCAAGCCACAGTGACCACAGATGCTTCCCAGACTGGGTTGGGTGTAAATATGGGAAAGCCAGACCGAGGCATTTGGTCCCAAACAGAGAACAGCCTTCACTTCAGTATATTGAAGATGAAAGCAGTCCTTCTAGCACTGCAGGATTTTCAGGACTCTCTCGCTTTGGGTGAAATATCTATTCAGACAAATAACATGGTAGTAGTTTGGTATATCAACAAACAGGGTGTAACCAAATCTTATCCTTTGTGTCAAGAGGCCAAGAGAGTATGGCAGTGGTCGATATTATCTGGCTGCTTTCTAATAACACATATCCTGAGGAAATATACTTGCAGACAGACTAAACAGATTTATCTTGCTCCCTCTTGAGTGGTCTCTCAATCCATTAGTAACAGAGTGGATTTTCAGCCACTAGAGCTGACATTGTTGCGACCTATTCAACCCTCCCCACAATGACAAATTCAACAAGTTCTTCACTCTGATTCCCCAAGAGGGGGAGTCACCCAGGGACACTCCGATACACTCTTGGCCCACCAGGACTCCTTTATGCTTTTTTTGTGATGCCCCTGATTCCAAAATTTCTTCAGAAAGCATTTGCTTCTTCATCGCCCATTAATGGCCTCAGCAAGCCTAATTACCTTTCCTCTGGCCTTATCTAGTCCACCTTTCCTGGGTGCTGGGCTCAGACCCAGATCTTCTGTCTCACCTGTCAGGGACATCTCACTCAAACATTCAGTCCCTCAAACTGACCATATATTTCTTCTATTCCAATGATAGCTTGGCAGTCCAGGTTTTTATCTTCAGTTGTCCACATGTTGTCTTCCTCCCAAAAACATGTGATTAGGAAAATTTATAAGATCAAATGGAAAAGGTTTTGTATTTGGGTGAGTGAAAAAATATTGATCCTTTCTCAGCCCCTCTTCCTGCAATTTTGGACTTCTTCACACATCTCTTCCAATGTGGAGCCAGCTATTCCACAATCAAGATACAGTTAGCTGCTATATCCTCCTTCCATATTGGTGAAAACCATACACCCATTGCATCTCTCAGATTATGTAAGTCTTTTCTCTGTGGTACCTTTTTACTGTGCCCTCATTTCAGAGACCTAGTCCCTACCATTTCTTCCATCCCTCCTGTCTTGTCAGCATTGGAGGATGTGTGTCACTGCCTGCAATTTTCCTGATATTTAGTCTGCTACCCATAAAACACAAGTGGAATGTATAAGGTTCCACAGTATTTCATGTTTTTATATACTCAACCCAAGCCTGACCCAGCAGCTATAGTTTTGTTAATCCTACTTCTCTCTTTTTGATAAAGATGGTTAAATGATTGATAGGAAGGGGGAAAAGTGTCTGCTTCTGCTAGTTTGATTTTCAGAATTTTGAATTGTCAGGCTCATATATAAGTCTATTCTGGTTCTGAACACATGAGGAATGGTTTGTCTGCAGTTTCTTGTGAGGAAAAATCTACTGTGAATGGTTTGGTTTCTTCCATTTTACAGGTCACAACTCATTCTTCGGAGTGTGTATATGAATCTGTTGATACTTCTTCCAGGGCAATGGCCTCTGGTACTGTGTTGAGGAGGTTTGTCTGGCTGCATTCTTAGAACATCCCAGAGGGTAAAAAATGAGACTTAAAATTTTCCTTTGGATAGTTAGTTTTTGGTCCCTCAGCTGCAAAGGGTATCAAAAGTGATGAGATAGGTAAGTTGATTCAGGGAATCTCCCAGATTTTTCAGGCCTCCTTTTCCCAATTTTTCCAAGGGATTCTCCACCACCTTGTCCAATTTTGGTAAGAAACAAAATAAACAGTCTCAACAAAATGCTAGTGAACTGATTGTTTAAGAATCACTGGCAAGGGGGTTTCAAAAAGAATGCAGGAACCCCCAAAGGACAAACAAGTCAGAATGACTATTTAAGGGGCCATGCCCCCCATTGCCAAACAGAGACATCCTGGCATTCCCTTCACCATTCCAGAAAGTATGAATCTCCATTTCCCTCATTGGCAACAAATAGGTTTAGACAAATGGGTATTGAATATAATTCATCAAGGTTACAGATAGCATTTCAAATGCAGGAAACCATCAAGATCATATAACTTGTTGAGACTTATGGCATTGAGCAAAGTCACCTTAAAGTGATTGCTTAGTTTTTGATATGTTAGCTACATTGAAACATTCATTAAATGTACTCTGCCTAAAAAAGGCACTATGGGACAGCAAAGGCTTTAGCCAGTATGTAGAAGCATTTTAAAGAGATGCATTCCATCCCTTGCAAAGCAAGTGGGATTATCAAGAATCTCATTCCAGACTCACTCATACTGGATCCCCCTAGAATTACCCATGTATTTTGCTGATTAATGAAGCCACTTATATTTTCTTTGTACCTACATATCATTCTTGGAGAAAGGAATATTCTGTCCAGGACCAGGGTATTACCTGCATTTGACATGAATGAAGGTTTGTATGTGTCTCTGCCTATCCTTCAGGGCTCTGCACTCACACCCAACGTGAACAACCATCATGTCATAATCGTATTTGTTTGGTAAAAGGGTCTTAAGGACCCTTGAGACAGAGATCCTGGCACTTGAAAGAAAGTTCACCATCACCTTGTCTTTGCCCATTGAATGATGAATTAATGTGTCTCAATGGAGTCACCAATCAGCAGGACATTTTTTGTATGTGGAGTGGTTAGGTGTACTGTATTTGAGACGGGCTCTAGTTGACTCTTTATTTAAAGTATGTGCAGAAGTGATGCATTGATCTAGGAGGCTTTGATAAGGATTTTTTTTTTACAGTCTCAGTATATTCCACTGCTGTGTGGGTCCTTGTATTGTGAAGTGTATTTGTGTGAAGCAGTGTGTGTGTGTGTGTGTGTGTGTGTGTGTGTGTGTGTGTGTGTGTGTGTGCGTGCGTGCGTGCGTGCGTGCGTGCGTGCGTGTGTGTGTGTGTGGACTCCCATATTTGTTAAATATTTGCATCTCTTACAGATAGTAATTTGTGTTGAGTAAAGGTTGATTCTGTGTGAGAGTAAAGGCAGATTCCTATTCATTCAGTCCATCCAATCTGACCTGTGGGTCCTTGATTTGCTTGTTGGATCTAACTCTACAGAGTTAGTGCTCCAGTCTTGAGTCCCATTAAGATTTTTCTTCCCATCACGCACTAGTGCCTGGAGTATCCTCAGATCTCATTTGGTGCTATTGTGACTAGATGCGGATCTCCATAGGTTGGAGAAAGCAAAGTGCCCCACCTTGTTTTTCTTGCAATTATTTATCTGGTGCCATTCTCTCACAATTTTCTCTTACCAAGTATTTTTCTAGTTAGGATAAATTACCGTTTGTAGGTGACTTTCACCCCTTTTTTCCTCCCATTCTTCTGCCATCTTCCCCCCACCTCCCATCGAGTCCTGCATAAAATAAATTATACAGATATTTCTCCCATTTTCTCTTTAGCTGTTCTTGGTTATTGGTGATAGTTCTTTAAATAATAGTATTTTAACTCTTTGGTGTGTGTATGCCATGTTTCTTCCACAACATGAAAAAGGCCAAGGAGAAAAGTTTTAAAAGTGCACAAAGTGTAGGTCCAAAGTAACCCCATGAGACGCTTATGATTTCGGCTTAATTTGCATGGCGATGGCTCACCTATCTGAGGACTGTGCCATTTCTTCTGGCTTGGTCCTAGTGCATTACACAACAGTAAAAATAAATTCTTTAGGCACTTTTGCACCCAGATCTAGAGTCTTTAAAAGCCAAAAAGTCTGCTGATAAATTAAAAATTAGAGACTTTCAAGTCTACGAATACAGTCTGATTGACTTGTGACTGTCTTCAGCACTGAAATTACTGATGTTAGACACTCCTATGGCCAGAACCCCGAAGTAAACTCTTTTACCAGATCTGGAACTTACAGAGCCGATAATGGTACAGGATGTTTTGCCAAAAAGACCTATGAGACAACCTTCATCCAAGAGGGAAACCAATCTGGCCTTCTTCACTACCTTTGTCTATCACTGACATTCTTCAGGTCCTATAAGAGTATGTCAGAGGTATACCTGGATCTTCTGATGAGTTTTCTGAAGACTCAGATTGAGATGGGAGTCATGCCATCTCCACTGGCTTTGAAGGCAGTTGGTACTGTTTATATGCCCCCATCACTAGCTTCCTTCCCCAGTGTTCATGTTGGCTCTGGTGGCATCAACCACTCTTCAACCTGGGGCCTGTCTCTTCAGTGTTGACTCTGACTCCAGCCTTGACACTAGTGATGTTAGAGCCAAGGCAGTCTCACAGTCAAAGATTTGATGACAAGGCCTCTGTGCAGCCTTTGGAGTTGTCTCATATGGCTCCTTTGGTGTCGGAGACTTTCAGCATTTGATTTTTTGGTTTCAGTCCCCTCCTAGAGGCCATCCACTTTTTCTTCAGGGATTCCATCTTCAGCTCCAGTGGTTTCTCCTTTGAGTTTCTGTTGCTAAGATGGCATTCTCTGATCTGGAGGAGATCTGAACAGCCTTCCAGTTTATGGGAAGGATTATTGTTTTTTCACTGAGAGCAGAGATACAGATCCCTTTAGGATCACTTCTACTCCTCTGCTTTTTCTCACCAGGCATCCTTGGGTCATAGTGTAGCTACAAGCCTCAAAGCTACTGCTCCACAACAGGAAAGATGAATGGATAGATACATTTTTTTCTCTTCAGTTGTCTGATTCAAACTTTGAGGAGAGCTCAGTTTCTGGACAGTGCAGTGGTGCAGCGGTTTGCATTTTCACCGCACAGCAAGAGGTTCCGTGGTTCGATTCTCAGCTGGGGTGCCTTCTATGTGGAGTCTGCATGTCTTTGTTGCATTTGTGGGGGTTTCCAATGGGTGCTCCGGTTTCCTCCCACATTAAAAAGAAATGCATCTGGAGCATTTCTCCCCAGGCCTTTGCTAAAACTGGCTCATTCCAAGTGGGACTTTCCTGGTAAACAAATGTTAAATAAATAAATAAATTCTGATTCTGTCGGGGCTCAGCTTTTTCTAAAACTATTTCCAGAATGTAAACTGGCATGGAACTGTTACACAAAAAATAAAGTAATAAAATGCCATACCACACCGACTTTGACTCACTGGAATAAACTGCATTATAATCTACTGCACATTAGAAAAACTTTCAGAGTAAGAGCTTTCATCAATCAAATTTCACTTTATCAGACTCTGCAAAACATAGTCTAACCATTAGTCAAATATTGAACAGTCTAATGATGCCATAAAAATTAACCAATAAAAACTGACCAATAAAATAAATTTTTTGAAGAATAAAAATCTTAAAGCTGTACCCTCTAAAAAATGTTTTATATTATTTTTTTATCCCAAACTATCTGTAAAATGCGACATTTCATAATGAAAATAAAAAAATAGTACATTCTATAATATTTAATAAATATGTCAAAAATCAATACTTCCTATTTTTTAAGAAAACGTTTAAACTTAATGTGACCATTTGGACCAAATCCATTCATTATATCTAATCGAATCTCATTTGCCATTCATATTCCTTAACTTCCAAAAGGTTTTATGGGTCCCCCTCTTATTTCTGGTTCTGTTGCATCCAAAAATTAAAAAAAAATCTTAAAATTCTTATATTTTTTCTTATGTTTGGCTATAGCATTTTTGTTACCACCTCATCTTACAGCATTACAGTGTTCATAAATTCTAGCCTTGACTTTCCTAGTTGTACATCCAATATGGGTGGATAGCAGCATTATAAAATATAAACAAACTGGTTAACAAAAAGACCTTACATGCATACATGCTTATATCTCAACGGTTTACTACAAAATGGAAGTCAGGCTTGCACGTGCTCAATACTTATAGACTTGCGCAAGCCCTTGGATAGCTTCTTAAAGATCCATACACACACATTGATCTGCAGGTTTCTTTAGGGTATAAGTTTCAAAATGTGCCACTGTTGCCCTGGACATTTTGTTCCTTGTATCTTCTTGTCTGTATGTGCCCTTTTTATCCTAACCATATCCGATAGGAGATTCATCCAAGCAGCAAACTGCAGTTTAACAAAGTGTTCATAGTTACCACCTTTAGCAACTTAAGGTACTCCTATCAATCACAAATTCTTGGGCTGAGCTTAGTCCTCCAGTTCTGTAAGCTTATGTTCCATGAAATCCAAATGAGCTTCAGCAGCTTATGTGTATGCCCTCAGTTCCACATTTTGTTACATTAGTGTTTGGAGTATGTCGAGTTGAGTCTCAACAGTTGCGAGTCTTCAATAATTTTGAACCACATAGCCCTAGAGAGACATATTCATTTCCTTTAACTCCTGGAAAATCTGCTGAAACGAGGGCTGCCCTCGGTTGAGCATTTCATCCTGGGAGATATTTCTCATTGTCGCCACCATCACTGTGTCGCGTGCCCTCAGAGGAATTAAAAGGTTGATTAAGCTGCTTATTCTCTTTTTGGCTTATGTTTTTTGGACATAGGAACATAGGATTATATGAGGTTCTAGGCTAATAGCCTTGGAGTCTTTTTAAGCCTGGCCATTCATGCCTCAGTTTTACAAATTATCAATACCTATGGACTAGAATGGCTTTGACATATGGCGTGCCTTAGTACATCTATCATAAAGTACACAGGCAACAAGCCAAGGGTGATTTTGCAATTTCCCATCCACTGATCCAAATTGCATGTGAATGCACATGGTGGCACTGTAATCTGTTAGACACCTGGCGCAGCCTTCCAGTTGTATAATAGCCATTAAACATCTTGCTTTCCATCTGACTTAGAACCAGCACTCACTGTCACACTTCCTCACTATGAGCTGCCATGCTGGAAGTCCTTTATTAATATGTTTACTGTTGTTCATTTCTATGGCATCTTACTGTAAGAGATCATAAAACAATCTCTCGCAATGTAAGAACTTGTTTCAATGTTGAAAGCTGCCTGCTACATACAAAATAATGGGACAGTTTGAAATAAGTGTCTTTTGGAAGGGTTAAGCATTAACTGCATCTTCAGTCTTCCCAGACACATATATATATATATATATATATATATATATATATATATATATACATATATATATATATATATATATATATATATATATATATATATATATATACATACATACACACACACACACACACACACACATATATATATATATATATATATATATATATATATATATATATATATATATATATACATACATACACACACACACACACCACATTTAGAGTCACACAAAATTGGGGAAGGGAGAAAGTCTTCAAAAAAGTGCAAAGCAGTCTCAGTGAAATTACTTTTTTCATTAACTCTTGGCTCAGTGATGTAGTGATGAAGGCAAGATTATGCCCCAGATGACCCAAGTTCATCTAATGGCTTACTGGAACAGCTAGTTGGGAGAGGGTGTGAGTGAGTGGCCATTGGCAGCTTGACCATCCTGGGGGAGGGATTGGTGGTTCCAGATGGCTGATCCCCATCATGCAGCAGAGGGTATGCACTTGGTCCAGCCAAGCCAGTTACAGTAGCTTTCTGCAGCATGGAGACATGCACATACTGGGGGATGATTTAAAACTGTATAGTTCATCAGATAAGAAACTAAAAGCACAACTGCAAGTGGTCAAAACATTTTCAGATGATATAAGAATATTATTTGGCCTTGACAAATATGCAAAAGCAACCTTTAAAGCAGGAAAGCTGTAGCACCAAGACAACATCAGCCTGGGACAGGAATGTGATATAAAAGAACTTGAGCAAGAGGCAGTGTATAAATATTTGCAAACTGATGAATGATCAGCAATAAAACATGAACAAATGTGAATAAAACTTAGTAAGGAATATTTTAGAAGATTAAAATTAATACTGAAAACAGCACTGACGTCTAGGAACAAAGTCCAAGCTATAAACCAATTTGTTCTCGTGTCCTAACTTAACAGTTGGATCGGGTGGACAGGAAGACAAGGAGGATGATTCATACCCATCAAATGATTTATAAAAATCAGTGTATACCAAGACTTTATATTCCCTGTTCTGAAGGAGGTGTGGGCCTCCTCAAAATTGATTACCTGTATAGATCTGAATCGTAGGACTGCATACATATCTGCTGACCTCACAAGACCCAAATATAGTGAAAGTTTTAAAACATGATGAAAATAAGTCTAAGATGACTTCCCTTCTTAGTTTAGCAGAAGCATATCAGTGTCAGGTGGGAATGGAAATCAAACCAGAAGTAGATAAAAATCAGGCAGCAACTGAATCTGCCAAAAAATGAAAGAATATAAGGTGAAGGATCAAATGAGAAGGCAAGAAATGTGGAAATGCATAAATATAGTTGTAAATATAGAAAACTCTTGGAACAACCTCATGTTGATCAGGATCAGATCTAGGAATGGTTAAGGAGAGGTGACATTAAACCAAAAGATGAAAGGTTAATATTGGCAACCCAAGATAGTGGACTACCTACACATTGGTTTGCAAAGTCCACTGAACATGTGGGAGAAACAGACAAATGTAGGTTTTGTAAAACAGAACTGGAAACAGTTGCACATCTTGCTGCTGGTTGTAACATACTAATGGGAGAAGGACTTCATAATGAAAGGCATAATAATGTGGTAAGACTGTTGTACTGGGGATTGTGAAAACATTATAATATTGAAGTAGCTGAAAAACACTGGAAACATGAGCCACAAAGCATTATAGAAAATGATGACGTTTATATCATATGAGATCACCCATCACCAACAGTTCAAAAAATAGATGCGAGAAAACCAGATATAGTAGTCCATTAAAAGAAGACAAAAGTATCATTGATCACTGAAATTGCTTCAGCCAGTGTCTACAGTGTCTTATATACAGAAAGACACTAAATCATAAAATACCAGGATTTACAGGCAGAAATGAGGGCAAAGTGAAAAAGGATATGAGACAGTTCCAGTAGTAGGAGCAACAGATCTTATAAAAAAGAATTTACAGTCATACTTAGATATGTTACCGATACATATAACTCCATATAAACTGCAGAAGGAGTCATTACTGGGCACATTCTGGGTGCTGCAAAGAGCACTTCTGGCTAACATCAAAGACTGAAACAATATTAATTTCATGAACTTTAATCATACGGAATGGGGTCCATTGTATCAGAAACCCAAAAGACTTGGAACTTCGAGAAATTAAAAAAAAAAATGTGGGAGTGCAATACCTGGGCTTTCCGCACTGATGCAGGCGTTCTTGTCAGCAACCAAGGGCAGGATTAGGGCATAAGCAGAAAAAGCTGTTATCTGCCAGAATGATGGTTCTGTGATTGTCTTTCACCTCTCATGAAGGAATGAATAGACCAGGAATGGGTTTTCCTCTAAGATGAATAAACTGGCTAGAAGATTGCAGGAAGCTGATAGGTATCAGGCAGTGGGGAACAAAAAAAAAAATACTTGCTTTAAGTAACACAAATAAAAACAGATTTCCAAGAGTGTGTTGACTGAGGATACACTAAGATGCATGCTCTATGATGGAAATAAAGCTCTTATTTAAAAAATCTTAATATTATAACACAAGTTATGGATGGGTGGCGGTAGATATCACCTGGCCAATTATCAGAGTAGTGACAATATATCTGGGAAATCCTGTATTAGGGTTCTGGTGCAGTGAAGTTCCTAGTTTAGCATTTATGGAGTTATGATTCAGATTTTTAACCCAGTGGGCTGCAGACAACCATTTCTCTTGTCAGCTAGTTTGTCTTCCACTAATCAGCATGAATCTAAATCAACTTGATGAGGTACAGGTCATTACTAGAAGAGTCCTAGAGCTAAAAAAATATATATATTCACAAATATTTCAGAATTACCATTAGATGTTCTTTCTTATAGGCTACTTAAGAGATGAGCTCTACCTGAATCTACAAGATAATGTCTGAGCTATGCCAGTAGGTCATCCAGAAGAATTTCCACTCTACTTGGTGTGTAATGAACAGGGTACTTAGTTACAGTGTGTTTGTGCACCATCCATGCAGTTCAGTTCCTACACTTCCAACATCTGGCACACATCCTGATCCATACCAGTTATTTGTGAAAAGGTGATTTCCCATAGAAGCAGCTAATTGATCATACCAGATATGCCCTAGAACTGTGATACTGAAATGTAACCTGCAGAGTATGGCTGAGATGTCATGTAACTCCACACTGCCACATACTCTCAATATCAGTAAGCATGTGTTTCAATTGTTAAAGGCCCACTTTGATTGCCTGGATTCCTCCAGTGGTGTTCTGTAGTATGCTCTGGAGGCCTCCAGTAAAACACTTGTTGTCTGTACAATGCTGCAAAATGTGCTGGTATGCAAACAGCTACAGCATGGGATCACCATCAGAGGGACAGACAGACCTGAACAAACAGTAGAGAAGGTGCCAGGTGAGGAACAGTCATAACAACTGGCTGTAGGGCTGAGGTAGGCAAACTGCTGCAGTACTGGCAAAGAGGTGACATCTGATCCACAACTATAGTGCAGAAAAGTGACAACAAAGGTTAAAACTAATGAGTGCAATACTGCACTCAGGATATGCAGTACTGTGCACTGACTGGCCATTCTGTGTATGAGACATTAACTAGCCCATATATCACAGAGGGGTGGGCAGGGCAGAGTTGTCATCATTTGTACAAGTGGGGTGGGTCATAGTGACAGGGGGCAGCAATGGCTTCATAGGTGTGAAGGGAAAGGCTGTGGGATGTGGAAGAGTTATTGGACTACATGGCTAGGAGACTGGGTAGAGCTGGACAGTAGGGAAAGGGTGGAGCTTCCCAAGGGGGACTGGTGACCAGATGTCCTGGGAGGTTGCACAGTACTGGTGCAGGGGGGCACAGCTGCAGCAGATGATGGATCCCTTGATGGGTGTGGATTTGATGGAGTTGTGGGTCCACAAGGTGGGGTGCAGTGCAGACTGTGGAGAGCTCAGCCCCATAAGCATCCTCTCTGCAGAATGGCACTGCCAGAAACACCTGCTGGCAAGGATGGTGTGGAACTGCAGGCTTGTGACTGTCTCATTATGTGATGCTTAGGACTGACCTGGAGGGTACATCTGCAATGGTGGATCTAAAGTGCCGCTCTACGATCACCATCAGTAATTGACATTGATAAGGTGGCACTTCATGACCTTGGGGAACCTGCCCTATGGGGTATTGCTACAAATGAATCAGAGGAGTGGTGGTCAAAGCTACGGATGGCAGAGCTATAGTACCTTGTGGTGGATGCAAGAACTGCAAAGTGGCTACCCACTGACGTTAGCATGTGGTTAGGCTCCCTGTCCCTATGATCCATTGCTGTATGTAAGCTGTGCATACCATTTTGTCTGTTGTCATGTATGCCATGCAATATGTTACTGGCATAATACATGTATTCCCCTTGCAGATGTACTTTCCATGACAGTCCTATTGCATCAAAGAAAATCAACTGCATTAATCTCTATCCTATAACCAACCACATATGCACTACAAAAGTTTATCAATTACCTCAAAGCTTTCTACAGCTACTGCAAGTACTAATGCACAAGCTACATACTAACCATAAATCATCATCCAGCACTTACCCCCTCTCAACTCAGCACCCACAAATACAAACCATTGCAATTTCAGTATAACCTCTATTACATCTTCTATGCTCCTCTGCATCTTACAGACTCTCTCTGTCCTCTATTTCTATCCCATATCACCTCTTTCCACTACTGACTTATTATACCACTACCACCTATATTAAATACATCTTACACACTATATAATACGCCCAATAATACATCCACCATTTCTAGCAACATATACAATCTTACTTATCCATCTGTTTGAGCAAAAAAAAACTGCATGTGACGTTTACATCTTCCAAGCCTTATATCAAAAACTAATTTAAATCAAAAGTAAAGTATTCTGTCAAACACCTTCCTTATATAAACCCTAACCCTGGCCATCCCCATTGCATGTCCATACTATCTACATACACCAGCAAAATATAGCTACACAAAACAGTAACAGCTGCCCGTCACTCCTTAACATGCCGAGTATCTGGATATCGCAGGATTGGAGCCCGGAACACCATCACACAAGCTAACTGCTTTAACCCTTGAGCCACCGTGGCTCATTACAGGTATACACAACTACCCATCCCAACAAAACCTCCACGCACAAAACCTCCCAGTATAATACCAAACAAAACCACTGCTTTTAACTCTAAACTTCTTTAATATTAACCTGAGGAGCATATGCAAGAAGATCTTAGACATTCACTCTTGAATATCCTGTTCTAATACTTACCGAAACATTGCTAAAACCTGAAATAATGAGCGACATATTCTTGCTCCATGTTAGAGCAATATAAGATTAAACAGAAAATTAAAAAATGTGGATAAGTAGTTATCCTGTACTCCTAAAATCTTCAGCTGTCCTTGTACCTAATACCTGAGTTTCTGGTTGCTTGAGAGCTACTATTAAAAATAGGCCTGATTAATACTGTACCCTATACTATTTGTTTTAGTTCTCAGATTGGGGAGAGAGGGAATTTACTCCTGTCTTTCTTTTTAAAACTGAAACTCTAAAAATGTAAGGTGTGTTTCTGTTGGGGGAAACAGTGCAACACATGAAATTTGTACTGTATTTCTTCAATATTTTTTTGCTGGTTGCTTTTGTTTCAGTTAACTGAGAGTTTACAAACCCTCATTATTACTGGTCTGTATACCTCCTCCAAGGAATAACATACCTACTGCCAAAGATATATTACTCTGGGCATCAGCAAGCATCACTCATAAAGCCATTCTAAGAGATTGGAACATTAATTGGCAGTCTACAAACAATGGCTGCTTATGTCCTTCACTACATCTTTTCAGCTTCACTCAACTTATCTCCTTAGTTGCCAGATATAACAAACCCTCACACACTTCATCTAATTTTGACTGGATTCTAACAACATAACAAAATCCAGTGTACTACTAAAGACACTCAGTGATCACCATCCTACATTTGCAATTAGACTACAAACACACTCCCCAAAGGCCCACCAATTTAACTTGGTACGAAACCTAACAAAATACAACAAAAGTATTTTCATGTCCACTTTAAAACTCATAAACTGTAATTTTTTAAAACACCAACTACTAGACTCTGTAGTGTAATACACTTTTCCTGGACACACTCAATAGATAAACCCAACTAAGGAAAATGTGTAAAATCTAATCTTGTCCCCTGGCTTAGAAGAAAAACAAAATAACTTATGAGAGAAAAGGACAAAACCTGAAAAGCATGGGCCTTAAGCAAAAACACCCAACATTACCAGCTATACAGAAAGCTGAGAAATCAAGCAAAATCCCAAATGAAATCTGATAAGAGAGGACACTAATGCAACTTACACAAGCTCACAACAAGAAAGTCATACCTTTTTTGACAACAATAAACAATAACCTAAAACCAGGGAAAGTATCCCAACCAAGCCCATCTACAATAAAAAAAACTAATAACAAATTCACAGCCTCTAAGTTCAACACATATTTTTATAGAAGCAGTGACATCTCTAATCAGTCATCCTCCTAGCGACCCTCCTCAACCACTTTTATCACAACATTAGCAAACCACATCCTTCTCACGCAAACCTATTTCTATCCCCACAATCAAAAAATAACTCCTTAGACTTGACCCAACCACCTAGCAGTTGATAACATCCCTGAGGAATATGTAAGACCTGCTGCCAGTACTCTCGCACATCAGTGTCCATACTCAGAAATACATCCATACAAGAAACTTACTTAAGCTTAAGAAAAGGCTGAAAGCAATTCTACATCCCTCCCTTACATAAAGGGGGGCACTCCACTGAACTTACTAACTGCAGCTCCATCACCTTTCTTACTGCACTCTCCAGTTTTCTTGAAAAATGTCGGCACACACAACTTTTCTAACATTTTTTAGATACCAGCCTACTCTTCTATACACAATGGCTTTCACTCCAACCACAACACTTGGACTGCCCTACTGAGCTCCCTCAACACCATTCACTATTACAGAAATAAGGTAACCTAGTCTCCACACTACTCTAAGATCTGTCCAAAGCTTTCAAGTACAGCCTTCCATCTGCCCTATTACAACAAACTCTCAGACCTAAGTCTCTGTACTTCCACTAGAACCTGGTTCCATAGTTATCTGTCAGACAGAAGTCCGTTAGTACAGCATCTACTGAGCTTCTTACCTGTAGTTATTGAGATACTCAAGGATCCATACTCAGCCCACTGTTGTTTAGTGTAGATATAAGCAATCTTCCTATGCTGCCAGCCATGCTTCCTTAGTCCAGTATGCAGATGGCTTGACTAAGATCTCCTCAGACCCTACCTAACAGGAACTACAACTCAAAACCCAGCAGTCTCTCTCTGCAATGGAATCATAGCTAAAATAATCTCCACTCCTACTGAATCCCCCCTCAAAAAAAGTATTAATTCTATTCACTCCTAAAACACATTCTGAAAATAAATAACTACATCAGTTAACATGTTAAGTTAGTCATCCATACAAAAATTGCTAGGTGTCATTGTTGATAAAAAAACTGAAATATGACCTCCACTTTCAAGCCACCATTGAAAAGGATCATCGAAAAAAGTTTCTGTGAATGCCATTTGGGTGGAAGTATTTCACAGAAAGCACTTTCAGCAGTAGTAGAAAATACCCTTTTCTCCACTGTGCTATATAAGAGAAGCCTTTCCTTACAGACACTGGCAGGAAAACTACCACTTCTGCTTACTTTCTTCCTAGCTTCCTTTGTGCAGCTCCCATTTTTACAAAGCTATAAACTACCCATATGTAAAAAAAAAAAAAAAAACTGAACAATGTTATAATAAAATCTCAGAATTTGCCACCAAAACAACAAATCACATCACTGCACAGCCCTTAAAAATTAACTGGATAGAATTGCCACATCCTCTCACTCTCAAACAGCTAACAGTTGTCCACAATCTATTATATCAACCTGAGAAATGTCCTCTCAAAATATTCTCCAATGTTACTGTCCCAACAGATAACTAAATCCCAAAGACCAGTGTCTTGCCTTCACTTCAATATCAAACAATACTGGATGGAATGCCCTATATTCCAGCTTTGTATCTAAACTATGGAACTCTACACCACTACTCATAAGACATTTAGAAAATATGGAAGTCTGTTAGTTCTTTGAATGGAATTTCTGTGAATGCCATTTGCCAAAAATGTATAGCTGAAAGTACTTTCTACAATAGCGGAACATTTTATTTTTGTCACTGTTATGTAGCCTTAGAGTCAGTATTTTTAAGTTTGGGGGCTGTAAGTCTTGCTCCCTGCAAAAAAAGATTTTTTTTTTAATGTTTGCCAAAAGTGATTTCAGTGAAACAGTTTTGCTTTCTTTGTGTTTGGCAGAACTGTTGTTGAGGTATCAACATGATGCTGAGAATATAAGATCCTTTAAAACACAACTCAAAGTACATCTCAATGACACATAGTAATGCTCCATCTCCTCTGCCACTGGATAAAATCTCCTCTCTTTCCATACCCTTTTTCCAATAAACATCCAACATACACATATCTTTACCCACTGAGATAGCCTCTACCACTGCCCAAACCTCATTTGCCCTCAGTCATTTATATCTTTTTATCACCTGGTCTGTCCTTTCTCCTCTTTCTGTTTATTTTATTCATCCAAATTCTCTTATTCTTTTCTTTATTTTCAGCCTTACTGAATTAATTTTATTTTCACCTTCCCCTCATGTACTCTAGCTTATACTATATACTTTAACTTGTTTTATATATATATATATATATATATATATATATATATATATAAAATTAATTATTTTATTACCATTTATCTCTAAGATGGCGCAAACTCTTATAATCACTTTCTGCACTCGAAATTCTACCTTATGTTCTTATGTTTTTATAACACTGTCCTGCTTGTTAACCATTTCATCATAATTGTGTCTATCTCCTTTTTTCTCTTTAATACCTTTACAGTCTACCACAGCTACAAAACCAAACTGTAAGTCAATGTATTACATGCATATTGTTCAAAAAGATGATCATTTATTGTAGAACCTTGACGATTGGATGGGAGATAGGAAATTCACCATGGGGATCACGTCAGTCGCCCTGCTAGACAGGGGTCCAGGGGAGTAAATATTGTGGGAAGAAATATCCAGGGAATTGTTATGGCTAGGCTTGTATAGGCCTTAGGGCCAATAGCCTAGTACCAGCCAATGAACCTATAAATGTTTCTCAATTTTTTGTTAAAACACTATGGACATCATATAATTTTGAAAATAATTACTTTTTACTGTCAGCTGAGGGTAACATTAACTGCTATTTATATATCTTTATTTATAAACACATGTATGACAATTTTTGTAACACTTCACTACTTGCAGTTATTGAACTGAGGCTTTTCTCCACAGGTTTCAACTTAAAAGGGGTTACTTGATGTCCAGTCAAACTTTCCTGGTAAACTAATGAATCTTCAATAAATGAACAAATGTCTCTACGGCATTGATGGCATCTGTCTATACCTGGCTCTTTGACCTGTGCTCTGTCAACCTATGCCCAGTGTGACACCTATGTGAGGCACTGAGGGGCTGTAATGGCACCAGCATCCACTGGCATGCTGCTCCCCAGCGAAGTTTTCATGCATCATTTCTTGAGCTGCCAGAGATGGCCTGTCCATCCATACTCATTAAAGAGGCAGGGACAGATGCTGAAATCAGCGCAGCTGTGTCAGTGGATGCAGTTGATAGGGTGTGGCTGACAATGACACTGTGCTAGACAACTGTGCCATGCATAGGCAGCCATCACTATTAGCCACCAGTGCTGCACTGACATCAGGCATGTCCATTTCTGCTGTGGCTGACCCCACCACTGTTGCACCTGTGAAGACAGACAGAGAAGCACCCATGTGCATGACTGCATATTTTCAGACATTTCATATATATTTTAAGGCCACTAAGTCTTATGACCATTAACACCTTGCCAGAACCCATCCTCATGTTGCATCTCCTTTCTCAGGGATGGCCATACCTGTCATTCACAGAGTAAATTTGGTGTTGTCCTTCCTGTCATAATAATTAAAGGAAGATAGTAGGCCATACTGCTTAACATGCAGAGGGGAGTTTATTCTGGAGGTTCTGGAGATGCTGGGTTATAAAGCATATTAACATTTTTTTTCATGCATTATACATTACATATAAGTTTTCATTCTTTATAACAACTGTCATCCACTTCAACGTTACGTAAACTATTAAATTCCCACCTTCTCTTCAACCTCACTCCTCCTCCTCCTGAATATTATTCTGCATGTATTGTTCTCAAAAATTCCATAAATTTCTATATAATATGCTACTTCCCTTTTCTAAAGATCCCACTTCTAGTTCTTTTATCTCTTGAAAAATATCCAGTACTTCATCTGTGGTTGGTGTTTTCCTGGACACACTCAATAGATAAACCCAACTAAGGAAAATGTGTAAAATCTAATCTTGTCCCCTGGCTTAGAAGAAAAACAAAATAACTTATGAGAGAAAAGGACAAAACCTGAAAAGCATGGGCCTTAAGCAAAAACACCCAACATTACCAGCTATACAGAAAGCTGAGAAATCAAGCAAAATCCCAAATGAAATCTGATAAGAGAGGACACTAATGCAACTTACACAAGCTCACAACAAGAAAGTCATACCTTTTTTGACAACAATAAACAATAACCTAAAACCAGGGAAAGTATCCCAACCAAGCCCATCTACAATAAAAAAAACTAATAACAAATTCACAGCCTCTAAGTTCAACACATATTTTTATAGAAGCAGTGACATCTCTAATCAGTCATCCTCCTAGCGACCCTCCTCAACCACTTTTATCACAACATTAGCAAACCACATCCTTCTCACGCAAACCTATTTCTATCCCCACAATCAAAAAATAACTCCTTAGACTTGACCCAACCACCTAGCAGTTGATAACATCCCTGAGGAATATGTAAGACCTGCTGCCAGTACTCTCGCACATCAGTGTCCATACTCAGAAATACATCCATACAAGAAACTTACTTAAGCTTAAGAAAAGGCTGAAAGCAATTCTACATCCCTCCCTTACATAAAGGGGGGCACTCCACTGAACTTACTAACTGCAGCTCCATCACCTTTCTTACTGCACTCTCCAGTTTTCTTGAAAAATGTCGGCACACACAACTTTTCTAACATTTTTTAGATACCAGCCTACTCTTCTATACACAATGGCTTTCACTCCAACCACAACACTTGGACTGCCCTACTGAGCTCCCTCAACACCATTCACTATTACAGAAATAAGGTAACCTAGTCTCCACACTACTCTAAGATCTGTCCAAAGCTTTCAAGTACAGCCTTCCATCTGCCCTATTACAACAAACTCTCAGACCTAAGTCTCTGTACTTCCACTAGAACCTGGTTCCATAGTTATCTGTCAGACAGAAGTCCGTTAGTACAGCATCTACTGAGCTTCTTACCTGTAGTTATTGAGATACTCAAGGATCCATACTCAGCCCACTGTTGTTTAGTGTAGATATAAGCAATCTTCCTATGCTGCCAGCCATGCTTCCTTAGTCCAGTATGCAGATGGCTTGACTAAGATCTCCTCAGACCCTACCTAACAGGAACTACAACTCAAAACCCAGCAGTCTCTCTCTGCAATGGAATCATAGCTAAAATAATCTCCACTCCTACTGAATCCCCTCTCAAAAAAAGTATTAATTCTATTCACTCCTAAAACACATTCTGAAAATAAATAACTACATCAGTTAACATGTTAAGTTAGTCATCCATACAAAAATTGCTAGGTGTCATTGTTGATAAAAAAACTGAAATATGACCTCCACTTTCAAGCCACCATTGAAAAGGATCATCGAAAAAAGTTTCTGTGAATGCCATTTGGGTGGAAGTATTTCACAGAAAGCACTTTCAGCAGTAGTAGAAAATACCCTTTTCTCCACTGTGCTATATAAGAGAAGCCTTTCCTTACAGACACTGGCAGGAAAACTACCACTTCTGCTTACTTTCTTCCTAGCTTCCTTTGTGCAGCTCCCATTTTTACAAAGCTATAAACTACCCATATGTAAAAAAAAAAAAAAAAACTGAACAATGTTATAATAAAATCTCAGAATTTGCCACCAAAACAACAAATCACATCACTGCACAGCCCTTAAAAAATTAACTGGATAGAATTGCCACATCCTCTCACTCTCAAACAGCTAACAGTTGTCCACAATCTATTATATCAACCTGAGAAATGTCCTCTCAAAATATTCTCCAATGTTACTGTCCCAACAGATAACTAAATCCCAAAGACCAGTGTCTTGCCTTCACTTCAATATCAAACAATACTGGATGGAATGCCCTATATTCCAGCTTTGTATCTAAACTATGGAACTCTACACCACTACTCATAAGACATTTAGAAAATATGGAAGTCTGTTAGTTCTTTGAATGGAATTTCTGTGAATGCCATTTGCCAAAAATGTATAGCTGAAAGTACTTTCTACAATAGCGGAACATTTTATTTTTGTCACTGTTATGTAGCCTTAGAGTCAGTATTTTTAAGTTTGGGGGCTGTAAGTCTTGCTCCCTGCAAAAAAAGATTTTTTTTTTAATGTTTGCCAAAAGTGATTTCAGTGAAACAGTTTTGCTTTCTTTGTGTTTGGCAGAACTGTTGTTGAGGTATCAACATGATGCTGAGAATATAAGATCCTTTAAAACACAACTCAAAGTACATCTCAATGACACATAGTAATGCTCCATCTCCTCTGCCACTGGATAAAATCTCCTCTCTTTCCATACCCTTTTTCCAATAAACATCCAACATACACATATCTTTACCCACTGAGATAGCCTCTACCACTGCCCAAACCTCATTTGCCCTCAGTCATTTATATCTTTTTATCACCTGGTCTGTCCTTTCTCCTCTTTCTGTTTATTTTATTCATCCAAATTCTCTTATTCTTTTCTTTATTTTCAGCCTTACTGAATTAATTTTATTTTCACCTTCCCCTCATGTACTCTAGCTTATACTATATACTTTAACTTGTTTTATATATATATATATATATATATATATATATATATATATATAAAATTAATTATTTTATTACCATTTATCTCTAAGATGGCGCAAACTCTTATAATCACTTTCTGCACTCGAAATTCTACCTTATGTTCTTATGTTTTTATAACACTGTCCTGCTTGTTAACCATTTCATCATAATTGTGTCTATCTCCTTTTTCTCTTTAATACCTTTACAGTCTACCACAGCTACAAAACCAAACTGTAAGTCAATGTATTACATGCATATTGTTCAAAAAGATGATCATTTATTGTAGAACCTTGACGATTGGATGGGAGATAGGAAATTCACCATGGGGATCACGTCAGTCGCCCTGCTAGACAGGGGTCCAGGGGAGTAAATATTGTGGGAAGAAATATCCAGGGAATTGTTATGGCTAGGCTTGTATAGGCCTTAGGGCCAATAGCCTAGTACCAGCCAATGAACCTATAAATGTTTCTCAATTTTTTGTTAAAACACTATGGACATCATATAATTTTGAAAATAATTACTTTTTACTGTCAGCTGAGGGTAACATTAACTGCTATTTATATATCTTTATTTATAAACACATGTATGACAATTTTTGTAACACTTCACTACTTGCAGTTATTGAACTGAGGCTTTTCTCCACAGGTTTCAACTTAAAAGGGGTTACTTGATGTCCAGTCAAACTTTCCTGGTAAACTAATGAATCTTCAATAAATGAACAAATGTCTCTACGGCATTGATGGCATCTGTCTATACCTGGCTCTTTGACCTGTGCTCTGTCAACCTATGCCCAGTGTGACACCTATGTGAGGCACTGAGGGGCTGTAATGGCACCAGCATCCACTGGCATGCTGCTCCCCAGCGAAGTTTTCATGCATCATTTCTTGAGCTGCCAGAGATGGCCTGTCCATCCATACTCATTAAAGAGGCAGGGACAGATGCTGAAATCAGCGCAGCTGTGTCAGTGGATGCAGTTGATAGGGTGTGGCTGACAATGACACTGTGCTAGACAACTGTGCCATGCATAGGCAGCCATCACTATTAGCCACCAGTGCTGCACTGACATCAGGCATGTCCATTTCTGCTGTGGCTGACCCCACCACTGTTGCACCTGTGAAGACAGACAGAGAAGCACCCATGTGCATGACTGCATATTTTCAGACATTTCATATATATTTTAAGGCCACTAAGTCTTATGACCATTAACACCTTGCCAGAACCCATCCTCATGTTGCATCTCCTTTCTCAGGGATGGCCATACCTGTCATTCACAGAGTAAATTTGGTGTTGTCCTTCCTGTCATAATAATTAAAGGAAGATAGTAGGCCATACTGCTTAACATGCAGAGGGGAGTTTATTCTGGAGGTTCTGGAGATGCTGGGTTATAAAGCATATTAACATTTTTTTTCATGCATTATACATTACATATAAGTTTTCATTCTTTATAACAACTGTCATCCACTTCAACGTTACGTAAACTATTAAATTCCCACCTTCTCTTCAACCTCACTCCTCCTCCTCCTGAATATTATTCTGCATGTATTGTTCTCAAAAATTCCATAAATTTCTATATAATATGCTACTTCCCTTTTCTAAAGATCCCACTTCTAGTTCTTTTATCTCTTGAAAAATATCCAGTACTTCATCTGTGGTTGGTTTAGATTTTAATTTCCATTTTCTAGTAATTGCTTTCTTGGCAGCCAATAGCATTACACTTAATAAGGCCTTACAATGTCTAGGCAGTTCAGATCCTGTGTCCCAGCTCAAAACAATCATCTCCTTAGTTACAGTCATTTGTTCCACAATATTTCTGACAGCGTACTCTTTAAAGAATTTTTAAAATCTGCCAAGTTATTGGACTCCCCAAAAACCATGTTTCCATTTACCCCTCTTTCCCATCACACCCCCCACATTTACTTGAGGAAAACTTCTTTGAACTCTGCTTGGGCTCCCTATTGAAATGTCAGGTCTTGAAATACCGAGTGCCAAAAAGCGAAATAAAAAAAGAGTGAATTTCAAATTCTCCTTAAAACTTCTTTTTGCAGGATGGCAAGACCCCACACCCCATAAACTTATATATACCAACTCTGAGATCATCATACCCCGGAGAAAAGGGAATATTCGGAGAAATGGCATCACAGACTTAATATATACAAGTCTGATCTTTTGGTCATTCAGTCTCCACATTCCAGGATTCGATCTAGCAGGTGTCAGCATTTCAAATGGTTACCATCTGCTTGATGTATAAGAATGCTGCTATAAACACTGACAAGCAAACATTCTAAACCTTTGGTTCTTTATTGCATATTTGGAAGCCATGCACATGTCCCTCCCTTGCTCCTTTGTAAACTGTTTTCCAGTCTCTCTTTCCAATCTTTTCTAACATCCTCAGATTGATTCTTATTATCATGAAATATTTTATGTGCCCCAATGTAATTAACAATCCATTTTTAAAAACAGCTTCTGTTCTAGACCCTACCAGGGACTGATATCGGAGTACAAACAAAGAGGAGAAAGGGATAGGAGTTTTTAGTTGAATCTAGAAAAGAAGCTGCTCTTAAAAAAAGGATAATTAATAAGACCTTTAAAAATTGCATAACTATAGGAATCAATCAGAAGAGGTCATAAAAGGTTGGGAAGAGAGATTAAATAAGCACTTCACAACGAAACAATGGGAGGACATATGTTTGGCTCCTAAATATGCAACAAAATCTAGAAGATTTAGGATTTTTGCCTGGAATTGTTTGCATAGGTAATTTTATACCCCAATCAGACTCCAAATAATTTTTCCTCAGGTAGACGGTGAATGTTGGAGGTGCAATGGGGAAGAAAGAAGTATCTGAGTGCATATAGGTTCATAGGTTCATAGGTTCATACTAGGCTATCTGCCCTAGGGCATTTATAAGCCTAGCCAGAATGTGTTTGGCTTTTGCCACCCATTTTAAATTTATTTTGCTATGCCCTTTTTCGAGGTTAGTATACTGTGCCTCTGTCTAACAGTGACACAGAAGTGATACCCGGGGTAAACCTACGATCTCCCATCCACTCATCAAGATTCCTCTTGAAGAGAGTCAATGAGGGACTCTGCCTAACCTGGACTGGGATTTTATTCCAGAGTGAAGGGAGCCTCTGGGTTATGAATCTGTCCCTCCACAATGTCCTATTTATTTCAGTGCTGAGGTTCAAGTCTCTCGAGCGTAGCTCGATGGGATTTGGATTTTCTGAGGTGCAGCATATCCATTAATTCCGGGTTGGACATGGCTTTATACGTCAGGCACAGATCGCCTCTGAACAGGCGGTATGCCACTGAGTAGAGCTGGAGTTTCTTTAACCGGGCAGCATATGGCATCTGTTTGAGCCCTTTGATCCTCTTGGTGAGGTACTTTTGGGGTCTTTCCAGTTGCTGCAGGTGTCTGGTAAGGTACATCCCAAAAGGGGCATTGTACTCAATTATGGGCCTGATGAGGGATGAGTAAAGAGGCACGATGACATCCCCTGATCTAGATGTGAATCCCTTCATGATTAGGTGGGCTATATAAAATGTTTTTCTAACCACTTTGGCCACGTGGTTGTCAAATGAGAGACTGCTATCAAGTTAGGTCCCCAGGTCCCTAATTACTTCTTCTGTACTTAATGGATTACCACCTATGTGGTAATTTGTGGGCACTTTGTTTTTGTCAAAGGGGATGACTATACACTTTTTGGCATTTAGCTTGAGGCCATGGCTCTGGCACCAGTTGTCTGTTTCTATGAGGCCCTTTTGGAGGATGCTTGTGTCGACTGGAGAGTCGATTATGGCGCCCAGTTTGCAGTCATCTGCGAACTTGGTCAGCCACAGTCCTTCTGTGTTGGCCTGTACCTACGAGAAATATATACCGAACAAGAGAGGTCCCAGGACTGAGCCTTGTGGGACACCACTTGTAACTGGTTTGGAGTCTGACATGGCTCCAGCAATTCTAACCATGTGGGTTCTGTCCTTGAGCCAGTTTGCAATCCATCTAGTGACATAGGGGTTTATATTTAAGCTGGTGAGCTTATCTATAATGCCCAAGTGAGGTATTGTATCGAAGGCTTTTGCGAGGTCCAGGTAGGCTGTGTGGACCACCTTCCCCTCGTCAATGGCCTTGGTGACTGTTTCAAAGAAATCAACCAGGTTTAAGAGGCAGGATATGCCCTTAACAAAGCCGAACTGGGTAGGATCCAGTGTTTGTAGGTCCGCAATATCTTTATTTATGAGGTCCATGATGATCCTTTCCATAGCTTTGCAGACCAAGCTAGTCAGGCATATGGGGCGATAGTTTCCAGGATCCATTGAGGCACCACCTTTATGGAGAGGGACCACTGTTGCTGTACGCCACTCTTTGGGCAATGTTATGGCAATATGTTCTCAGAGTGTAATGAGTTGGCAGACTTTACAGTTTCCCTATTTATTTATTTTATTATTTATTTAATTATTTAGCATTTGTTGACCAGGAAAGTCCAACTAGGACAGCGCCTATTTTCTGCAGAGCCCCGGGGAGAAATGCTCCAGATGCATGTCTTTAGAACATGGGAGGAAATCGTAGTACCCAGAGGAAACCTGCTTGAATACAGGGAGAACATTCAAAACTCCACACAGAAGGCACCCCAGCTGAGAATCGAACCAGAGAACCTCTTGCTGTGAGGCAACAATGTTAACCGCGGCATCACTGCACCACCCAAAGAAGAGAATATTCTGTCAGGAATACTGATTGAGCAAAGGATTGTAACTAAGGAAATTATTTTTTTTTTTGAGCTGGAATACATGATCTGAATTGCCTAGACATGGTAGCAAAAGCAGTTTATATTGTAATAAAGATAAAAGAACATGAAGTGGGATCATTAGAAAAAGGTAGGAATAAATTACTTAGAAAAAATGGAAATTGTGAGAACAATATATGCACGGAAATGTTTTAGAGGACGAATGAGATTTAAGAGAAGGCAGGAATTGAACAATTGATGTAATGTTGGTTTGCTTATAGTGCATAAAACAATATATGTGATATATAATGTTTATAACTGTGAACTTGTTAATGTGGTTTGACTAATTTTATATAAATATAAGTTTGATAATTCAATAAAGGTATATACAAATTAATTGTAATAATGGCACAGTGTAAGCAATATATAATATTATACACAATGGCCTTAAAAATATATACTGCGGTGGTGGTGCTACAGTAGCGTTGTCACCTCACAGTAAGACGTTGTCCTGTTCGATTCTCAGCAAAAGCATCTTCTGTGTGGAGACATGCGTGAATGGGCGTACCTTCGTTGAAGGTTATGCATCAGGGCTGGCAACTCGGTATGTAAAAACCTTCTGCCAATCATTAGCAGACCGGAGTTCCTCTGTGGCGACCCCTAACCAGGAAAAGACGAAAGACACAACAACAACAATGGCCTTAAAAATAATAGTAATAATGGTAAAATAATTAATGGCAATAATAATCATGACTCAATATTAGTAATATGGTTTTCTTTTTAACTAATGTGTTTATTCTTTACATTTTTGTCTATTAAATGTAGATGGCTATCAAGGTACATCTGAATACAGTAGATGCAAAGGCAACACCACTCTCTTTCTAGCCAATGTTTCAAAGGGTAAGATGTCAGTGGATTTATTGAAATAGGCATGGATAGCCATTAATACTAGGGATAACGTAACATACCAGTCCTTTCCTTTGGAGCTGAGGCGCATTTTATTATATGGATTATGGTTTGGTTTAATCTCTCCACCTGACCTGAGAACTCTGGAAAATGAGACACATTCAGTTTCATTTGTTATCTCAAAATTTTCCATATATTTCCTATTACCTCAAGGGTGAAATGAGGTCCCCTATTAGATTCTGCCTTCATTGGTAATTTCCAGTAATTAAAACATGGTTGATTAAAAGAAAGGCAATTATTTATGCAGTAGTTATTAGGGAAAGATAAATTACTCAATCCATTTTATAAAGTTACAGGTGACAGTTAATACAATTGCCTCTAGAAGACATAGTTACTGGACCAAGTCAATCAATTTGGCGATCATACCAGGGCATTATCATTACTTTTACCTAAGATGGCATCCTGGGTCTAGTGGAAACTGGCTAGAATTTGCATCATTTTATATATTTCTGTGCATACATAATATTTGTATATATCATTTCATGATGTAACTTGCATGTAATATCTTAAAGCAGTTTTGTATAGCATGCAGCCAGGAGTATTTTAAATGTGTGTGGGGGGTCTTTCCAGTGATTGCTTTATATGTTAAAGATATTAAAAAGTAAACCACTACATTTTCTTGGTTATAAGAAATATATGCTTTACACTGTAATGACATAAAGAAAGCTGGACAAAAGCAAGTTTAAGTTAATATAATGTGATCTTGGGCTGCTGGGTGGGGGTGGGGTGTAAAAGTGTACTGAATGTGTTAAATGTAGAACTAAGATAATAATTTCCCTTGTTTTACAAGAGTGGATGTCTGAATTGATGCCCTTGGCTTTAACCATAGACATTTTTAAGCAAACAGGCTTCAAAAACAAGACACAATGATGAAATGCATGAAAATAAGTTTCTTGAATCTGGAAAGATATTAGCTTCCTTTTCCATTAGCAAATGCTCTCAGTAGAAGACATGAAGTCTACAGCTGAAGGCAGTTGGCCAGGAGAAGACTATACATTTTGCTCCGAGTGAAATGTACAAAGATTCCTTCAAGTATCTGCAAAGTTATTAACTTTTTTCTCTCATTGCTGGCCACTTTTACTTGGAAATGAGTTGTCTGTGGGTACAACCAATTAATCCTGAGAGTTTTGAGCACCTTTTGCTGAAGGAAATGCAAAAGTTAAAAGTACAGTGGCAAGCAGCTCAGTGAAAAATAAATAAAGTCTGAAATTATGAGAAGTACGTAAGCAATAATATCCTCCCCAGAAGCCTTAAAACTTTAATGCATTAAATGGAACTGTCCACAATTTAGTTTAATTTAAAGGTAGCCAGTGCACTATTTATTAAGGCTAAATGTTAATGTTTTCTGAAAGTATGCAGGCTGTTTTTTACATCTGGGAGGGGAATAGTGATAAGAAATGTATAGACAACAATCTTTGTAAGTGGGAATACAGACTATAGCATGTGCTTTAGCATGGGCAACCATGATTTTAATTTAGGTAATGCCTGTGAGTGTTGCCATCAATTTGGGCAAATTACGCATATCTGGAGAGTTAAACTGCATTTGTTGAAAATATATATAGTGTTGTGTTTCTTCTAAGTTAACAATGGATGGGGGGGTTGAAAATGTATTTAGTTTTTTGTTTGAATGCTTTCTTTAAAGCAAAAAGACTTGAACATGTAAAGTGGGTTCAAATGGAGATGAGAGGAAACAACTGTATAGAAGATCAGCCTGACAAATGTTATGTACATGCAAAACAAAAGTTGGAAATACACATTCAAAAGAACTTTCATGTATAATAGGTGGGAGCAATGGCTTTCTGTCATAATGTCTACTCTGCCCATAATATCTTAGAATGTGAATGGCCTTAAAATTATAGACAAAAAAGAAAAATATTGAATTACTAAAAAATGTAAGGTGCAAATAGTAGCATTACAAGAGACATAACTGGATAGAAATGAGCAAGTGACTTTGACAACAAAATAATTTTAGGATGGATATTCAGCAGACTAGTGGGGACAAAGGAAAAGGAGGGTAATAATACTGATTGCTAGAGGTGCTCCAGTAGTTTTAAAAGAGGTGAAAATAGACAGTAATGGTAAAGTTGTGGTAGTAAGGGAGTGCTGGCAAGGGAGGAGGATTACACTGGCATGTATTATATTCCACCAAAAAGTGCTATTATGGAGCTTCAGAAAATTTGGGGAAAAATAAATCAGCTTTTGGTAAGGAATATTATTTATAGGTGGGGACCAGAATTTGATTTAAAATAGTGAAGATGTATCAGAGGGCCTAGAAGGGAAAATACAACAAAAGAGGTTAGATTTCTAAAGAATTTATGAAAATGTTTGGTATGGCAAATGTGAATTCAGTTGTAGGAATTCAGACAGAATTTCTATATTATTCCCCAAGGTGCAATAACTTGCCTAGATAGGATAAAGTTTATATTTTGCAGGAGCATGTGCATTTAATTGAAAGCTTTGACACACATTCAATAACTATTTCAGATCATGCACATTTACAAACTAAGACAAAATACAGGATAATGAAGAAAAATGAGACACTGGCATATTCCTACTTGCTGGTTAAAAAGAGATGAGTTTAAGGAATGGGTAGCAGAAATGATTCAAGAGTTATTAGGGAAGATAGAAATTCCTTCATGGAGGATAACTAGTGATTGAGATAAGAAAATGGAGATTAAAAATAGGGTAGAAACAAAAGAACATGATGTATGGTTAAGAAACAACAGAATTATTTAGAGAGGCTGACAAAGGTTAAAGTATTGCAGAATAAGGGAAATCTTGCAGAACGAGAAGAAGAGCAACTGCAGAATGCCAAAGGTAAACAAGAGAGTATTTTGATAATATGCATGAGTTTAGAAAGAATGCTATTAAGCAGCTATTTTGATAACTCCAGAGTATAACCTTTTAGCAAAATGGCTTAGGCAACAGAAAGTAGAAGGGGTTGTCACCAGACTTAAGCCTATGACAAGAAAAAAAAATAGAAATCCTATAGTGGTAATAAAGATATTTTGGAAATTTTATGGAAATCTTACAAAGCAGAGTAATGTAGAAACTGAGAAAAAGCACACATGGAAATATTTATGGAAGATTTAATTATGCCAAGGTTAGAGGAAGATGAAGCTCAACAACAGCAAATAGTTAAGAAGGAGGAGATGTGATAAAAAACAGTGTTGTATAGCCAATCTACAGGGAAGTTTCCATGAACACATGGTATTCCTGTAGAAGTCTGGGTAGGAAGAAAGTGGCAAAGATTTGGAAGGCTTTGTTTAATTGTATTTTAACAGGAAGGGGTACCAGCATCTTGGAAGGAGGCTATATTGCCCAAGAGGATAAAAACCTAGCTACATATAGACCTATTTCAATTTTAAATCATGATTATAAAGTGTTTATGACTATATTAGCTAACAGAATGGCAAAGACATTGATAAAATTAATAGATATGGATCAATTTGGTTTTGTGGAGGGGAGGCAAACATTTGACAATATTAATACAAAATGATGATCCAGAGACAGACATAATGTTAGATAATATTGCTATTGTTGGTGAGTCTTGATGCAAAGAAAGCATTTGATGGAGTAAGCTGGGACTTTATGAGTAAGGCAATAGAAGCATTTGCATTCCGTGATACAATAATAGGTTTAAGTAGGAGGATAAATGAAGGATTAGAGACAAAAATGGTGAGAGGGTTCCTATCTGATAAGCTGTGTTTGAACAGAGGAACCAGGCAGGTATGTCTTCTTTCTCCTTTGTTATTTCCTGTATATTTTGAGACACTGGCAAATAAAATAAGACATTCAGAAATTCAAGGATATAACTTGTTATAGGAATAATCAAGAAATTTTGTCTATATTTGCAGACTGTATTATTTTGTACTTGATAAATCTAGCAAAGGACATTTCAGTGTTGGAACATTTCAAGACAGTTTAAATATTTTTTGAATATAAAATTAATGAAGATAAAACAAAGCCTATAGTGGTAAATTATGTAACCACTCATGAATTAGTTTAGCAATACCCATATTTATGGGGACATGATAAGGTGTCCAGTTACTTATTTGTACTTTCGTAAAATTAATACAGTCTGCTCCTTCCAACATCTTCGGTGCAGCAAAAATCTTGGGTTTTCTCTGCATGCTCTGTCTTCTAACTGCTGTTTTTTGAAACAGCTCTTCTTGAGAAATCTTGTATTCAACCAGCCTTTTCTTCATTTCAACTTCTGATTTTTTTCAGTTTTATCAGCTATTCTGAATAGCTAGTTATTCTTCTTCTATTTTTCTAACCTTTTGTTATTTGAGTTGATATATTCCTTCAGAATCTCATTTACATTTACACCACGTCACATGCTACCATATTAAAAAAGCTGAATGAGCTCCAAAATTAACCCTACACAATGAGGGTTGCAATTGCATCCAAAGTAAATATGAACTTGGTCAGTGGTGTTCCCCAGGGCTCACTGCTGTGACACCTACAATTTGGCATTTCCTTTATAGATCTCCAAAATTACAAATGGGGATCTCTGGCTAACTAAGCTTGTGGATGAGTAGAAATTTGGTGTCATCATCTAACCCACTTCTAATACAGAAAAGCTCCAACTTGAACTCAAACATATTGACAACTAGTGCTCAGAAAACAGGCTAAAACTAATTGCTGTAAAATAAAATATTATTGCATTAAGTAAACAATCCTTTCATCTATAGTATACAGATAACACATATCTTCAAATCAAAATTGTGTGGACACCTTGGAACATGGATAGACAATTCTCTTACCTTTGATCATCACATTGCAACAGTGATTAGGAAGTCTTTTTACCTGGCACAACTGACTGCAAAAGGTATTTCATCTAGAGCCAAGAAAGTTCTTACCTCTCTATATCGCATATTGATCAGACCTGTTATCAAATACAGTGCACCTTTTGCGATGTATTTACTAGGCATATCAAGCAACTGGAAAGACCCCAAAGGTTCCTAACCAAAAAGAACACAGGCTTAAAATGTAAGCGCTACTAGGAGATGTGAGAAGCACTATCCCTTTACTGAATGTCCTATAGAATCCTTTGTAGCAATCTGTGCCTTTTCTCTAGGCCATTAGGAATCCAGTAGTCCAAGGTCTTCTTATCTCAACAAATCAAACAGTTGCACTAACAGTAGAACAAGGGATTTAAACCACTTTAAGCAAATAAACTAAACATGGTGGACATACAGAATTGCCACACAACACATCTGTTCTCTGTAACAAATTTTCACTCAAAATTAAGCAATGCAACACACTCTCTTTCTTCAACAAGGAGTTAAACAACTGGATGGGTATCCAAAAATTCACCCCTGATATGACTAGCCTATTGCACTTTGAAAAAGGAGGTAAGATCAAAGGAGTTACTGGCAGGACATAAATGCCCACTGAGGCCAGTTACCTTGCATTTTCACAGACTCTGTGACTCTTTGATCTATATGCATTATTTCACTGGTATAGCATTCCATAGTTAAGTCTGACTACAAAATGGTCACCTCCTTCAAAATCACCAAACCATTAGAATCAATCATCACATCATTTGAAGACTTCAAATGTACTAATCTCATATAATTCTATGATGAAGTCTCAACATTCAAGTATAACCATATCATCCAAAATGTGACATAGCTAGCAGTTATGTAAATAATATATATGATCCCATAGATAAAACTATTAATCTGACAGTTCCTACCAGACCTTAACAAAATGAGAAACTTAAGGGAAATAATCCTGGTGACCTACATGCTTAAATAAAAAATACAATAAAAGAAAACAAGTATCTTAAAATATACATCAAAAGTAAAGAGTCACAAATCAAGATCAACATCAAAACATTATAGAATGTACTGAAAATACCATTAGGAATACAAAGGCATTCCATGAACTTGAACTAGCACTGGCAATTAAGCATAATTGCAAATTCTTCATTACTTACATCAGAAAATCAAAAAATAAGATCAACATTGGCTTGAACTTATTCAAAATGGTGCTACCACCTTTGGATCCAATGGATATAAGGAATATATTGGCAAACAAATTGAGTGCAAATTTTACCCCTAAGAGTTGCACAAAACCCACACATTCCAAAGGATCTGAAACTCTGTATAATCTCTAAAGAACACTTGCTAAATGTACTTTTCTAATCCAAAAATACATCCTTCATGAGACCTGATAATCCCGGGTAACTACATCATCAATTAAAACATCCTGAAAGTTGATTCACTAGTCAGGGATCTGGGAACTCAAGTAGAGAGTATCCTAGCCTTTGAACAACATGTGCCCAAGGTAGTAAGAAAATCTTTCTGTTTTGCTCAACCTACAAGTAAAGCATGTCATCTAGATCTGGGGAGGTCATTGCACCATTATATTTAGCCCTCATCAGACCCATCATATAGTATAATGACCCCTTCAGTATGTACCTGACCAGACACATGCAGCAACTGAAATGACCACATGGATTCCTTAGAAAAAGAATAGAGGGAGTAAACACAATGTCCTACACTGATTGCTTCAACTGTCTCAACTCAGTATCATACAGACTTCTTAGAGGTGATTTTTGCCTGGCCTACAAGTATCCCTGGACCCTATTTTGATGAACCTTTTGCAAATCAGCCAAAAAAAGGACCATATTTGCTAGATCAAAAGACCTACATTTTGCTTGTGACATAAAAGGACATGCTAGAGACACAGTTATGTTTCTCAGAGAATGCCCATTCTCTGGAACAGGCTTCCCATCCATGTGAAGCAGAGTTCCTCCCTAACTCTGTTTAAGCACATCTTTGACCAATGGATGGGTAAATGGAAATTCACCCCTACTCTGGTGCTTATGTCTCTGATGGATAGAGGTAGCCAGTAAATCACTCTTTATATAAATCAAATTTGCAGGTAACATTTATGTTGTACAGCTACATATATATAAGGGGTCAAGTGGCCATTTGCCTAGTATACACCTCTGAACCTATAAGAATTAACAGCCAGCATTGTTCTGAACATATACATATTTACAGACAGTAGATATCACAAATGTATTAGCAAACAAATTATACTCCTGAGAAAATGATACACACCCACATATCTCAAAGGATATCAAACTCACTATTATCATTAAAGAAAACTTGTTAAAGGTACTTTCCAAAACCAAACCATATTTTCTATGGGACCTGATGACATACTTGGCTACCTACTCATCTACAGAAAGGCTTCCCTCTATCACAGAAAGGTCTGGGCAACTCAGAAACTCCAATACAGTCCTGTATTTAGCAGATCTGTCTGCCTGGGATGACATGATTGACAGACCTCAATGCTTTACCAGAGATGGCCTGCATCTGTCACCCCTGGGATTCCGTATACTGGGTAGAGAAAACCACTTTATAAAACAAAGCAAAGCTTTCGGGTAGAACCCTTCTTCAATACTAATATTGTATTCTAATATTGTATTGAAGAAGGGTTCTACCCGAAAGCTTTGCTTTGTTTTATAAAGTGGTTTTCTCTACCAAGTGTCTTTGTTATTCTGTATACTGGCCAAGGCCCTTGCCATGCCTATAGAGCCTTTTTAAGCATTGTCCAGAGAACTAAATTACCACTGTAACAGCTACAAGCAAATGTAATCTGAGGGTTATGCTACTCAACGCTAGAAGTCTTAATCTCAAAATGCACTCATTCGAAGCAGTCCTCAAAATGGAGAACATTGACATTTGTGCAGTAACAGAGACCTTGTTCAAGGCAGCTGAAAACACTCCTGCGCTAGCAGGCTATAACCCATACCACACCTTTCACCCCCAAAATGTGGATCAAAGCCCTAAAGGCGGTGGTGTCTCCATATTCATAAAGAATATGTACACCTCCAGGCTAATTGCCCAACATAACGCATCAGAGATACTCCAGGTACAACTAACACTGGGCAAAACTGCAGTCCAGGTTATTGCCTGCTATAGATCCCCCACCATGTCCCAAGAATCCCACTCCACATTCCTAAACACCCTGGAAAATATAAAGGTCCAACCCAACACCCTCATACTGGGTGACGTTAACTACCCCTCCATTAACTGGGAAAACTACTCAAGTACCAACACACTTGCTCAACATTTCCTGGAATTCATCAGTTTCAATGCTCTGGACCAGCTCATTCTTACCCCCACCAGGGGTAGCAACATCCTCGACCTGGTTATTACTAATATGGGCGATCGTTGTTCTACACAAATTGTCAACTCCTCCCTGGTCAGATCTGACCACAAGCTAATCACCATGAATCTCCACATCCCACCCATACCCCCGCAAAGGTAACAACCGTAAAAACTTTTTGAAAGCCAACTTTGGGCTTCTAAAAACTGAGGTCGTAACCTTTACATTGCCCATGCAAATGGAGAATAAATGCAAGACAGCAGAATCATACTCCAATGCACTGCACGAACACATGCACAAATGCATGGAATGAACCATTTCTAATAGAACCAAGATGCTCTCCCCCTAAAAATGGAAGCCAATCTGGTGGTTCCCTGCCATAAACAAACTCTACAACAGAAAGAAGAAACTGTTGCAGAACAAGGCAAAGTCCCAAGACTGGAAAAACTTCCTTGTCAGCCTTAACAAAAAGCTGAGATCCCTCATCAAATCCTCCAAAGCTAGCTACAAAAACAAAATTGCAACAGATACTAAAGACAACCACAAGGCCTTTTATACTTATGTCAGAAATCTACAAGGCAATGCTCAGATCTGCTCAGAGCTGCTATACAATGCTAACTCCTATACTGAGCCAACAGACATAGCCAATATATTGGCTGACAGATTCAGTGCCAACCTTACCCCCCTCTCAGCCCCCAAAGGGCCAATCACAATACCCAAGGAATGCCAAGTACCCAATATTACAGCTGCACAGGTTAAAACTGCACTGGCCAAGGCCAAGAATACAGCTTCCATGGGACCTGACAACATCCCGAGCTGTGATCTACATGAATTGCAAACTGGACTGGCACCACACCTGAGAGCCCTGTTCAATCACAGCCTCATTTCAGGCTTTGTCCCTGCGGAATGGTGCACTGCTACAGTAATCCCACTCCACAAAGGGGTTGTGACTATGCACCCTGAAAACTACTGCCCCATTAGCCTGATGAGTCTAGTATGTAAGGCTATGGAGCGCATCATCATGGACCTAATAAATAAGGACATAGGGAATCTCCAGACTCTAGACCCCACGCAGTTCGAATTTGTTAAGGGTAGATCTTGTCTGCTCAACCTGGTAGACTTCTCTGAGTCTGTCGCCAGAGCTGTGGACAAAGGCAAGGTAGTTCACACAGCCTACCTCAATCTGGCCAAGGCCTTCGATACAATTCCTCACTCAGGAATCATAGATAAACTCACTAAATTCAGCATCAACCTCTATGTCACAAGGTGGGTTGCAAACTGGCTCATGGCTAGAACTCACACAGTGAAAGTAGTGGATTCCAAGTCAGACTACTGACCAGTCACAAGTGGAGTCCCACAGGGTTCGGTCTTGGGTCCTCTCCTGTTTGGCATCTACTTTTCTGAAGTTCAGGCCAAAACCAAGGGACTCTGGCTGACCAAGTTCGCTAACAACTGCAAACTGGGAGCCATTATTAGTTCCCCAAATGACGTTGACATTCTACAGAATGGCCTCATGGAGACCAATAACTGGTGTCAGAACCATGGCCTTAAGCTCAACGCCAAAAATGCATCATCATTCCCTTTGGGAAGAACACAGTACCCATGAACTACTACATCAATGGTAGTCCACTGAACACTGAAGGTGTCATAAGAGATCTGGGAACACAAGCAGATAGCAATCTATCCTTTGATAATCACATTGCCACTGTGGTCAGAAAATCCTTCTATGTGGCACATCTCATTACAAAGAGTTTTGCCTCTAGGAAGAAAGAGGTCATTGTCTCTCTCTGCTCTTCCCTCACTAGACCAATTATCAAGTACAATGCCCCATTTGGCATGTACCTCACTTGGCATATGCAGCAACTAGATAGACCACAAAAATGCCTCACTAAGAGGATCCTAGGCGTTAAACCCTTGCCCTATGCAGAAAGATTAAAAAACTCCAACTTTTCTCTGTATCATATCACCTTCTTAGAGGCAATCTCTGCTTGACCTACAAAGCCATGTCAGACTCAGCACTGCTAGATATACTACATCTAAAGAAATCCCAATCCCTCCATACCACACGCACCAGAGACCTCAACCTCATTACCACAATCAACAGAACTTGTTGGAGGGACAGGCTCCTAACTCAGAGAATGCCCATGCTCTGGAATAGACTTCCCTTACATGTCAAGCAGAGCATCTCACTGGTCCTCTTCAAGAGAAATCTTGACGAGTGGGTAGAAAATAGAAAATTCACCCCAGGGATCATTTCAGTGGCCCTGCTGAACAAAAGCACTGGGAAATAGTCGGACGGCATGCTGCCAGGGAATCTTTTGGGTTAGGCTTGTAAAGGCTCCAGGGCCATTAGCCTAGTACACTCCTATGAACCTATGTCCTGGAGGACCCTGCTGGGGGGAATGAGTGGCATAAGGCTGTCTCATCCTGGAGAAGAGTGGAAGTCCTCTCTGTGGCATATGTTTATTTCATTCAGGATGGTAGAGAGGTGTGCTGTGTGTGGACCAGGGACATATGCTTAATTTCTGCTACCAAAAGGGAGGCAGTACAGGGCCCCCTCTCACAACTGACCATGCATGTCAGCTGACAAGGGGAGGGGGTGTTAGGATTTATAAAAAAAATATCTGCAATGGTTGCTTAAATGACAACTCCTCTTTGCTGGCTGTTACCAGCAAGGGAGACACAAACAATAAAAAAGAGGAAAAATGAGCAGAAAGTGACCCTCTAAAATTAATTTGAAAAATGCAACATAAAGTTACATGCAATGTAAAATTCCAGGAATTTGTAGACAGCTGTATGGTAATAAATAATAAAATTAATGTGGGGGTACAAATTTTCTGATAGCATAAAGACAAGCATGTAAGCACTGTGATAAAGCAACAAAGAACATGAGCAAATTAATGGAATATACCACGACCGGGAAAATATTTGGCAGGAGAAAATACAAATGTTCATGTCCATATGTACAGACTGTCATATAGAGCCCCATTCCACACAGCTAGTGTGTGCACTTCTGGAGATATCAGTTTAATATCAGAAACAGAAAATGGATAGTTATAATAATGGAAGAAATATAATACAGATATGAAAAGCAGATTATATGTATGTTGTTGAGTAAAGAGTCAGAAGGGTTAGGTCCTTTTTTCTAATACCTGAAGTTAATTGAAATAGTAGAAATTGTACCTGTGAGCCAAGTTACAATGAAATATGCAGTGCTCTTATACACAAGACAAGTCATGATAATCATGTCCAAATAATTCATCATGTTTGCCAGACAAAAAAAGAGCAAAATCATATTATACAAAATCCCTCCAAGTCTGCATAAGAGCATACTTATCTGACCTTGTCCAGTTACCAGTATACACATCTGTTACCTACAGCTCTCCACATATACATATGCACATTAACTGGTGAGGCCAGGCAACAATATGTTGATGCCTAGAAATAAGCGCCTTATGTGTAAACATCATGGGTCTACAATAACTGATTAGCAATTGTGGTATCTTAGGATAGTAGACAACCTATGTACTAGAAATTCAGCAAAAATATATGAAGGAGGGGATGGTAAAGAAAAACAGTGATCCCTAGAAAGCAGTCTGAACACAAAGAGAAACTCCTGGTCCATTGCCAACTCTGCCATCTCAGATATAGTACCTCCCTATAAATCCAAAGCCATGCCCCCCACCCCTCATAACACATACGTTGTACAGACGATGATAACTACAATAATGAATAAAAAGAAGCCAACAACATCTGGGAAATGGATATGAGATGATATGATAATAAAGACCAAGGTAACAACATTCTAATCACTTACATCATTCCAAGATGTACTCAGGCTGTTTACACACACTAATATATGAATCATAGCATACATGTAGAGTTATATATATAAATTGCAGAATCATAAGGAAAAAAATCTCAGTCTTCTACTGCTTAGGATGATTGCCTCTGACTCTAGCTTGTTCCGTACTATGTAAACAAACTGAGAAATGTTGAGATCCTAAGATTATGGATCACTGCGGCACCTCTATCTAAGCTAATGGGGACAAGTACATAGTAGTAATTGTACTTTTTCCACTCAGTCCCTGTAAATGTCCTACTGTGGACTTCATATTCTAACAGCCTTCTTAGGAAGCTGCAGATAGTAACACCCATGTTGATGACTTCATGTTCCTCAACCTGCAAAGAAGACAGGACTAATCTCAAATAATGCAAATATGCACACACACACACACACACACACACACACACACACACACACACACACACACACACACAATGTATATATATATATATATATATATATATATATATATATATATATATATATATATATATATATATATATATACACTCACTCACACAAATAAGTAAACACTCAATTATTTTATTTAATTACTTATTGGCATTTGATTACTGGAAAAGTCCACTGGGCCAAGGTAAGCCCATTTTCGGTGGAGGCCCATGGAGAAAAGCTCCAGGTTATAATCAAACTTACATAGAACATAAAACTTGCATAAAAATTTCATACAACTTACATAAAAATTTCCAGAAAAAGATAAAACAAGAACATTACAAGAAGAAAGTAAGAATGAGAAAAAATTTACAAGAAATTATGCAAGAATTTACCTGAAAATTATACATGAGATAAGGGTGATAAGACATTAAGCTAACAGCAGAGTTAAACATGCTCAAAGTACAAGCAATAATATCATGGCAGAATGGTTACAATGTTATACAGACTGCACACCAAAGTATGCATATAATTCAAGGCATTACAAAGGATAAACAATATGAACATATATAAATTTTATATAAAACAAAGGGGGGAAGGCATAAATGGAGAACTTTGTAATATGTAGTAGAGAGGGAAAGAGGAAAAAAGAGGAGGAAGAGAGGTGGGGGAGGAAATAGTAAGTGGAATGGACAGTAAACAAGAGAGATAGGAAAGAAAGAAGAGGAAGGAATAAAGATGAATGATGTAGAATGAAAGCAGAAAAGATGGAAAGTAAAGGGGAAAGGGGCTAGTGGGTTAATAAAAAACAAGAGGTGGAATTAAGGAGCTAAGTTCAAAGAAATTATCAAGAAAACGAAGTGTTGGAGCAGAAGCTAGGGTATAAACAGATTTAGGTTCATAGGTTCATAGCTGTGTACTAGGCTAATGGCTCTGGAGCCTTTACAAGCCTACCCATACAAGTGTCCTGGCATTGTGCCGCCAGACGTTAGTTCCCAGTGCCTCTATCAAGTAGAGCCACTGGAGTGATCCCCAGGGTGAATTTTCTATTTCCCATCCACTCGTCAAGATTTCTCATGAAGAGGGCCAGTGAGGTGCTCTACTTGATATTTATGGGAAGTCTATTCCAGAGCATGGGCAGCCTCTGGGTTATGAACCTGTCCCTCCAGCATATTGTGTTGATTGTGGTAATGAGGTTGACGTCTCTGGAGCATGTGGTGCAGATGGATTGGGATTTCTTTAGATCTAGCATTTCTAACAGAGCTGGGTCAGACATGGCTTTGTAAGTCAAGCAGAGATCGCCTCTTAGTAGATGATATGAGACAGAGACTAGCTGGAGTTTTTTGAGTCTGTCCATGTAGGACATGTGTTTAAGGCCTAGGATCTTCTTCATGAGGTACTTTTGTGGTCTTTCCAGCTGTTGCATGTGTCTAGAGAGGTACATACTAAATGGGGCATTATACTCGATGACTGGCCTAATAATGAGGGAAGAGTGGTATGTACCTCACAAGACATCTGCAACAGCTGGAAAGGCCACAGAAATACCTCACTAAAAGAATCACAGGCCTAAAGCAGATGCCATATGCTGACCATCTAAAAAAACTCCAGCTGTACTCTGTGGCATATCGTCTACTCAGAGGCAATCTCTGCTTAACATACAAGGCCATGAGAAACCCTGAGCTGTTGGACATGCTCCATTTAAAGAAATCCCAATCCCTCAGAGCCACACACACCAGGGATCTAAACCTTGTCATCACAATGAACAAAACATGCTGGAGGTATAGGTTTCTGACCCAGAGACTCCCCATACTCTGGAATAGACTGCCCATACATGTCAAGCAGAGTGCCTCCTTGGCCTTCTTCAAAAAGAACCTTGATGATTGGATGGGAGATAGGAAATTCACCCCGGGGATCATGTCAGTCACCCTGCTAGACAGGGGTCCAGAGAAGTAAATATTGTGGGAAGAAATATCCAGGGAATTGCTATGGCTAGGCTTGTATAGGTGCTAGGGCCGATAGCCTTGTACCAACCTATGAACCTATGAGATGATAACTTCTTTCTTCCTGGATGCAAAACCCTTGGTAATGAGATGTGCCACATAGAAGGACTTTCTGACCACAGTGGCAATGTGGCGGTTTTAGGAGAGGTTGCTGTCAACCTGTGTCCCCAGATCTCTTATAATACCTTCAGTGTTCAGTGGGCTCCCATCGATGTGGTAATTAGTGGGAACTGAATGTTTCCCAAAGGGGATGATGATGCATTTTTTGGCATTAAGCTTAAGGCCATGATTTTGACACCAGTCATTGGTCTCAGTAAGGCCTTTCTGTAGGATGTCTACATCACTTGGGGAGTTAATAATGGCTCCCAGCTTGCAGTCATCTCCAAACTTGGTCAGGCAGAATCCCTCTAGGTTAGCATGGACTTCTGAGAAATAGATGCCAAACAGGAGAGGACCCAGGACCGATCCCTGTGGGACTCCACTCATGACTGGTTGAAAGTCTGACTTGGAGTCTGGTACTTTCACACTGTGGGTTCTATCTGTGAGCCAATTTGCAACCCATCTAGTGATATAGGGGTTGATGCCTAGTTTGGTGAGTTTATCAATAATTCCTGAGTGGGGAATGGTATCAAAGGCCTTCGCCAGATTGAGGTAGGCTGTATGAAGTGCCTTACCCTCATCCACAGCTCTGGTGACTGACTTAAAGAAGTCAATCAGGCTGAGCAGGCATGATCTACCTTTCACAAAACCAAATTGCGTGGGATCTAGAGTTTGGAGAGTCCCTGTATCCTTGTTAATTAGGTCCATGATAATGTGCTCCATAGCCTTACATATCAGACTCATCAGGCTAATGGGGTGATAATTCCCAGGCTCTGTAGTCGCTCCCCCTGTATAGAGAGGGATGACTGTAGCAGTGTACCATTTGGTAGGGGCAAAGCCTGAGGTGAGGCTGTAATTGAACAGGGCACACAGATATGTTGCCAGTTCACTTTATAGTTCATGTAGAAGACATCCAGGGATATTGTCGGGTCCCATGGAGGCTGTATACTTGGCCTTGGACAATGCAGCTTTAACCTGTGCTGCAGTAATGCTGGGTGCCTGGCATTCCTATGGTATTGTGATTGGTCCTTTGGGGGGGGGCGAGAGGGTAAAACTGGCAATGAATCGGTCGGCCAGTATGTTGGCAATATCTGTTGGCTCAATATAGGAAGTACCATTGTGCAGTAACTCAGAGCAAACCTGGGTATTACCATTGAGATTCTTGATATAACTATAGAAGGTTTTGTGGTTGTTATTAGTGTCTGCTGCAATTCTCCCTTCATAGCTGGCTTTAGAGGTTTTGATGAGATGTCTCAACTTTTTGTTGAGGCTAATAAGGGAGTTTTTTCAGTCTTGGGACTTCACCTTTTTCTGCAACAGTTTCTTCCTTCTGTTGTAGAGTTTATTAATGGCAGGTAACCACCAGATTGCCTTCATTTTTTTGGAGGAGAGCATCTTGGTACTGTTGGGTATGGCTAGTTCCATACATTTATGTATGTGTCCGTACAATGCATTGGTGTATGATTCAGTAGTCATGCATCTATTTTCCATTCACATGGGTGCTGTGAAGTTGGCTACCTCTGTTTTTAGGAGCCCAAAGTCAGCTTTGGAGAAATTTTTCATGGTGGTTACCTTTGCGGGGGGGGGGGATGTGGATTTTCATGGTGATTAGTTTGTGGTCAGATCTAACCAGGGAGGAATTGACTATTAGTGTAGAGCAATCGTTGCCCATGTTAGTAATAACCAGGTCAAGGATGTTGCTTCCTCTAGTGGGGGTAAGAATGAGCTGGTCCAGAGCATTGGAACTGATAAATTTCAGGAAGCATTGGGCCAGTGTATTGGTGCATTAGTAGTTTTCCCAATTGATGGAGGGGTAGTTGAAGCCACCTAGTATGAGAGTGTTGGGTTAGACCCTAATAGTTTCCAGGGTGCTTGGTAACATGGAGTGAGAGTCTTGGAACATGGTTGGGGACCTATAGCAGGCTATGACCTGAATCGTCATCTTACTCAATGTTAGTTGCACCTGAAGTATCTCAGATGCGTTATGCTGGGCTACTAGTCTGGAGATGTGCATATCCTTTATGAATATGGAGACACCACCGCCTTTAGAGCTTCGGTCCATGTTCTGGGGCCGAAAGGTGTGGAATGAGTTATAGGCTGGCAGCACAGGGGTGCTTAGTGCTGCTTCAAACCAGGTCTCCGTTACAGCACAAATGTCGATGTTCTCCATTTTGAGGAGGGCTTTGAGCAAATGCATCTTGAGATTTAAACTTCTAGAATTGAGCAGCATGACCCTCAGATTGCATTTATTTATAGCTGTTACAGTGGTAATTTGTTCTTTGGAACATCACCTTAAAAAGGCACTATAGGGGTGGCAAGAGTCTTAGCCAGTATCCGGAAACCCAGGGGTGACAGACGCAGGCCATCTCTGGCAAAGCATCGAGGTCTGTCCATCATGTCACCCCAAGCAGACAGATAATGGATCCCCTTAGAATGACACCAGAAACTTAGCCAATTGTTGAAGTCAATCATTTTCTGCTTGTACTGCGGTATCATTCTGGGTGACGGTAGGATGCTGCGCAGGGCTAGGGTCATACCTGCCTGGGCCACATAATCTGAGAGCTCCTCCATGTCTCTTTTCATGTAGTCCAGGGAGGTGCAGCTCAGGTCATTCACACCCACATGGACAGTGACAGATTCATACCTGTACTTGTTGTGGAGTGACCTGAGTGCATGTGTTATGTGTTGGATTCTGGCACCTGATAGACAGCTGACTGTTACCTTCTCCTTATTTAACCTAGTAAATGGGACATCAGTGTGCCTCACTATTGAGTTACCTATGATTAGTGTATTGGGCAAGCTGTTTTGCCTTAGGGGGTTAGGTTGAGGTGCACACTGCGTACGTGAGCTATGTGTCATGGTTTGTGCTGTGTTGTGGTGGTCGAGTGCATTTCTGCCTTGGAGGTCTGTGCTGTTTGGGTAGATTTCTATTGACAGCCTCCATGAAGGTGAGTGTGTGTTTTTTGTTTTTATGTGACAGCTGTGATGGTGGGTGTTTTGTAGGGCTATGTGTTGCATATGGTGTGGCGCAGGTGTTGACCTTCTCCTCTTGAAGAGCTATTCCGGTCTTGGCTTGAGAGTGTATGGCTTCCAGTTTGGATATATAAGTGCATCTCTCACAAGTCTGAGTGTTGGGAGGTAAGAGGAGAGGGTTGTCTGTGTACATGAGGCAGTTGCTACACTGCCTCAGAATGTCCAAGTTCACCAGGTTAATGGGAGAAAGCTCAGGGAACTGACCTTTAGACATGCCAGGAGGGAGGTTATTATTACTAAGTACTGGAGCTGTTTCCTTATATATTCCTTTTACAGGAAAAATGTAACTCAAGATGTCTGAGTCTGTACAGAGCACTGCCAAACACTAGAGGGGAAACTAATATGTAGACCCTGAAAATTTAAGGATGAAGTATTTAGGCAGATATTCTGAAGTTAGAAAGAAATCAAGCAGTACTTACTGAAAAATAAAGAATTAGCTTGTCAAGAATGATGAAAAGAGGGGAGTTACATGAATGGCTACTGCCTGGCTACTACTAATGCTGGTCTCAGCACAGCTTCACTCTGTTGGGATACAATACTCCTTTGCTTCTTCTCTCACCAGAAGCAAAATATTAGCACCCATCCCAAGAAGAGAAGCATGCCACAGCCTGTTTGGTGATCCACAGTCTTGTCCCATATGGTGCAAGGGTCTGCAGGCTTGTAGCCTTTTTCTGGTAGATGCCTCAAATAGCAACCAGACCAATCAGGTACGTTAAGTACTGACACTCACTCTCCAACCAGAAAGAGTCAGGAATCAGTGCACTCTGCTCTTACTCTTACCAGGATTAGAATATAAACACAGATTCCAAGCTGTCACCTATAAAGCAGTTATTAAGCTTTCTGGTGATCAGCAGTCTCCAGGAAATAATGTAACTGCACTCCTTCTCTCAGCAGGAGAAACCAGAAGCATTAATCCTAAGATGACTTCTGAGAGGCAGAATGTGAGCTCTCCAATAACTGGTGGTCTTGCAATAGATGCTTAAAGGTAAGATGAAAAAAATGGTTTATCCTAAACACTGCAGTGTGCACTAGAGGAGTTAGATGTGAAAGTAGCTAACTTAAGTTTCACCTGTCTAAAAAGTTAAGTTTTAGTGGAGAGTCACTATTTTTAAAACAGCAAGATAGATTGAAATGTGGTGTTCACTTTTGTATTCTGGTACTATGGAATATAGTAGGGTGGCCAATAAATTTAAATAGTTGAAGGGGAGTGATTTCACAAAATGATAATTTTGTGCTTACTCACACCAGCCAGTAAAAGCAGAGAGGAAATGAGATATATGGCCAAATTAACACAAGGGGCAGGCAACTAGAAAGACAGTGGTGTTTAAGAACACAACAGTAACCGGGTAGGAGGGTGGGAAATATTTAATAAATATAAATAGTGGGGGAATTCAAGCCATTGTAATTTTTTTTAGGGCAATACAGTGTTGAGTAGAATGGCAACTGTTTGTGGCACATTTAGCTATCATGTTATAGCATGTTTCTATTTCTGATGTCAAGGAAGACTGCAAGTTGGTTAGTAAAGGTGCACCATATGTTATAGAGGGTGATAGGTAAGTTAGTGCTAATACTTGTTTGGTAGGGAGGGAGAGGAACTTTCCAAAGAAAGTACAGAGAGACTAGGTAAAGGTCCTCTGTAAGCACAGCAAAAACAACTCGTACAATAAAACTAAAGAGGACCGACACAGCTAGGTGGAAAAACTTTAATAAAAATAAAAAAGCACTCTTTTATTTAAAGGAGTGGATTGTTTCATTGTATTTGAGTCTGAAGAAGCAGCCGTGAGGTCACAAAAGCACTAACTCTCTGTTATTTTTTATTTTATTAAAGTTTTTGCACCTAGCCATGTTGGTCCTCTTCAGTTTTATTTTATAAGGAGAGGAACTTATTGTGTCTATAGAATAGCCCTAGTTTTTTATGGGTCTTCCTTATACTATTTTAAATGTGCAGATCAAATTTGAGTTTGTCATCGATTATTACTCCTAACAATTTAGTGTGGGCTACTAGCTCAATTTTTGTAGACTTAAGGGAGAATACATTGAGGTCAGCTTTAATGACAGGAACATTCCTCTTGGGTGTGAAGATCATAAGGTTAGTTTTTTGAGGGGGTTTAAAGAAATGTGATTGTTGTGAAGCCAAGTCTCCACAGTGGAAAATGCTGTTTGTGTATTTTGCTGTAAAAGTTTTATATTGGGTACAGAGCAGACTATAGTAGAGTTGTCTGCATACTGGACTAGGGAGCCCTGCTAAATAGCATAGTGGAGATTGTTGATAAGAATGTTAAACAGTAGTGGACCTAAAATTGAACCTTGGGGTACTCCTGTTGGGGTGTGAAGGTAAGGGGAAATGGAATGTTATTTAACAGCATGCCCTCTGTTGGAGAGGTAACTTTTGAACCAGTTAAGTGACTGGGGATATAGTCCTATGCTTGAGAGCTGAGAGAGTAGGATAGAGTGAGGAATGGTATCAAATGCTTTTGATAGGTCTAAGAAAAGGGCAGATACAAAGTGTCCTGAGGCCCAGGATTTGTTGATCAAGTCTAAGAAGAATATTAGTGCAGTGGATGTACTGTCACCCGAGAGGAACCCATGCTGTGATGGGAAGAGGATGTTGTTTTTTTGAAGGTAGCCTAAGAGTTTTTGTACTGTGACCTGGGAGGAACCCATGATGTGTTGGGGAGAGGATGTTGTTTTTTTTGTAAGGTAGCCTAAGAGTTTTTGCACACATTTTTCTAGGATTTTAGAGATTGGGGAAAGTATAGCAATGGGTAGGAAGTTAGAAATGTCGGTTGAAGGACCACCTTTATGCAGAGGAAGGATGATTGCTTTTTTCCAAAGGCTGGGGACATAATATTTTTGGATAGATCTGTTAATCAGTATGCTAATGGGGTAGGCCACTGCATCAGCAGCGATTTTAAGAAACTCGACAGGAATTCTATCTGCTGAGTTTGTGCAGGGTTTTAAATTCAAAAGGAGTTAATCTTTTTAAAAAGTCACACAGTATGACTTGCTGTGAAATGATCATTAAATCTAAAACAAATCCCACTGTTCAGGGGAAAAACTGCCCACTGAAATAAAAACAAGCCCAAAGTTGGGAATCCTATACACACATGGAAATAACTGCCCACTCACACCACAATTAAAGTAGGAAACTTGGAAAATACACAAATTGCAGCACTGCAAAACATTATATTACTTAAACCTAGAAAATGAAGGAAAAAAAAACAGCTGAAATTAGTAATTCATCAGCGTTAAAGGAAAATCTCTCAGAAATAATATACGTTAAACCTATCCATAATACTCAGCAGCTGTCAATTGTAGTCATACCTTGTCATGTTGCAGCAGTCTTCTACAAAGAGAATCTCTTTTTCAAATGACCTCTCAAAGACTACCTAGTATCCATGAATTAAAATACGGTCATTATCCCTAATTCAATCCATAAAGGATGTAAACTCATAATTCCTCCTTTCATAAACCCAACCATCACTGTTCTAAACAGAGGAGAAATAGAACTAAGCAGTATAACTATATTGAGCTACACTCTTACAACTTTTCACTCTGACTGTGAGGTCGCAACTGAGGCAAAAATCCTTTAGGACACTGCAGATATACCCTATCTATAATGGCTTCTGTACTGCTTCTTCCACTGAAACTGCAATCCTTCTATGGTGAAACATTGATAGTAAGGACATTTCTTAGATATACAGAGCAAAACTCTGTCTCTACTGTCTCATTAAGATTAATGGGGACATTTTTCATCTATCTTCACTGCCTTATCAAGATGAATGGCAACATTTTCACCTCATTTCACTCATTGTGGAATTATCTTTACCACTGAAAAGTTTTCTAGTAATTAATTAAATTGTAACCCATGGTCAAGAATGATGAAACCAAGTTTGTAGTAAATCACTTAAAACTAGTTTATTATAGTTTTCTTTACCACAAATGTTACCATTATTTCTACAGATTTTATTTAGAGTGTTAGTAAGTGTAAAATGTTACTTAAATAAATGTAGGTTATGACATAAATTACAAGGAAATTGTAATTTTAAGGCTGCGATGAAAAACAGCAACAAAATGGCTTCTACAGATAATTTTCCTAGGATCCATGTAGGTTATTGCTTTGTCACTGTGCATCAGTAGCAGAGAGCAATAAATGGAAATGAGTACAGCCATTCATCATTATTAAATGAGATATCCTGAATCATATTTTCTACTAATGCATTTGTTACTTGAGGTAAAGCATGCATGCTGATTAAGGAGTCACTATTGGTCTACGTTCCTGTCACCAAAATGTAGTGGGTTTCTGCTGTCAAATGTATATTTTAAGTTAACATAAAGTAAATACTGCAAACAATATTAATATCAAAAGACTGAAACATTGTCTTGATTACAATTTAACCTTTCATGGAACAATGTGCTAACAGTAGAGTACATCTCCATTTCTTGTTGGGTCTCAGGAATTGCCTGTTTGATGACTTCATGTTCCGTAACCTACAAGCTGTACTATGTAGGGACGGGGAAGAAAAACAGGTTAACTGATTCACTGTCTTGCTGTCTGGCAGAATGAAGGTTTTAGTTGGTTCACCAGAACATAACTTCAAGCTGAACAAAGCCAAACTCTTTTCTGTTTGTGCATGTACACCTAAAAGCTGTTTAGAGTACTTTGCTTTCATAACTGTAGAGAATGCAGTGTATTATACCACCTACTGCTTCTGTAGTTCTAAGAGAAGATCACCCTAGGAGATGGACATACCTACAAACATGTGATAGGTGAAAATGCTTCCCTGATGTTTCTAAAATAAAAACACGTTAAATCATAAGGATGCTCATCATAAGTGTACTTAGTGGCAGAGCACCTTGGTCCAAGGGATGATGACTGACCTTTTAGTCATCTCATCAGAAGTGAAGCCATATACTGGGGGCAGTCAGATCAGGAAAGGTACACAGCTGTCATGTAATCACCACTTTATGCTGGCTAGGGTCATTTGGCATGGGTGATTACTGGACAGATCCAGGAAACCACAACATACAGATAGGGTATACTGGCAAAGTTTAGCTGATGTAATAGTGTGGGATGAGTTCAGCTTTCACCTTCAGAAGACATTCCAAATACCAGGAAAGGTTGGGCATGGTAATTCAGAATGGATCTTGTTCAAGACTTCAGTAGCTGAGCTGGTTGCAAGCAGTAGTGGCCCAAAGTGGTTAGTACAAGTCATGACAGTAACCTAAATTCTGCTGGAGACCATTTGAGGTGAGATAAAAAAAGAGTGTCCGAGACATAGGCTACAATGTTGTATGTCCCAACTCTCTGTCTGTATCAAAAAGGAAGTACAGTGAAGGCTTATTATGATATTGTATGTTCAAAAAATGCATCTTGGTGATCAAATAATGTACTGAATGTTAATTGTAAGACACACATTGCACCTTCCAACAGAACCTTTTCTTGTTCCGGGGTTGATCACATTTTTGATTGCCTGGTACTTTGCTGGTGCTCTTCCATAAGCATGGAAATACCTGTGTTAGAAATGTATTTATTTATTTATTTGACATTTGTTTATCAGGAAGGTCCGTCTGGGTCAGAAAGAACCCACTTTCAGGGGAGAAAAGTTACAGACTGAAATGTACAAGCTTTATAAAACAGAAAAACAGAATATTACAAAATAAATATAAGTCATATGTGCATTGATTTAAGGAGATGACTGGATATTTGTTATAATCAGAAAACACAATGTTACTGGGAAATACAAGTAATAAATACATTGTTAGATGAGTAAGTAGTTGACAGGAATAGGGATAGTAAAGAGGGGAGAAAAGGTAGCTGGGGTGGTAGAAGAAGAGAAGAGAAAGGGGTTGAGGGAGGGAGGGATAGGAGGAGAGATGGAGTGAGACAGTGAAGGAGAGGATACTCTCTGAAGCATGTTGACATTAGCTGGAATGTACTGTGGTACTAAAGGTATAATATTTAGGACTTTGGTCCCATCCTTCATGATAATATACACTTAGGGACCAGAAAGGCTGTTGAGAGTTACACTTTTTCATAAGTCTTACTCTTACTTGGTATTCCTGGTGACACTTTTATCAGGGGTTCAAATGTTTCTTTGATATATGCAGCTCTTGTACTGTATGCCATTTCTAGGCACACAGTGTGCTGTCTATCCGTAGTGTGCATGGTCTGTCCCACCCTGATTGATCTCATACAGCTGAGCTAAATAACAATCACCTTGAATACCCACACCATAGATCTTGATCTTCACAGAAATAGAACATGCTGGCACAATAGATTCCTATCCCAAGGAATCTTATGTTTATGGAATGAATTTCCTGTACATGTCAAGCAATGCAGCATATTGGCTACATTCAAAAATATTCTGAATAAATAGCTGAGAAAGCATAAAGTCACCAAGGGGTGTATAGCATGACATTCCATGATAATGGAGCTTATTTCATTCAACTTTTCTTTGGCTTAACTAGCTAAGCTAGTCAATGGTCTTTTGGACTGCATGCTTTGTATACCTCTGTGAACTTAGCAACCTAAGATATGTACCACGTATCCTGCAAATGTCCACAATGTACATACATAGAGTTTATCCCTAGACAAGAACAGTAGTTTATTGATGATTGAATTTCCGTATTTCTTATTTGCATGTCATTATATACCCATTAGCATAGATTATTAACCACTCAAATGTTCATGCTATTACGACTCTGCTACAACCTTCTCTGAATTGATCATGCCATGCATCCCATTGCAAACTGCACAGTTTAGCCTTATACAGTTATCATTATTTTTCTGAATACTCCATACTATGTTTTATGCCCTATAAACATACTAATAATATACACAGGTACCACACTATCTGTACATTTAACTGTGCATTTTAATGAATAATGAAAATAAACAGTGCTGTGCTGTACTCTCTAAGGCTCAACGAATTTAACTTCTGTGTGAAATCATCTCATGTATTGCCATTATTTATCAGCTTATCTGTCTGTCAATCTATCTATCTATCTATCTATCTATCTATCTATCTATCTATCTATCTATCTATCTGTCTAATTTATCTATCCATTTATTTCAGTTTAATAACCAGGTAAGTGGACTGGTTGTCAGACCCTTTTCAGTCATGACCCAGGCAGCATGGTTCATGACGCAAAGAGAAAATTATATACAGAATAAGGAATTACATCCCTTTATGAAAAAATGTCAAAACTCAGGTTACTGTATTTTCCCCCAAAACATGCTCACTCAGTAAATGATGAGTTTATATAGTTGGATCACTTCAATAAACAACATACTGACTGAACAGGTCACCAACATGCAACTACTCAGAATCACTGTAGAAAACTGCATGAAATTTGACCTACATTTCCAATCTGCCATAAAAAAAAAATGATATTCTATATAGAGCAAAACATTTTCTAACTGATAGCTCTAGACAACCCATAGATAAGGCCTTCCTCGTACCAGCTCTACTGCATGCCTTACCACTTTTCACCAACCATCATACTACTATGCAAAACAGGCCAGAGCAATGCTATAATAAAATTGTACGCTTTGCAGCTAACTGCTCAAACAGTACTCATCAATGTCCTAAAGCAGCTCAAGTGAACTGAGCTCCGTCATCACCTCCACTACAATCAACTAGTACTAGTACATATCCTAATAAATTATGCATGACAAATACCAGCGATATCAACCTACCAAATTTCTCCGTTCCAAAGACCAACTCCTGTCTGTTACTAAAGACCACAATGTAGCAGAAATCTCACTACACTCTAACTGCATGTCTAACCACTGGAATACCCTTCTACCAGCTCTCAGACACCTTGATAATTAGCAAGCAATCAAAAGCAAACAAAGTAATCACTTCAGATCATCCTGTCCATGTAGTTGCACAACACCAGGATAAACAAGACATTGCACTGATGATTCTCTTCCCTCTAGCTGAAGTCTTCACCACTTTGTAAAGTCTTATATATCTATCTAGCCTCAACTACTTTGTTCTCTTGTACCTTCACTCAAACACTGCTACTCCTGCTTCATAGTATTTTCCAAAATTAACCATGGCACAAAAAAATGTGTACACAAACAACTCATGCACCACCTAATCCAAAATCACCTCTTGGCCGATACCCAACATGGATTCCGACCACACCACAGCACAACCTCGGCCCTCCTGGCTTTCACCAATACCATAAACAACAACTTTAACAACAATTATATCTCTTCTGCCCTCTTCTTGGATCTCTCCAAGGCATTTGATATGGTTAATCACCAACTTTTGTTACACACCCTGAAAACTTTCTATATAGATTCCAAAGCCCTACTGTGGTTTAAATCCTACCTCAATGGGAGGCAGCAGGCTGCTCGCTGGAAAGACAAGCTCTCTAACTTTCTACCAAACACCCTTGGAGTGCCACAAGGCTCAATATTAGGGCCTCTACTGTTTTCTATCTTTATTAATGACTTATACACTGTAATCCCAAATGTCAGCTGTATCCAATATGCTGATGACTCCACCCTGATTTGATCTGCTACGTCTCCTTCAGAACTGAGATCTGCTACCCAGACCACCTTTAATACCATAGAAAACTGGCTCTCTGTTATTAAATCCCCAAAAAACAAAATGCTGTTTTTCTCACCTACACAAAGGTCTGCTGCTTTTACCTTCAACATTAATGCAAAGGATGGCACTGTTATCCCCGATCCCTCTACAAAACCACTAGGAGTCATTATTAGTAATAACCTAAAATTTGACTTGCATGTCAATCAATTAATCAAGAACATTGATAAAAAACTAGGATCACTGTATAGAATAAAAGTCTTCCTAACCCCTCCAGCCAGGATTGCCATAGCCCGCACCCACCTAATCTCAACACTTCTATATGCCTCCCACCTTTTTTCTAATCTAAACAAGTCGGTCCTAAATAGATTGTCATCCTGTTACAATCACATTGCCAGATTTGCCACTGGCCTGCCATTTAGGACACACCACTGCATTAACCTCAAACAGCTTGGGTGGCTAGAACTTCCCAGTCTAATCCAATACAGCCTTCTGACTATAGCTAAAACAATTTTCTATAATCCAGATAATACAACATCTCTAAAGAATATTATAACCCCTCATAACAATCAGAGACTGCTTAGATCCTCAAACAAATTACTAATTCAGACAATCAAAATTAACAATACAGCTGGGGATGCCCTCATTGCAAACTCTGTAGGCAGAGTTTGGAATCTCCTTCCAGCCAACATTACTTCGCTCTCCTCCCTTCGCCAATTTAAAACCAAACTCAGACAACATCTTGCACTAAACTGGCTTTGCCACTGTAACAAGCCTGGTTAACCCTCCTCATAAATGTATATAATATATTACTTTCTGCCTACTGTCAATGTTTTCCCCTGACTTAAACCAGGGATAACTATACCTGTGAACTTGCCTATCTCATGTTTTCATGTATCCTCTATAAATAACGTATCTGTAATTATGTCTACATTGTTATATTTTTGACTCTGACTACCTTGGATCTTTTCTCCCCGGGCCTCCGCTGAAAATGGACATGTATCCAGTCAGACTATCTTGGTCAACAAATGTAAAATAAAATAAATAAATAAAGTGTAGAACTGTCTTCTATCTATTCCAGTGTATATTCCTGACTACCTACAACCTGAGTAAATATTTCTAATTTCTATCTTATAAACCTTTTCCGTCTTGATCGTAAATAAACTGCTCTAAGAATTGCCTACTACTGTATGATTAACATCATACCAAATTGTCATTGTAAATAATTTGTAAATTCTATATTCACTAGAGTATTTAAACTGTGGTTAACCCTTTACACGGATCAAATATTATACTAGAATATTAATGTTATACTGAACTGTACATCTGCATTCAACCTATATGTTTATTTTAATATTTTACTTCTGTATTGGACCTCATCTCCCTAGGTCTCTGCTGAAAAGGGTTTTTGTGCCCAGTCAACAAATGTAAAATAAAATAAATAAAATAAAAAAAAAATATTTCCTGCCTTCGGCAACATGCAGCCATGTGCATTCCATGAGTACAAAACTAAGTATGCACTGCTAAATATACACGTAGGATACCAGAAGACAAAACTAGTAAAGTAAAAATGTTTGCAGTACATTCCTTCTGCCACTCCCTAACCTCTGTCTCCTACTGTCAAAGCAGGTCAGAGTGGTGCCAACAATGGTCACTGCATTGATGATGGTACTGCTCACCAGAATGGATCATGCCAGTGACATCATTCACCAATCTGGAAATCCATGCCAGGCACCCACCTTTCATAAGGGCCCATCATAATGTACTAGCAGGTGCATTTGAAACCTCCTGTGTAGGAAGAACAAGAAAATGTTGCTGTCCCTGTAGTACGATGCTGCAGCTTAACACTCTACAGTACCTGAAATAGCCATGGCCACTTCCTCACATTTGCTGGAGAAGCAAAATGATATTCCCATGCACACAGGCACAAGATTGTAGGTCACATGTTGTACAATGCCGTGCTGCAAAGTGGCACTATTGTATCTTCAAAGTGCTGAACTGAGTGATTAGAAATGGATGTTGTACTTCATCCCGGTGCTATACATCATATGTACCAGCACACTGCTATCTTACATACATCATGGTCACTGTGATGTGCATAGCTGCAGCAAGCATGTCCAAGTAGCACAATATGAAGTGGTAGTGATTCCGAAATAGTGGCACTAAATAACCTTATCAGCACAAATGCCACACTAAATGGCCCTTACTGGTGTGACACAATGTCAGTGTCATTTTGTCCAACCCTGTTCAACACAGTACAGACCTGGGATAAAGGAACTTCAGCAGAGATTGAGTATTCTTGTAACTTTACATAGTTAGGGAAGGCTTAACTGAGTTTAGGAACAGGTGCAGTCGGGTAAAGTACCCTAACAGAAACAACAAACTTGTGTTGGATGTCAGTATCACTGAGGAAGACATTGCAATAGACATGTAACTGATAATCCAACACTGTGACATAGAACTGCACCATCTGCCTGTTTTATTTTTTTTAGGGAACAATCCCATGCAATGGACACAGTGTGAGGGGAAGCTGGGGTTTCAGGACCACAAAGTGAGGCAAGGCTACAGTATGTACTTTAGGGACAAGCCTGTGCCTGGCAGTAAATGTAACTGATAAATGGGTGTATTAAGGGGACTATGGCCATACATACAGGCATACAACAGCATTCAATGTACATTGAATGACTAACATCTATTGTCCACTGGTGTACATTTACCATCATGGCAATACTAGAGAGGCAATAGCAGGAAAAGTCCACTGGCCAGAACAATAAAGTGCTACTGCAGGCTCTTCACACACATAGATTGTGCCTTGTCAGCATTGCTGAGATAAAGCAGTACTGAGACCACATATGACAGGGGTGATGCAGAACGGAAATGCTGTGGTTGGTCATAATTAATCTCTTCAACAGATTTATGAAGGGTTATGGATATTATATTCCACGTCAAGGAAAAGGCAATTAACATTGTAACCAATGGTGGAGCATCAAGACTAAAGCTCATCATGGAGAATGGAGAGATTTTGGTGTCACTTGCTGGCCAGTGGAAGAGGCCATCATACCTTTTGGTGGCTTGGATCTGAGAGCTGGTCTGGCACCAACCACTGTTTTGTCAGTTGGGCATGCATCATTTTACTAATATCCATTACAATACAGCAGACTCCAACTGCATTTGAAGGAAGGGTTGACCAATGGCAACCTGCATATCTGTCTTTACAGGCACCACTGGTCTAAAATTGCAACAACCTACACCAAAAGGTGTACCTGTCAAAGTATGCTATAGCTGTACAGTAATGTGTAGTAATATACATGCCACAGCGAGTCAACAAAGTAAATTTTGTAAGCAATGATTTCAGAGTCACTGTCTGCAGCTCTATGGGTGGAGAGTTCACCCACATCCTCCTTTACATAGGTCCTGTTACAGGTACAGACTAATACAGCATCATCAAGGTAGTATGGGTGGCTTTTATCCAACAGTCACTCACTCAAAAGCTTCACGTGTGTCTCCAGCGCAGACAGCATTTAAAATGCTTACTGAGATATGCATACCCCTATAGGAAATAGATGTACAGGTGGGGATAGCACCTCCATGACCCTGAGATCATCCATGATTCTGCTGAAATACTAGGCATTAACAAGCAGAAGTGCAGATAAGTGATTCAGGTGCAATTGGCTGTTATAAATAGCATTGCAGAGATGGTGTTTGTGTGTGTGTGTGTGTGTGTGTGTGTGTGTGTGTGTGTGTGTGTGTGTGTGTGTGTGTGTGTGTGTGTGTGTGTGTGTGTGTGTGTGTGTGTGTGTGTGTGTGTGTGTGTGTGTGTGTGTGTGTGTGTGTGTGTGTGTGTGTGTATGTGTGTGTGTGTCGGCAGTGTTGTTGAAGGTAAGCTAAGCAAAAAGGAAAGGGTACAGCCAACTGGTTGAGAAAAGTATCACAGAGCTTGGGAAAGCAATGATGAGTTACTGGAAGAAGGGGTAATATTGAAAGCAAGAGTGAAACCAGTGTTGTGGTGTAGAGGGATGAAGCTCCAAGTACAGTCCAGGTGACCCAAGTTGAATTAGTGGCTTGGAATTCTGAAGTGCTGCCAGGTATGGATAGGCATGCATAGTGTAGTTAGAAGGACATGCACTTTGGAGGACCTCATCACTGATCCCCGGTAGAACCTGGGGGTACACAAGGGGGCATTATCCTAAAGAGACAGACTAAGTGTAAGCATCAGTAGGATGATAATCCAGCATATCCATCCCTGGATGTATAATGGATGTGCATGGGGAAGGAGAAATTAAGGCATAATAGAAAAAAAAAACTCCTTGACCAGTAATACAGTGCTGTACCAGTAACCTCAGTTTATTCACTGATCCAAGTATGGCTCAAAACAGGAGTGGCCTTAGGTCAACTGGTGCCCTAGTCAAAAGGGCTGTATGGCGCCCCCCGCCACACCACCTGGTGCCCCATCCTGGTCTACCTACACCAACTAAATACTGGAAAAGCGCCCCTGCTAGAGCAGCACCCTAGGTGGCCGCCTAGTTGGCCTATGCCTAATGCCAGCTATGGCTCAAAGCAAGTCTTGGGCAGGAAAGAATTGTCAAAAGGCCCAGCGAATGAGTAGCAGTAGATGATCAACTGTGAGGAACATAAAGCAAAAAAAAAAAGAGGAGTGACATTTAAGTTAAGCAAGCCATATTAAATTAAATGACTATATTTTTTCTTTAATAAGAAAATGAGCCAGAATGAGTGATGGTAGCCATACTGTGACCAAGTAGAAATAAAAGACATTTTTTAAACAAATCCAAACAAAAACAGATAACCAGCCACAGCACAGCAAAATATATTGTTGTTGGATGCACAAAAACTTCCAAAGCTACCAGATATATATAAAATCAGTTTAATTCTTCATAAAACAGATTAAAAACAAAGATAAGCACTTTCTCAGCCTTTTAATACTGGCTGCTTCATCAGATCTAACAAGTAACCAAACATAAGAACATTTAAAAAGGTACGTTACCTTATCAAGTCACATTACTTTAATAAGGGCCTTAAAGGAATGGTCTCATTTAAACTGATCCCCTCATCAGCCTGCAATTCTAAAATCCACTTAATTTCCATACATTCAACCTTAGTTTTGGTATCACTCCCTCTTTTATTACATGTATACAGTTCTGACACCATAAACTTGAATTGATGTGAGTTACCATGCTTTAATATATGCTTACTTAATCGGTTTAAATGAAACAATCCCTTCAAGGCCCTTGTTAAAGCCATGTATAAGATATATATATATATATATATATATATATATATATATATATATATATATATATAAGCTTTGGAAGTTTTTCTACATCCAGTAACAACATATTTTGCTGTGCTGTGGCTGGTTATCTGTTTTTGTTTGGATTTGGATATTTCATTTGATTACCAGTCTTTACTGTGCATCTGGTGTCTCTTGTCTTTTTTTTTAAATACCTTTATTGAATTATCACTTATGGCATAGACAAACTTACATTTATATAAAAATAATCAAACTGTATTAACAAGTTCACATTTACAAATATTATACCTCACATATATTACTATATAGCATATAATCTAAACAACATTACATAAATTATTCAATTCCTGCCCTTTATTTTTTAAACAAGAAACATTTTATTAAACCGTCATTTATGGCATAGACAATTATACATTTATACCAATGAATACAAACCACACCAACACAATCCTAGTTGCAAGCATTTTACCTCACAAACCATACTGACACACTCCCAGTTGCAAACATTAGACATCACTTATAATCTATCCAATCATTTTCAGTCAAACATTACACAGCTCATTTAAGTCCTGCCTTATTTTAAACCTCACTCATCCACTGTATGTATTGTTCTGACAATTCCCATTTTATTCCTATGTAGTTTGCTCCTACCCTTTTCTAAAGATCTCAGTCCCAGTTGTTTTATCTCTGTTATTATATTCACTACTTCTAGTATAGTTGGTTTAGATTTTGATTTCCATTTTCTAGTAATGGCTTTTTAGCAGCCACCATAATTAGACACAACAAGTCCTTACCATGTCTAGGCAATTTTGATTCTGTATCATAGATCAGAAAAATCATCTCCCTCGTTAAACCAATCTGCCCACCCAGCATCTCCGACGGTGCATCCCAGAGGGAATCCTAAAAGTCTGCCAACTCACCATACTCATAGAAAATATATTCCCAATTACTTCTTTCTTCCCTGTCACTCCTCCAGCATTTGCTGTTTACCTGGGGAAATATTCTCTGGAGTCTGCTTGGGGTATGAAAATATCTATGTAAACATTTCCAAGCAAAAATCTTAAATCTTCTAGATTTTGTTGCATATTTGGGAGATATTCATATATCCTCCCATTGTTTCTTTGTGAATTGCTTATCAAGTCTCTCTTCTCAATCCTTTCTAACCTCCTCTGATTAATTCTTATAATTATCATGCAATATTTTATATGCTCTACTAATTATTTATTTTTTAATGGCAGCTTCTGTTCTAGATTCTACTAAAAACTCTACCAGTGTTGGCCTTTCATTTAGGACCCCCCTACTTCCTTCTCTTTGACTATATTCTGATATCAGTCCTTGATAGGGAAGGCAGTCTCTAACCTGCAGTCCAAATATATTCTTGATGTCTTCCCATTCTATCATCTTTCCCTCTTTAGTTATTTGCTCCTAGTATCTTGCTTCCCTTGCCAGTTTTCTCCAATAAATTCCAACCCAGTCTTACCTATTTTATACATCACTAATTGCAGTCATCCCTATTGGCAGAATCTCCTTTTGGCATTCCCGTGTTGGCTTTGTTCTTAGAATACTTTCTGCTACTTTATGGATATAATATTATGTATTATTGTTATTCTCCTTAATGGCCTGCATCCAAAATCCCAGTCTCTCATTTCTTGAGCTTCCCCCTTGCTTCATCATCATCCCTTTCCACTTTAAATTACAGTTTTCTGCTTGTGCTATGTATAGGAGCCTTAACTGTGTGGCTCTGAAATATCCCTTCAAATCGGTTAATCCAAATCTGCCATGTTATACGGGAACAATCAGATTATCCTTCTTGACTCTTGCCATCTTTCCCTCCCTGATATAGTCCCTAAGCAGGGCCGGTGTTAGCATTTTGGGGGCCCCCAGCAAGTGTCAAGTTGGGGGCCCCCTAGGCACTTCCAGTATAAGTATCATCCTAACAATGCCATCCATCCTAAGCAACCCTTTATTTCATGCTGCAAACTTTTAGGAGTAGTATCCACAGACAGACCTGCAGCTACAAGCTTTTACATTACAACAGGCCTATGTATCACACTATCACTATGTTGAGCTGTCTAACAAAGAGGCAGTTAGAGTTACTGGCACTTAGCTGCAACAGTGATACATTGCAACAAGTCTATGTACAGGTCTGGACTTAAAGTGAAATGATTACTGGACCTACATTTCAACACCCCCCCTACACACACACACCCTCCAGTCCTCACCTCAGAGTCCTTCTCCTTTTGTGCTTCCCCCATACCATTCACATTACTTTTTCTTCCTTTTCTCACATTTTGCCATACTCTAAGCTTTTTCAAGAAGCCATAACTTTCTATATGCTCTGAAGTGTATTTTACACAACCTTTTCATCCAATAATAGCTTGAACAGAAATTATGATTAAGGAAAAAAATCGCTGTTGTGGTTCAGCTTTAGTTTTCCTTGCATCCTTCAACACACCTTTCCTGAACAAGACAGCCCAGTAATAACCATTTAGGAAATAACTCAAATCAGGGCCCAAGAAGCCACAGGTTTACAGATGGTCTGGGATGCATTTTAGAGCATTTTCTCAACATTTTACTCTAATGGTTGCCTAAATAAAAATTATGAAGAAAAAGAATGTCAGTCTTATTTTTTCTTTCAAGGCATAATTTGTGCCCAAGGCTTAATTTTCAAAGCTGACAAAATTGTAGCTTAGAGTAAACTAACAAGCCAGTAGTTGTGAGAATATTTAAGTCTTCTCTGGAAATACTGCTTACCTCCCTAACCCTCTAAAAAAGACAAGTCACTGCCTATGCATCCCTCTGGTGTTAGACTGGGATGAAAGCAGAGATTTAAATTGCCTTTGTCATATATTTCAAGTGATTGATGATATACATATACATAGCATGTTCTTCACCCCAGCCGTCAAAGGTAGCCACATGTATATGTGCCTAGTACGTGATTGTGAGAATGATTTCAGTAATATTCAAATTTGTTGCTCCTAGACAGTACACCTCTCACACAAGCTATAGTAACCTTCTTTGTACACCTCTGAGGTCTGTGAGAAACACTGCCCTCAGCTCAAACACAAGCTATAATGACTTCATGTGCACCTCTAAGGTTAGACTGTGATGAAAATCAAAGATGTAATATCCACACAATCTCCAGCCCCTCATAACCCGGAGCAGCTTTATGTACACACACACACATTTCAACAGGGCTGGTTTTAGAATGGGTGTGGTTGTAAACAGAGGCTATTATTAGCTTTATCCTAAAAGGGTCATATCTCAGCACCATTCAGGTTAAACAGCGTATTCAGAAAATTGACACATTTTTCTCCAACAAGCAACAGCTTTGGTGGGGGCCCCCATAGAGGCAAGGATGATAAAGGGAGTCCCCATTATCCATTTAGACAGTCTGGTGAGTGGAGGCAACCAAACTCCAAGAATATCTAAGTGTCGGAATGTTCTGTGATATATGTTATGTCTTACTTTCGAAATATAATTACTTGTTAGGTACATTTTTTACTGATGCACAAGAATAATGTCTGTGTCCTGGCTTTATTGGGTGCTTGCACAGATAAAAATCAGTGATGTTTTTTACACACACACACACACACACACACTAACATGCATAAGCCACAGCAGTACTAGTTATGTACTTATTTCAGCAAATAGCAATGCCTTGTGCAACACTGGTACTGCCACACCAGATTAGTCACTGCTGTTTAGCATTTGTCAAACAGCAGAAGCAGTAAGATTTATCCCATTGAGGAGTAATGCATACTTGTCACTGTCCCTACTTTCACAGACCTTCCCTGATTGTGTTCATACTTTTGCTTTATCCTTCGTAAAAAGTCTGATTTGCTGGTAAATCATTCAGGATTACAGTCAATCAATCCAGACATCTGAGTTTTATACTTATTGTCCAAAAATAGATGTTGATGCAAAATATGTTATTCTAGTAACTTTTTAAGTGAATTAGAGAAATTTAAACATATTTATGATTCTGAGCATTTATTCTATTATTTTTGGGAATTATACTGAATTCTTAAGTAAAGAAATTGAGTTATAGTATCTGGTGTTCTGGTATTAGTTATAAAACTACCTGAAAGAGAAACTATCCCTGATGATCGGAAACATTAGCTCTTCTTAAAATCCAAAGTTTGCACTGAGGTAAGTCACTCTGGGCTGCTGATCCTTCTAGTGCTTATATTGTTCATGTTCATTATCATCTTCATCCTAATAGGGTCATATCACAGCCCTGTTCATGTTAAAGAGCATAATTAGGAAATTAATGCATTTTTCATTCCTCATTTTTACCCAGTCAGCAGCAGCTTTTGTGGGGCCCCCACAGACAAAGATGATTAAGGGGCCCCCTGCAGCCATGGTTTTGCAGGGACTAAAAGCTGGCTATGTAGTTAGTTTTAGTGGAGAAAATGTCCAAAAGCAGGGTTTAACTAAGCCAGGAGCACTATGTCTGTAGTAAAATATTTAATGGCATGCTGATGCCTGTTACTTGACAAAACACCATTACTACAACCAGAAATATCTTTGAATTTTAAAGGAGATATAAATAAGAGTTATTACCCTCATAGTTTAAGTATGCAAGACTGCTGCACTAACTTTGGTTGGTTTTACAGATGTGACAAAATATCAGGATAAGATAACTTGCTGTGGTTGGGGGCCCCCAGGGAACAGGGGGCCCCCAGCGACCGCAGGGTTCGCTGGTGCCTAAAACCGGCTATGTCCCTAAGCTCTTTATTAATTGCTATCCACAACTTATCCCCTGGTTGATACAAATATGCCTGACCAGTGTATAACACTAAAGGGACTAAAACATTTTAACTGCTTGTATCTTACTAGCCATATCCCTATAACACAACTTCCATTTTCTCAGTTTTTGTATTATCGTCTGTTTAGTCTCCTGACACAAATCCTTAGCTGCCACATCAGAATCATTCTTAATCCATACTCCTAAATACTTCATTTTATCATGTCCTCATAAATATGGATATTACTGAACCAATTCATGTGTGAGTATATAATTTACTGCTATTGCCTTTGTTTTAGCTTCATTAATTTTGTATCTCAAAAATATTTGAAACTGTCTCAAAATGTTCCACAACATTGTAATGCCTCTTTTTGGTTTTGTCATATATAAAATAATATCATCTGTAAATAGAACCAGCTTTTCTTGACTACTATACCAATTGTATCCTTAAATTTCTGAGTCCCTTATTTTCTTTTCCAATGGTTCTAAATATAATGCAAATAAAAGGGAAAGAGGACACCTCTGCCTGGTTCCTCTGCTCAAGCAGAACTTATCAGAGAGGACCCCACCCACCTTATTTTTTGCCTCCGATCCCTAAAATATTCTCCTAATCAACCTTATATTTTTTCAGGAAATGCAAATGTTTCCATTGCCCTGCTTATTGTCCCAGCTTACTCTGTCAAATGCTTTCTTTGCATCAAGTCCAACTAACAACAATGATATTTTCTTATATTCTGCTTCCCTATGGATTATCAATGTTCTATGTTGTCAAATGTTTTCCTCCTCTCCAGAAAACCATGCTGATCCATATCTATCAATTTTGGCATGATGTTTGCCATTATTTCAACCATTATATATATGAACACTTTATAATCATGTTTAAGTACTGAAATGGGTCTGTATAAAGCTGGATCTGATGGATCTTTACTCTCTTTAGGTATTACATCTACCACTGCTTTCTTCCAGGAGGTTGGTAGTTCTCCTCCACTTAAAATACTGTTAAACAAAACCTTCCACATATTTATCAGTTTTTTCCTCCTAGCTTCCAAACTTATACAGGAATGCTATCTATTCTAGAGGACTTTCCTATAGCTTGGTTATACACCACAATTTTTATCTCATCTCTGCCTATCATATCCATTAGTAATTGAGCCTCATCTACCTCTAACCTTGGCATATTTAATTCTTCCATAAAAGTTTCTGATAAACTTCAGCAAACTGAGGAATTATCAAAAGTATGCTTTACGGTACTATGTTGTACTTTAACCAACTTGAACATAGTTACTAATAAAATAACTTATTTATATAATAGACAACACGTACTACACGTTACAGCTTTTTACTGTACAAGGTTTGTTTTTCGATACAGATACAGATGATGATCCTCCATTTATCTTGGAACTATGTTTCTACAAAATATCCAGCTGCCAACATTTAGTTTTACAGTTTTTTTATATAGTTTTTGTCACGCCATCTGAATAAAGTCAATACTTTGGTATTTACTTGATGTCATGTAGTCTGCTGATAAGCTGATTTTTGTTCTGTTTCGAGGTAAATTATGTGACAACCTCCATGACTTAGGGAGTTGTTCTGGTCTCCAATCCTCCTTGCACCTGTGCTAGCAATCACTTCAGGAATTATCTGCAGCACCTTGCAGCTGTGCTAGTCACAGAACAGCTATAGTCACATAGTATGGATACCAAGCATGCATAGTAACTACTGTATTTTTCTACTGATTTTTCAGAAAATACAGTTTCAACCCTTAAATATACTCTTAACAGTTTCAATTTGTATTTTTTCTTGATTTTCATATTTCTCTGCTTTATATAGGCTTTCATAGAATTTTCAAAATATTTCTAATGCCTCTATGCAATCTCTTGTTACCTTCCTCATTACAGGCTCCCTAAGCTTGGTGGCAGCCCTTTCTACTTTCTGTTGCCTGAATCATTGTGCTGAAAGTTTTTGTGCTCTAGTGTTATTATCAAGAAACAGTTGCTTAACAGCAATTTTCTAAACTTGTGTACAGTATCAAGGTAATCCCTTATTTTCTGCTTAGCTTTCTGCAGTTGATCTTCTTGTTCTGATTCCCCTGTTCTGCAATACTTTAACATTTGTCAGTCCCCCTAAATAATTTTGTTATTTCTTAACCATAGTTCATTTTCTTTTATTTCCACTGTACTTTTAAAGTCCACCCTAATTTTATCCCACTCCCTAGCTATATTTTCAGAAGTAATTTCTATCCTCTCGAATAGCTCCTGAATAATCTCCACTACCTATTCCTTAAATTCCTCTCTTTTCAACAGATAGGTGGGAAAGTGCCAGTGTCTCATTTTTATTATCCTGTGTTTTTATTTTAGTTAGTATTAGTGCATGATCTAAAATAGTTATTGGGTGCATAACAAGATCTTCAATTAAATGCACATGTTCCTGTGAAATATAAATTCTGTCTAGCTTAGTTAGCCCAGTTTTTATGTCTTGGGGAATAATATATAAATTCACTCCAAGCTCCTGTTACTGAATTCACATCTTCTGTGCCAGATATTTTCATACATTTCTTCAAAAATCTACCCTCCTTTGTTACACTTTTCCTTCTGGGCCCCCAAACACATCTTAACTGCTGCAAATCAAATTCTAGTCCCCAGTTATAAGTAATATTCCTTGATGAAAACTAGTTATTTATCTCAGAATTTTTTTAAGCTCCATTATAGCAGTTTTAAGTGGAATATAAATACATACTAGTATAATCCTCCTCCCTTGCCAGTTGCCATTTACACTACAAATCTGCCATTATCTTTTTTATCCTCTTCTATCACTATTGGAGGTTCTCTTGCAATTAATATAAGCACCGTTCTTTTCCTTTGTCCCAGGTACTCCACTGAATAATCATCCTGAAAACCTTTCTTTATGAAATTCACATGTTCAGTTCTTTCCAAGAGTGTGTCTCCTGTAACATAGCTATTTTTACTCTACATTTTTTAATATAGTTCACCATTCTTTCATTTTATTATTTATCTCTGAGACCATTGATATTTAAAGACATTCCAGAAAGCATCATTGTATTAAAATGTTATTATTCCCACCTTTTTATAACACCTTTTTTGTTAATTGTCTAGTTCCAGCTTTTGTGTTACATGTATACACTATTCAGCAGGTTGAACTTTTATATAGTTGTTTCTTGTCATATTCATTTGAGCCTATGTCACATCTTACAAAACATATTGTTTTATTGAAAGCTCTCAAACATAAACAAATTTCCAATACCTCCCTAAAATCTGTTAATTTAATAATACCTCACAAAACTACGTACATCTTCAAATATTGAAGTTTTGCCCTCCTAATAGGAACAAATGTCCCAAACTGACAGTCACACTTAACATACTTTAGTTAACCTAAAATAAAGGTTATTCATGCTAAGACGCATGGTGCAGCCTGTGCTCCTACTAAGTGCTAATTGGTTATGTCTTATCTTTATAGCTCTCCCAGCTGGGAAAACCTCTGAATGCTTTCAGAGAACATTATCTCCTAGCCAGTTTCTCTTTTCTTTTTCACCCAGCTAATCACTCTCCACCAGACTGTAACCAATTGTTCTTTATCAGATTGTCTCCATGGAGACATGTGAACCATAGAGTCATCTTCTTTTTATCAGATTGTTTCCATGGAGACATGAGGGCCAAATACAGAATTGCTACTAAAAGTACATTATTATGCTAGAAAAGCCTCATAAAATTCAGTAGTCTTTTCATTTACTTGCTTTCTGTTAAAACTTGTTACTAAATCAATCAGAGGTCCTTAATCCAGTTATTCCCCCTATGCAAGAATGAGAAAAAGCACACTATTTTTTCTTCTGTCATGCTCTTTTAACCAGGCTTTTTTGTTTTTTTACATTGCTGTGCCTACATTTCTTAAAACTGAATAAGAAGAAAGAGAGAAGGGAGAAACAAAGGGAAAAAAGAACATCAGCATTTATTTACCATCCCCATTATACCTAAAAATAACTGAGAAAACTTTACTTTATATCATGCAAAGAAAACCATACACTACAAAAATAGTACTAATAAGAAAAAAAAAATCTTTATTTACAGTTAACTTTATCCCCTTTCCTCCCCTTCCTAAAGCATTTTTCTGAACATTAATGGCATGAGATAGGGCATATAATTTAGAGTCCCCCACAAGTCCAACATATTCTGAAAAAATCCAATATTTCCAGATTTTCTTATTCACATATTTCACAAATTTAGTTATTGCATTGTAATCCCACATTAAGTTGCTGATTTTATTACTGTTCATCTTCATCCTCCATATCCTGTCCCTGATTAATTTCCAATCTACTCTCAGTTCTTCTAGTCAACTCTCATTTGCCCTTCCTTCTCTCCAACATTTTCCATTGAAACACTGGAAAAGGTTTCACAGGTACAGTCTCTCTGTGCTTTTTATTACCCTACAAACAAGAAGCAGAAGCTTTTTGTTTCACAACTCACTTTTTGTTGGACAGGCATACTTCATCAAAAAATTATTTTGTCCCTCTAGGGAAGAATACCTTGAAGACAGTAACTGAATGAGGTATAGTACCTGAAGATTATTCTGAAAAATACAAAAGTGCACCTGTTTTTGACCATCTGCTTTGAACTTCGTAAAGGTCAGTATTATGAGTTTTAATCCTTAGAAGTTCAGAAGTATGGTAATGATCCCCAGAGTAGTATCCTTTGTTCATGAAGGCGAGGACTCAAAAAAGTCCTCTTCACACTGTAGTAAAGAGCTTTTTGCTGCATTTACTAATACAGAAACAGTCATTTAAATAGTTGTGATATAAGCTGTAGCTGATTAAATGGGTGGCATTACTGTAGTTGTGTATAATCAGCAACTCTGTGGTGCCAGCCATATCCCTCAGAAGCTTTCATCTTAGGCAGCATCCCCCTTCTCTGATCCTAGCTAAAGTACTGCATACAACATACATACATGCCCTGCATTTACTATCACAGAGTCGCCCAAAAGCAATCAACGTGCATTGTCCTGTGGAAGCTGTACCACTAAATCAACTCAATATTTATGTCTAACTCTGAGGTTACAATAGCTACAGAATGAAGAATAAAACAGCACTCAGGAGTTTCCTCAAAATATATCACAGCAAGCACACCACTCTTTCCATATCTAAAAACTTCATTACATACATTCATGTTTGCATATGTGTTACTAAACACATACAATAATATTCAACACACTTGCCTTCAGGCACCATTGACTGTGACCACTCTGATCAGCTTTATGCTCCAAAGAGCCAGATAGCTCTCGAAAGCTAATACTCTGCATTGTATGCTTATTTACCCAGCGGTACATATCTTTCTACATCTTTGCTGACAGATTGTGGACAAAAGTATGAAGTAATGGGGGTAAAACCATACAAAATTAGGGACATTTTTTAAATATTAGTCTTAGTTTAAATCCCTTAAACAGTCACCAGCACAACGGTTACTGTATCAACATACATTTTCTAACTCGAGCAATGAGAAGTATGAACTTGAATACCATTGCTGCTTGACTGTAATCCTCATTGTTTTATCAGAAAGACATACATTTTATGACTTGCACTGCAAAAATATGTGGAAAAGGCAGTAACTTCTACAAAAAGAAGGAGAATAGTATGGAGATTGTGAGCAGTACAAAAAGTAACCATTGATCATGAGTGCAGAGAATTGGGAGTTTGGTATAATGGTTAAAGTGTTTACCTCACAAACACAAGGTACAGAGGTTGATTCATACAAAAGGAACATTTGCTATGCTAAAATTGTCCCACAAGGGTAGTTAGCTTAGCATTTGCCTAAGAACTTATAAATCTGAAGTTAGAATTGGGGAGTCCACCTCTACAAAGAGGCCAGTCACAGGTGGAGTCCCTCAGGGATCTGTCCTTGGACCTCTCCTTTTTGGCATTTATGTCTCTGAAGTCAAGGACAATGTTAATGGCCTCTGGCTGACTAAATTTTTAGATGATTGCAAATTAGGAGCTGTCATTAAATCCCACACTGACACCAATGTTCTCCAGGAAGGGATGACACAGGCAAACAACTGGTGTCAGAGCCATGGACTAAAATGAAATGACAATAAATGCATAACACTATCCTTTGGGAAGTCATCCGCCCCTTGTAACTATCATATTGACAACACACTCCACAGAGTTGACCCAGTAGATAGGGACTTAGGGACACACATAAATAGTAATCTAGCCTTTGAACATCATGTATCTACAGTAGTAAGGAAATCATTCTATGTTGCAGGACTTATAAACAAAGTTATGGCATCTAGGTCCAAGGAAGTCATTGTTTCACTGTATTCAGCATTCATCAGACTTATCATTGAGTACAGTGCCCCCCTTTGGTATGTACCTAACCAGGCATATACAAGAATTGGAATGTCCACAGAGGTTCTTCACTAAAAGAGTACAGGGCATAAATAACATGTCCTCTGCAGACTACCTTGAGACCCTATCCCTGTATTCTGTCTCCTACAAGCTGTTGAGGGGAGATCTATGCCTGGCATACAGGGCTTTGTCAGACCCCACTCTGATAGACCTCCTGCATATCTGCAAAGCAAACAGCACCAGAATTACCCATTCTAAAGACTTAAACTTTGCTTGTGATATAAACAGGACCTGCTGGAAAGACAGGTATGTATCCCACAGACTACCCTCTCTCTGGAACAGACTCTCCATCATGTGAAGAAGAGTTCTTCCCTAACACAATTCAAGTGCAACTTGGACAATTGGATGGGGAAAAGGAAATTCACCCCTGGTTTGGCACCTATGTCTGTAATGGATACAGGCAGCCTGTAAATGGTTCATCTTCCAGGCTCCTGTTTGTAAATGTTTCATCTCCCAAGCCCCTGCTTACACTTATCAAGGGTACCAGAACTTATCAGAGATTTGGGATGCTGGCTAGGCTTAAAAAGGCCCTTGTGGTTGTTAGCCTAGTAAACAGCTATGATCCTATGAATACTGCAAAGAGTGTGCATGTGTTTCCTTGTTCTAGTACTCAGTTTCACAATTTGGCATGTATTTTGCCTCTGTTGAGACTCCCCTTTATGCTGATTATTTTCTCTGTGTCTCTTTTTGGCACATATAAATGTTTCTATGTTTCAACACACCAACAGAAACAGAAATAGGAGAGATGTTTCATTCTTTACAGTGCAATGTTTTACCTCTTTAGCAGAACCATAAGTTCAAGACTAAAATTAATGAAATGGCTTTCCTGATAATAAAATAGAATTGCTTTCCTGGTGACGCAAAAGTCATTTTATTAATTTTATTCATTTGCTTTACTAACAGTGTTAACTTTTCTGGTTCAAGACATTGCTGCTGATAGTGACAGAGAATAAAATCAGTGAAACATCTGTCATAACTAATTTCTGTTAGGTATTTTTTTTGTGTTGTTAGATTAGTGCACATTTAAATGAAAGTAAAAAAGTGAATTTATGTGCTGTGCTTAGAATAGCAAAGAAATGTTTCCAATAACAAAAGACGCCCATTTTTATTCCCAGTGGAATAAAAACAAAAATAGGACAGACTACATCAGCATTAATTTGCATATGTAGGGATGGGACCCATGTTGACGTTAACAAAGAGGGTGGAAATTTAGCAATTGGGCAGTACTATTTGGAAATCGGTCTGAAGAAGAGAAGCAAATCTGAAAAGTCTATGGTGCCCCTTTAACAAGAAAGAACAATTCACTAAAGTTGTAATATTCTTCGAATCACAGAATGGAAAAACAATACCTAACTTTGATTGTAATGGTGCTGAGTAGCCAGGTAATGGCTGTTGGCTACTCTTTTGTTAATGCATGCACAATGTTCTGAAGTGCATTCATGGCCCATTAGCACTTAGTCCTGTTCTTTGTAGTTGCAGCATCTTTAGTGTGCGGAAAATTAAAGTTGCTGATGGGGAGGAAACAGGGGTACTAAATTTGCATTAACCATCATTTATTGCAAGCATTGTATTCATTGACTTGACTCTTATGTTAAGATAATGATAGAAAAACATTATATATAGGCTTTTGAATCAAGGTGAATGACAACATGTGCGTGACAGAAATAGTTGTATCTTTGTGGGTTAAAGTGTTTAGACATATCAAAGGTGTGACATTACACTCCCAATGTGCTTTGTAAAAGTGAGTATTTGTGAATGCAGTATCTAACACTGCTACTTATTACAGGTAGGGTCTGTCTCATACTGGAGGCATTGAAGGAGAATAACTTATGCATTTTGTCCTAGCAAGGCAGTATTTCCCTAGTCACTGTATGTACTGGCATATGTTGTCTATTTCAGAGATATGAACCTTGATGTTGTTGTAATAAACAACCTTACTTTCTTTGTAATAAGTGACATAGGAGCTTTAAGAAGTGCCCACACTGGTGTCTGAGAACTGAAAAGGGAAGGTAATAGAACAAGCATAATTAAACACAATGAATACTGATATGTGGGATGTATTTATAAAGCAGAATGTACACAATCTGCATAGCAACTATTTGGAAAATTGAAGTGACTGGAATCTAAAACAAAACAGTGAATAACAGTGAATGGGACACTGCATACTAACTTAAGTGTGACAAATCTGAGTCAGTGCATTAGCAATTATTTAATGATGTAAGAAAATTACTCAAAAAAAACTTGGACAAGTCCTACAGTCATGATACAATTACAGGGAGCAAGTACAGACAACTGGCGGGGACCGACTGAGTCAAGGGCCCATTTTCATCAGAGAGAGAAAAGCTCCATAAATACAAATACAATGTTATAATAACAGACAGTAGTTCATCACAGTATTAAAATATAATACAGTATCAGACAGTACAACAACTTAAAATGACAGTTTCAAACAGTAAAATATGTATAATATAGTAGACACTGTTATAATATTGGTCAGTAGTAAAAACATTATTAATACAATGGTTATTTCTGGGCAAGTTTGCAACAAAATTGATAGCCTCTATGTAAGACTTTTGGATACCTTTGATTTCACGTTGTACTCGGGTAAATGTTGAATATATGGTACACTTTGATTTCATGTTGTGATCAGGTAAATGCTGGTTATTTGGTAATAGAGAGGGTTCTGTGTTTATACAAAAAAAATGTGAATTTTACTTTTGTGATGTGTATTAAGTTATGGAGAAAATAAGGCAGAAGGGGATGAGGTGTTATTATGAGAGATTTATATGGCCAGATCTTGGTGGTTGTTATTGGGGACTGGGCAAATGCACTGTCATGAATCAGTTATATATTGTTTGAGGTTGTGTTTGAAAGTGCTGCGATTGTTGAAGTGCAAAAATGATAGGGAGGAGAGTTCCAGGCTTTGGTTGTGGGACTGTCCCGCTGAATATTGGGGTTTATAAGGTTCAAAGAGTAGTTTATATTTTTAACAAAGTGACCTCATGGGAGTATATTTGTAGAATATGTTATTCAGGGCTGGACATTGGAAGAAGTTCTATGAAATACTGTCTGCAATTTAGACCTGTACTGAGCTTTAGTTCAGAAAACTAGATGCCAAATAAGAGAGGTCCCAGCACAGAACCCTGGGGTACTCCACTGGTGACTGGTCTCTTTGTGATTATCTGTGTCCTATCTGTGAGCCTGTTTGAAATCCAGTAGGTGAATTAGGGGTTTATTTCCAGTTTATTTAGCTTTTCTACTATGCCTTGCCTGAGTGGAGACTAATGTCAAAAGCTTTGGCCAGGTCGGGGTATGTGGTGTATACCATTTTGCCTTCATCCATTGCTTTGGTGACCTTTTCAAAAAAAAATCCACAAGGATGAGTAAGCAAGACCTGGCCTTGATGAATCCAAACTGAGACAGGTCCAGTGTTTGTAGGTTCACTATATCCTGATTGATTAGTTCCATGATAAGTCTTCCCATGGCTTTGCATATGAGGCTAGTCAGACTATGGGTCTGTAATTGCTTGGGTCTGTGGTTGGTCATCCCTTATGCAGTGGAATAATTGTAGCTGTTCTTCATTCACTTGGTACAAAACTTGTATGGCGGCTGAGATTGAACTGTGTTGTTATGGGTGGGGTGTGGCTAAATTGTGCTATTTAAGATGCATCCCGGAATATTATCAGGACCGATCAATGCAATATTTATGGTTTGTGATAGCACTTTTAGGACATGGTCTTATTTGAGAGCTGAAGGTGAGACAGTTTCAAGTATATCTTGAGGGACAAATGGAGGACAGAGAAGGGTAAAGTTAGAGCTAAATTTATCAGCCAGTAGGTTCATTATATCTTCAACCTCTGTGTAAGTAACATTGTTCACAATCAGGTCAGCACAAGCTGCATTGTGCTTTTGAGACTATGAACATAACTAAAAAATTACTTGTGATTGTCTTTGGCATGGGTAGCTATTTTAGCCTCACATTTGGCTTTGGTGGATTTTATTAAGCTCCTAAGTTGTTTGCTTATTTCAGTGACAAGGGCACTAACATTCTGGGAATTACTCTTCTCACTTTTTGTCAAAATTCTTCTCCTTTCGTTGTAAAGCTCATTGATATTATGGTTCTACCATGTGGGCTTGTTTCTGGTGTTTGCCCTGTACTTGTTCCTATGGGGTGCAGCTTTACATGCTGGTATAATTTGGTGGTCTACATTTCTGCATATTCAGTGGAGTTAACTAGGTTTGGGGGGGGATTTGCAGCTTGCCAATGTATTACTTAGGAGGAGGTAGTTTGTCTAAAAGAAATTTCATAAGGTACATTGGGTTGAAAGGATCTCTGGTTTCAGTTTTATTTTGAAGGAGATGGTTTTATCGTCAGACCTAACAAGTGATGAAGATATATAAGGGATGTTGCAAGATGTCCCCATATTGGTAAGAAGAAGATCCAAGATATTGTTTCTGTTGCAGGGCATTTGTAATGACAAAGTTAAGGAATCTCTGTGCTTGGACACTAGTGGTGGCGTAGGTTTCCAAGTCTGTAGTTTGATAGTTTAGATCACTTAGAAAAATAGAATTGAGTTGAATACTGAGTTATTCCAGTTCCTATAGTGTGCTGAAAATTATCATCCGTGTAGAAAATGGAAAAGAGGGAGCTGATTATGATGATGATTCCAGGTCCTATAGATGGGGGTTGTGGTTTTCTTTGGTCATAGAGGGAGTTCTATAGCTATCTAATATAGGGTAGCAGACCTTTCTGATGGTAATTTGGACATGAATATACTCTAGTGCATCATGCTGCTTTATTAGCCTTCATATGTCTCTTCTGGATAAAGACTGAGACATCTCCACCCTTTTTTCCCATCTTGGGGAGTAGCTGGTCTAAATATGTGGAAGAAGTTATAGTCCTGCACAGCTGAAGTGCTCTCAGCTATTTTAAACCATGTCTCAGTCAATACACAGATATCAATGTCCTCCAGGGTGAGGGAGGGAAGTTTCTTGTTTAGGCTCCTAGCATTGATTAGTAACACCTAGATATTTTCCTGTGCTTGTTTTGTTATGTTGGCAGGTTTATCAGTTTGGCATTGCCTGAAAAAGGTAGTATGGGGATGGACAATGTCTTTGCCAATAACTGAAACCCAAGAGGGGACAGATGCAGGCCATCCCCAGTGAAGCAGTGTGGTCTGTCGATCATGTCCTTCCTCCAAAACTGACAAATATTGAACCACCTTTGAATTACACCAAAAACTAAGCTAATTATTGAAGTCAATTGTTTTTTGCTCATGTTGTGACATCATTCTTAGAGAAGAGAGAATGCTGCTCAGTCCTAGGCTCATACCTGCCTTGGACCCACAGTCTGAGAGCACCATGGTGTCTCTCTTCATATAGTCCAGGGAGGTACACCTCAAGTCACTGACACCTGCATGAACTATGACAGGGTCATAATGGTACTTGTTTTTCAAGGACTAGAGTGCATGCATGGTCTGATGGGATCCTGGCACCAAACAAGCAACTAACCATCACTCATTCCGTGCACAGCCTGGTAAGAGGCATATCTGTATGCCTTACAATGGAGTCACCTATAGCAAGAATATTTGGTTGGGTCGATGCCTGCCTTATGGGTTCAGCATCTGTGACTTTGGGACTCCTTATGTTATGTGGGGAGGTAGGATTATCTTGCTGAGTGTGCTTTTGCCTGTCCTGTGTTGTGTTTTGGAGTTCTTTGAGGTTTAGGAAAGTTAATCATCATATGATGGATTATGTGTATTGTGATGACTTTAGTGGGGTTCAATGTGCAGTGTACTGCCAAGAATTTTGGTATCTGAGTTTACTGTGTGTGTGAGATTTTTGCCTCCAAGGATATTATTTAAGCATATCTCTCATACATTGTGTTATGCTTTTTGAGTAATTGATGATTATCAGAAAGTATGAGGCAATTCTTACACTGTAAAAGGATACCCACCCCAATCAAGTTGGGTATGAAAGTTGTGGGGAAGTGCTAGTCCATGATATCGACAGAAATTACTCTGCGGGCAGGGGTAACTATAACTGCTTGGAGTTCCATTTTAGGATAATGCTTGGCTAGACTTGCTACTGTGTATTTAAAGCTCAATACAAGACAACTAGCCTGGAAACCTTATTCTGCCACCAGCAAGAACCAGTAAACTAATTATAATAAAAAAAAAAGAAAAAGAAAAAACTCTGCAATTTAATACTAAAATCAGTGCAAACAGTATCAATACTCTCAATATTAAGCAATTTTATCAAAGTTCTCTTAGCCTGGTGAGTAGCTTAAGGGGAGAGGCTCTGCAAAATGATACCTACGTGCTTACTGTCAGCAAACAATAAATGGGGAGAGGGAGGGAGTTATGTTGTCAAATTATCATAAGAGGCAGGCAACAACAGATATACACAACATCAGAGTGGGTGGGAGGGAAAAACAATTAGACCAGTGGTGCACAAAGTCCGGCCCCGGGGCCAAATCCAGCCCTCGATGCAACACCATCCGGCCCCCAGAGAGTAACCAAAAATTTTTAAAAAAAGTGAAAAAATGCTATGTCTTACTCCGGTCGCACAAACTTTCCAGCATGTGCTTACTTAATTGACTCCTGTTGCGCACACCTCTAATTTTAGCTGTGGAAGTAACTATTCTTTGTTGTTTATAACTTGTAGTCTGTAAACAGTATTAACTTTCTGCAAGGGTTTGTAATAAGTCATGGCTGCAAGCCAGAATAAAGTTAAACGCAAAGTTGATGTAGAAAACAGACAATTTCATGACTGCTGTCTTAAGTAAAAATGCCAGTCACCTGTACCTATTGTTAACTCATAATGACTTACTATGTTTTGAGGGAGCCCACAGATGCATTTAGAATTCATGTAGTGGCCCTCCCCACAAAAAGGTTGTGCATCACTGAATTAGACCCTTAGTTCTGAATTGACCGGTCTGGAACTTCCTTAAAGCAAAGACTAGTCCTGAACTAGCCTGACATACACTTAGTACGTAACAATGAAACTAGGGTTTAATATCAACAGTTAGACCACTTAAACAGCAAAATGCAGTGCAGCTATGTACAGGAATTATTACTGTAGGCTTAAAGAACTGAACTAAAGCAGATACAGACTGTTAAAATGAATTTAAAGTCAAATCAAGAAATGAAAACCCTTTTTCTTTCTCTTTGTAATGGAACTATTACAATTACTCCCTCCTACAAAACAAATCAAAAATGTTAGTAGGAGACGGACTTAAAAGAGCATTACCTAATAGTATGAGAAAGTGGGTGTTGCAAAGTAATCGGAAGAATTCTGGCAAGTTAGTATAGATTTAATAGAGTGATTATTAGTTAATGACTTGTTTAAAATTGCATTGTTCACTTCTAAAGCTAAAGTTGCAGTAAGAAATGTGCAGTCTTCTGTGAAACAAAAAGTATGAAGTAATGAAATGATTTATTTCATATGCGGTGGAAGGGGTCATACTGCTAGGTTCTGCTCCACTAATACTAATAAGAATGCCTTTATTATTAGCAATGTGAAAGCTGATCTGCATGCTACAAAAAGAAGCTGTCCTATGGAATGTGATAAAACCATTGCTAAGGTTATTGATTTAGCCTTGTATCATTGTATTACAGCTAAGTTAGTAAAGTGTACAACGTTTTTAGAAGGGAGGGAATCCAAGCCTTTCTTCTCTCTGGAAGCATAATTACCCTTGCTAAGGGGCCTTATGTATTTGATTTATTTTACATTTGTTGACTGGTGGAATCCTGCTGGCCACAAGGGCCCCTTTTCAATGGAGGCTCAGGGAGAAAACTCTAGTACATGCAGTACCAACAAAATCTTTTAAGTTATACAATATCAACATCAGGCAGTATACAATTAAAATAATTTTTACAATGTCAAACTAGATAAGGTAGTAACTATATATATATATATATATATATATATATATATATATATATATATATATATATAGATAGATAGATATATATAGATAAATACTGTAGTAAGGCTACTTACTCTATGTAGATACAGTTTAACTATGCAGTAGGATAGATGTCACAATACAGAGTACTGAGTTATTTATAAAGGGTGGAAAGCAAAAGGATGATTTAATTATGAGATATAAATGAACAGAACAAACCAAATCCTATGCAAGGGGGAATGCACGGTCCAAACCAAGAATCAAATTCACCAAATAGACCAGCAAGGCAGAACGGAGTTCAAATTCCATTTATTTTGTACCATGACAGACTAGTTTCGGCAAAAGTGCCTTCTTCAGTGTAGGACAATAAATTCAAGTTCCTTGTGCTCATCCATTTAAATACAAACCATGAGCCAATAGGGCAAATAGGCTCATTAATATTAATGAATGAAAAAATATTTTTCGATAATATGATGATAACAAAACACAATATGTAACTCTGCAGTGAGATGCAGTCATAAAACAGGACATGTCAACAATATTTATATTAAGGAATTGTGTTACACTTGAAGTAATGTGACATAATATATATATGTATAAAAACATATATATTTTTCTTGACCATAAACAGCATCTATTAGACAAATGTAGGTCAATAATAACAGTAGTAATTTGTCAAATCAACTACCTATATCATATATGTTCAGCAATCAAGACACCCCAGATCAACATTAACGCTGTTTGACAATCTTACATAATCATGGTGTACAAGGTATAGCACTCCAATGAAAGACAGTGAAAACCGAAAACATAACAACCCTTGAAAATTGGAAGAAATGGAATGTAATGGAATAGTGTGAAATCTCATATATATATAAATGCATGTATAGTTAATGACCATAACCAGAGTCTGTAAATAATTACTCTCCATGCTAACATTAATAATTTCACAAATGAACTACCTATGTTGAATAAGTTCAACTATCCAGACCCCCATATTACCATTAATGCTGGTTCGCAAACCCACATCGCTTGATGTAATAAACATTAGTAAAGCAAGACAAAATACAGATAAATTAATATGCTTTATATACGCAGATATATATTGATTTTCAAGATCCAAATAACCAGAACCTTGTTAATGAAATAGGTCAACAGGGTTATTGAAAAAATACACATAATCTGCTATAAGTGATCATTTAAACCCGGATGGAACAAAGCCCCCAAAGTTGTAATCCAATATTTTTCTTTTTGGTCCAATAACCCATGCCAGCCTTGTTTGTTAGTTCTATCCCCAGATATGCGATCAATGACCATAAAACTAAATTTGGCCTGTGGATGTTTACATGTGTGTTGATATAGGGCACTAGTCTCCTTGTGGTTCCTGACATCACTACGATGTTCGTTCATTCTATATCTCAATGCTCTGGAAGTTTGGCCTACATAGAATGCCCATAATAACAAGAAGCAAGGTACACCACCCAATCACTACTGCAGTTTCCAAAGATCTTTATATTAAATATCCTACTGGTATTGCGACTGGAGAACTCCTTAGATTTAGGCATGTATGAACAGGAGCCACAATGTCCACAGGGAAAGGAACCAAAAAGTTCATCACCATGTAACGTAAGTTGTTTGTAGATAGTCCCCCCACTTGCCATATGCTTGAAGTGTGATAGGTAGGAGCCCAGGGTTTTGCCCCGCTTGTATGAAAATTGAAATCGTGGCCCCAAAATGGTTCGCAATCTGTCATTAGCCAGTAGGATATTCCAATGTTTATTGATAATATTCCTAACCATGTTTATATTTCTCCCATAAGTAGTAATAAACCTGACGCAGGTGCCATGAGATGTTAGATTTTTGTTCCTATTTTTGTATTGTAATAATTCTTCCCTTTTTAAGCAATTGGCTCTACTTTGGGCACTCACAATATCATGTCGATCATATCCTCTATTGGTAAACCTTTGACTAAGATCCCTGCTGGCTAATTGGTATTGCTCTTCATTAGAACTAAGACGTTTAATTCGTATGAATTGAGATATCGGAATACTTTTGATGGTGTGACGGGGATGTAAACTTGAAGCATGTAGCAGGGTGTTATATTGTGGGTACTTGCGAAAAACTTTGGTGGACAAGGTGTGATCTGGGTTCCTGTAGACAGTGACATCCAAAAAATTGATGGTATTTTTATCACATGTCACCGAAAATTCCAGTCCCCATACATTGTCATTAAGATATTCTACAAATTCTTGCAAGTAACCCTCATCCGCACGCCACACCAGCCAACAGTCGTCAAGGTAACGTCTCCAAATATCCATCTCTACCTGAAAGATGTTGTGTGATGTATCATATATCATGTATTCTTCAACATAGGCCATGAAAAGGTCGGCATATATGGGAGCAAAGGATGCTCCCATAGCTGTTCCTTGTAACTGCCAATAACATTGGCCTTGGAAATACAGAACATTCTTATTGAGAACATGTTCAGACATACAGATCAATAGAGTATTGAACCCAGGTGTATATAAATTTGCCCTTTCCAACCAATATTGGATAGATTGCAACCCTGCCCAGTGTGGTATGCTCGTGTATAGTGATTTAACATCTAATGTGCATAAATACCACTCAGGTTCCAATTGGGTATCCTTGATAAGCTGCAAAAATTGTGTGGTGTCCTGCAATCTGGATCTTATAAGGCCTAATAATGGTTTGAGATATTTAGTAAGAAAGGCTGATAAGGGTTCTGTCAGAGAGCCTATTCCAGAGACAATTGGTCTGCCAGGTGGTTTTGTCAAGGATTTGTGAATTTTAGGTAAAAGATACAATATCTGTTTAGGGGGTTCAGAAACCATAAGTGAAGCCCGGCACTTTTTACTAATAATGCCCTCCTCACAGGCTAGCTGCATCATTATGCATACTTTGCCCTTATCACTCTATAGTTGTATTTGTTCAAACTGATAACATCAGGTTGCATAAGAAGGAAAACAGTAATTCACATAGTTATCAATTGTTCGTTTAGAGTAAAAGTAGTGTCCGCTTGGTATTAAAGTCCAGCAATTCTGTGTCAAGAGAGGTCCCAAATCCTGGTCTTCAAAACGATCATAAACAATAAATGTCCTTAGCTGTGTTTGTGAAAAAAACATATGATGGTATAAGAGCACAACAGTACCATTACTCTATCACTACTATACTATATCACTTATAGAGTGATAAGGGCAAAGTATGCATAATGATTGTATTCACAGTTTTAATATTAGCGTCGGCAAATTCTATATGTAAACGGTTGCTGCTTTTTGATAGATTGGAACATACCGCTTTCTGGCAGTTAATTATATAACATTTCTGCCTAACGGTTATTTGGTATTACTTATATGGCAGGTGGTTATAACCCAGGTTCTCCCCATTGAATGAGATTTAACTGTATGGGCTAGGTCCCATTACAGCTGATATTCAAGTTATATTTGGTCAGCTTTTGTGAGTGTTTAATTGTTTGGAACCTATTCTATTTTATCAAACCTACAGATATATCATTGATACTTTGAGCACTTTGGTTCTTTGTGTGTTGGCTAATACATTGCATGGAGTTGAATGGTATTAGGTCTGGACTCAGTCAGGGGCAGTAAGTGCTTATTTGTTAACTAGACACATTTTAATGTCAAGTTTGGTTGGACCTACATGGTGTTTGAAACTCTTAAATACTACAAGTTCATCACTGTTAAGTGAGACCGTTTTTTATCTTGTACATTTGTTGGCCTTATGTACTGACTTTTGGGGGAACACAGTATACCTGAATACTATGTTCTAAATTTGTCAATATATTTATATAATACATTTCAGTACAAATATTTAGGATTGTTTAATATTATATACACATTGTATCCATTACAGGACATACATACTGTTAGTGAAACTCAACTGGACATGTTGGATGGATTAGTGGTGTTGATCTAGATCCCCTATTATACTGTTGTTTTTGATTAAGAGGGACACTAACTGTCTAGATTTATCTATATGGTGTCATATCTTGTTTGTTGGGAGTACAAGTGTTAAAATGAATGATGTATAACAAACTTTAATATTGCCTTCTTGGTTGCACTTACAATAGTAATATTTGTAATTTGTTGCATGCTAATTATCACTCACATCTGGTGAAGCGAATCACTGCTCGGTCCCCCATTCACAATTAAAATATGGTTTATTTTTATAAATCATTTTCTTTGTGAGTCTACTTTATTAATGTTTTCTATGGCTGAGATTATAACTAACCTTGGTTTTTACCGTTACCAGTGGGCTTGATCTAGCATTTGGGGTGGCACTTTTTGCTTACTAAGAAAACTTTTTATTGCTGGATTATTCCACATTCAACCTTTGGAGAGATTTCTATATGTGAGTTTCTACTGTTAGTGAATAACAGCATATTAAATATAAAAGCATTTCTTCCTGTGTGGATCAATGTCAGTTGTTTCCTGAGTGGTGTCAGTACTTGGAGTATTGGCTTTGGAGGAAATCTATTGTTTATCGGTGTGTTTGGATACTTGGTTTGACACTTACTAACTTTTTGGTATTTCTGTGTTTTAATTTATTTTTGGGGGGACATTTCAAAATATATGTCTTATATGGTTGAGTCTAACAACTAATATCAGTTGTTACTTACACCAGCTGGCTTGTTTTCAGTGGGGCATACCAAACATAATTTCTAATTATTGTATTGGATTATTCAATATTTGACCCTGGACAGGTTTTCATGTCTTATTGAAAACTACTGACTAACAGTTACAAGCCAAAGATTGGAATAAATTGTTCCTGTGTAGATTAATGCTTTCTGCTTCCCTAGTGTCCCATTAAATCCTTGTTTTGATTTTGAACTAATCATAGGTTTTTGGTACAACTGGGCCTCTGAAGCATTGTCTTTCATATACAGTCTGGTTACTGTTTAAATCTTGGTTTTCTCGTGCTCCAACTTATTACTGGCTGTCTATATACAATATTATTCACAGCATGGATCTGAATAACATCCTATCTGGATTATGTGCTGATCGGCAGGACATAGGTGTATTTGGCATTGAAAGTCTGCCAAGCAATGATCCGGCTCAATCAACTTTGGTGGATTGTGATATGTTCTTTCATTCAATCACCAAAGCATTCAAAACTCTCAGATCTAATATTTGGCATCTTAAGCTTTTCAAAGCATATTCGGCACAAAATATGGCTCGAGGGGACTACGATACGCATACACAACCTCTAGTAGGGAGACCTGATGATAAACTTAACCAAGATTGGAAGGAGGCTCTACAGACGGGATCCATGACATTTGTGAACATTTTGTTACAATATTATGAAAGGACAGTTGATTCCAATATACAAGAAATAAAAAACTTATGCTCGGATGTTCAAAAGTTTGAATCATCCTCCAAATATCAGGATAATATTAAAAAACTCTCTCAAGATTTGATGGAGCATGAGAAAACCATTAAGGAACGAAAAATTAAAAAGTTTCATCGGGACTATTCAGATTACCAATGGGGAAAACCTTTTGATTTCAGCAGATCAGTTCGATTTGTTGATACCAATCAGGTTAGGACAGGGCCCAGTCGCACCAAAAAGAGACCTCGCTCAATTTTGAAGAACAAGGGGGATACTTCATGTAGTACCTCTGGGGAGGAATCTTCTCTCACGGATGGTGAGGGGTCCTTTGAGAGGGTTTCGCCTATTAGGAAGAAAACAAACAAAATTTCCCCTTTAGAGGGGGCAAGGGACACCGGGGGGGCAGAAAGCACAGAAAGATCAAGCACTCAGGTGTCCTTTCAGGGACTACTGGACAATTTCCGGAAGTAGGGGAAATGCCAGAGTTTACCCAGAATGTGTTGAATTTGTCCAAAGTTGTACTAACAAATGAACAGGTTGCTCTTTTGAACAAGGGACTCAATTATATTCCGTCTTTCTTTAGCCAGGAATATCATATTGTACAAGATTTACAGGCATTTTGCCGGATTTTGAATTTAAAGTTGTTTTTTGATGATGATAAGTCAGAACCCTCTGAGGACTTTCGCTTTGGCAAGTCTTCATTCCAACCACCTATGAACAAACACGTTTCCATTTTTATGGATACTATCCTGAGGGATATCCATTTTGAGAACTTGGGACACATTATGTTAGCAAGTAATTTAACACCTGAAGACAGGGTAGCTTTGGACAATCTATGTAACAATAAAGATATAGTTATTGTCCCTGCGGACAAGGGGGGTGCAGTTGTGGTTTGGAACACTGCCGATTACATACAGGAAGGGCTAACCCAATTGTCTGATGCTAAGTGTTACATGCACATGTCCATAGACCCTACGCCTGTCTTCAAGGAAGAGATTGATTCCTTTTTGCAGCTAGCCTGTGAGGAGGGCATTATTAGTAAAAAGTGCCTGGCTTCACTTATGGTTTCTGAACCCCCTAAACAGATATTGTATCTTTTACCTAAAATTCACAAATCCTTGACAAAACCACCTGGCAGACCAATTGTCTCTGGAATAGGCTCTCTGACAGAACCCTTATCAGCCTTTCTTACTAAATATCTCAAACCATTATTAGGCCTTATAAGATCCAGATTGCAGGACACCACACAATTTTTGCAGCTTATCAAGGATACCCAATTGGAACCTGAGTGGTATTTATGCACATTAGATGTTAAATCACTATACACGAGCATACCACACTGGGCAGGGTTGCAATCTATCCAATATTGGTTGGAAAGGGCAAATTTATATACACCTGGGTTCAATACTCTATTGATCTGTATGTCTGAACATGTTCTCAATAAGAATGTTCTGTATTTCCAAGGCCAATGTTATTGGCAGTTACAAGGAACAGCTATGGGAGCATCCTTTGCTCCCATATATGCCGACCTTTTCATGGCCTATGTTGAAGAATACATGATATATGATACATCACACAACATCTTTCAGGTAGAGATGGATATTTGGAGACGTTACCTTGACGACTGTTGGCTGGTGTGGCGTGCGGATGAGGGTTACTTGCAAGAATTTGTAGAATATCTTAATGACAATGTATGGGGACTGGAATTTTCGGTGACATGTGATAAAAATACCATCAATTTTTGGATGTCACTGTCTACAGGAACCCAGATCACACCTTGTCCACCAAAGTTTTTCGCAAGTACCCACAATATAACACCCTGCTACATGCTTCAAGTTTATATCCCCGTCACACCATCAAAAGTATTCCGATATCTCAATTCATACGAATTAAACGTCTTAGTTCTAATGAAGAGCAATACCAATTAGCCAGCAGGGATCTTAGTCAAAGGTTTACCAATAGAGGATATGATCGACATGATATTGTAAGTGCCCAAAGTAGAGCCAATTGCTTAAAAAGGGAAGAATTATTACAATACAAAAATAGGAACAAAAATCTAACATCTCATGGCACCTGCGTCAGGTTTATTACTACTTATGGGAGAAATATAAACATGGTTAGGAATATTATCAATAAACATTGGAATATCCTACTGGCTAATGACAGATTGCGAACCATTTTGGGGCCACGATGTCAATTTTCATACAAGCGGGGCAAAACCCTGGGCTCCTACCTATCACACTTCAAGCATATGGCAAGTGGGGGGACTATCTACAAACAACTTACGTTACATGGTGATGAACTTTTGGTTCCTTTCCTGTGGACATTGTGGCTCCTGTTCATACATGCCTAAATCTAAGGAGTTCTCCAGTCGCAATACCAGTAGGATATTTAATATAAAGATCTTTGGAAACTGCAGTAGTGATTGGGTGGTGTACCTTGCTTCTTGTTATTGCGGGGCATTCTATGTAGGCCAAACTTCCAGAGCATTGAGATATAGAATGAACGAACATCGTAGTGATGTCAGGAACCACAAGGAGACTAGTGCCCTATATCAACACACATGTAAACATCCACAGGCCAAATTTAGTTTTATGGTCATTGATCGCATATCTGGGGATAGAACTAACAAACAAGGCTGGCATGGGTTATTGGACCAAAAAGAAAAATATTGGATTACAACTTTGGGGGCTTTGTTCCATCCGGGTTTAAATGATCACTTATAGCAGATTATGGGTATTTTTTCAATAACCCTGTTGACCTATTTCATTAACAAGGTTCTGGTTATTTGGATCTTGAAAATCAATATATATCTGCGTATATAAAGCATATTAATTTATCTGTATTTTGTCTTGCTTTACTAATGTTTATTACATCAAGCGATGTGGGTTTGCGAACCAGCATTAATGGTAATATGGGGGTCTGGATAGTTGAACTTATTCAACATAGGTAGTTCATTTGTGAAATTATTAATGTTAGCATGGAGAGTAATTATTTACAGACTCTGGTTATGGTCATTAACTATACATGCATTTATATATATATGAGATTTCACACTATTCCATTACATTCCATTTCTTCCAATTTTCAAGGGTTGTTATGTTTTCGGTTTTCACTGTCTTTCATTGGAGTGCTATACCTTGTACACCATGATTATGTAAGATTGTCAAACAGCGTTAATGTTGATCTGGGGTGTCTTGATTGCTGAACATATATGATATAGGTAGTTGATTTGACAAATTACTACTGTTATTATTGACCTACATTTGTCTAATAGATGCTGTTTATGGTCAAGAAAAATATATATGTTTTTATACATATATATATTATGTCACATTACTTCAAGTGTAACACAATTCCTTAATATAAATATTGTTGACATGTCCTGTTTTATGACTGCATCTCACTGCAGAGTTACATATTGTGTTTTGTTATCATCATATTATCGAAAAATATTTTTTCATTCATTAATATTAATGAGCCTATTTGCCCTATTGGCTCATGGTTTGTATTTAAATGGATGAGCACAAGGAACTTGAATTTATTGTCCTACACTGAAGAAGGCACTTTTGCCGAAACTAGTCTGTCATGGTACAAAATAAATGGAATTTGAACTCTGCTTTGCTGGTCTATATAAATGAACAGAGGCATAGGTAGAAGGTGAGGTGAGTGAAGACAGAATGATAGCTGATAGCAGAACAGAAGAGAGCTGAGGTATAGTGGAAGAGAAGGAAGAGAGCAAAGATGTTATATTTATCCTGCAGATGTACAGCTGCAGAGCCAGGATGTTGAACGGCATTTTCGTAGATGTGTTTTAAATACATGCTGGTTTTCAAGAAGCTTAAGAGCATGTGGGAGGGCATTCCAGAGGGTAGCTACAGAGTTTGAGTATAAGGAGATTCCCAATGTATTTTTGGCTTTAGTGATGGAGAAGAGGAGTTTGTCTTTAGAGTGAAGAGCTTTGGTAGAATGGTAGTGCTGAAGCATGCCTTTTAGTGCCAGATACTTATCAGGGTGGTATATTAGAGTATAAGATAATAGTAGCTGAATATAGTGGAGGTGATGTGGGAGTTCAGTTCAGTTTAGTTGTTTAAGGGTAGAACAATGATGAGTTATTTTATTGTAGCATTGTTTCAACGTTGTTTATGTGGATGTTTGCAGCTTAGTAAAGTGTGGGTAGGCATACAACAGGGCTGGTAGAAGGTAGGCTTTAGCTATGGTTTCTCTACTTATGTCTGTTAGGTAGGGTTTTGTTCTACACAAGAAGCCAAGCTTTTGGTATTTTTTAATAACACTTTTGAAGTGTAGGTGAGATTTCAAGTTGTCATCAATCGTGACTCTTAAGAGTTTGATGTTAGGGACCTGTTCAACCAGGGTGTTATTTAATGAAGTGATTTTACAAGACTTTTGCTTTGGGAGAATGTTTTTGGTGTGAAAAGCAGTAATTTCATTTTTGACGGGGTTAAGCAGGAGCTGTGAGTTGTCTAGCCAACATTCTATGGATGTAAAGAATTCTTGAGTAATTTTTTTATACAAGAAACATCTTTATTAAATTATCATGTATGATAGGCAATCTTACATTTATATAAATGAAAATAAACCATACAGACACAACCTCAGTTACAAACATTATACATTACAAACCATGCTGACACAACTGTAGCTGCAAACATTTCACACTTGTAATATATACAGTCATTGTCATTCAACTATTACATAGCTCGTTCAGTTCCTGGCTTCTTTTAAACCTCGTTCCTCCTCTGCATGTATTGATCCCACACTTCCCTTTTTTTTCGTATGTAGTTTGCTCCTACCCCTTTCTTAAGATCCCAGTTCCAGTTGTTTTATCTCTGTTATTATCTTTGCTATTTCTAGTGAAGTTGGTTTGATTTTGATTTCCATTTTCTCGTAATTGTCTTGACTAATTTCTTGAAGTTTTTTGTAGGTTAGAGGCTGTGCTGATGAGTGTGGAATCAATTGCACACAGAGTGTTATGCTTGGAAGCAGTGTGTAGATCTTTTGTAGATATGTTAAACAGGAGAGGTCCAAGTATGGAACCTTGTGGCACTCCTACAGTAATGGGTAGAATGAGTATTCTTGCTGCCATTTGACTGTTCAGGACCTATCCATTAGGTAGCTATTAAACCAGGAGATGGAGGAGGGGGAGAGACTCAAGGAAAAGAGTTTTAGTAATAGTTTATGGTGAGAGACAGTGTCAAATGCTTTGGACAAGTTTATGTATAAGGATGATCCTAGGTTTCTGGTATTTCTGTTTTTATTGATGGTATCAGTATAATGAAATAGGGCAGTAATGGTGCTATGGCTGGGATGAAAACCATGTTGTGTGGGGGAGAGAAGATTGTTTATGGTAAGGTACTGAAGTAATTGGGAATGGATACACTTTTCTAATATTTTAGATAATGGTGACAGGATGTCAAGTGGTCAGAAGATAAAGTAGTTAGGGTCCACCTTTATGAAGAGAAAGTATATATGCTTTCTTCCAAATGGCTATGACAGAGCTGCAGCTGCAATTTTTGGGAATTCAGGAGGAGAACTGTTTGCAGCAGAGCTTGTAGTTTTTAATTTTAGGTCATATTTTTTTATGGCAAAGGTAGGGACAAGTTTGAGTGAGAAGTGAGCTCCTATGGGGTTTTGTTGGTGGGGGATTGGTTTGATGGTGGGTCTGTCCTTGAAAAGTGAGACTTATATAAGCAAGCATAAAGCTAGTAACAAACAAAAGGTGGAGGTGATATAAATTTGGTGTGATTAAAAGGAGCATCTGATCACTCAGGTGAAAATTCAAACAGTTATAGAAAAACTTTTGCATCCTGTGTGTGGTTCCTGATCTGGCTCATTTATTCAGAGCTTCCTTGTGCCTGATTTGGACACCTGTGAAGACTTGAATTGCTTCTAAAACCATCCAGATCTACAAAGCTATATATATATATATATATATATATATATATATATATATATATATATATATACACAAAACACCAAGTGCACAAAACACCAAGTGCACGGAACGTGTAGATAAGTGCACGGACTCCAAATAATGCACCCAAAAACAATCCAGCACTTTACTTATAACAAAATAATCCAAACAGCCAAGTGGAAAGAAGTCTTATTCAGACATAGCCTGCCCAACACAGACCGGTGGCCGGTTTTGCTTCAAGCGTCATCAGTGTGCAATTTCGTCAGGCAAGAGCCCGGATTTAAGTATTTTAACTGCAAATACCTAGTGTACAGATTTAAAGATACATACACACAATAAATCTCAATGTAAAACCTATATTAACAAGTGGAAACCTAAAGCAAACAAAGACTATAAATGGCCTATCTGTCACCATACAAACCCAAATATGTGATGAAAACTGAAAGTAACTAACTATAAACCTATTAGCAATATTTCAAGAATACTTGGAAGATATAACCCCATCTAACACAACACCTATTAACCAATGTCAATAGTACATTTGCCTGTTATGAAGTACAAAAATATATGTATACATATATTCGTGTTATATACAACCTAAAAATGTAATATATTATGTAGACAAATATATGTCTACATATATATTTATATTTATATTAATTCTGTCTTATTAGATATGATCTCTTTTCTTATTACAAAATTCCCTAAAGTATTTATATTCAGTTTATAGAGACCCATCTAAACTGCAATTTAAATAACTAAGGCAACCCTATTGTCCTTATATTTTACCACTGGTCATTCAAACCAGGTTTAAAGAGTGCCCCCAAATTCACTATCCACCTATGTTCTTTTTGGGTTAATATCCGATGTTTGAATATATCATTACTATCCTGCATTATGACCATATCTAAACCTACAAAAGCAAAGTGTGCTGTGGTATGAACCATCTTATGTTTGTATAAAGCACTTCGAAGTCTTTGTCATTTAATGTCACTTATATGAAGGGCTATTCGCTGTTTAAGAGTACAGGAAGTCTGTCCCACATAGAATGCTCCGCATTGACAAACAGCCATATAAACAACCCATGAACTGCTACACTTAATTAAATATTTGATGTCAAACACCCTTTTCGTATTCACTGATGTGAAAGATTTGGTCTTTGCCATCAGTTTACAATATTTACATGCTCCACAATAGGTACTCCCCACTATATTTATAGTAGATTTTGAGACCTCTGGCTTACCTTTTTTAAAGGAAGAGAAAAATTGTCCCAAGGTCCTACCTTTTCTGTATCCAAAATAATAAGATTCTTCTACTAAGTTAGTAAAGAAAGAATCCGAATGCAAAACATGCCAATGCTTGGCCAAAATATTTTTAATACGAAAAGTATTAGTACCAAAAGTGGTAATAAACCTAACTAATTCCCTTTGGGGCCTGCTATTCTGTTCTCTATCAACCAGTAGTGCTGTTCTGTCCATATGGTTAGATGCCCTATGTGCTTGTTTAACACTGCTTTTATTATAGCCCCTATTAATAAACCTGCTTTCCAGATCCAAAGCTTGTGTCTCATAAGTAATATTCTGGGAACAAATCCTTCTGACCCTCTGAAATTGAGATCCTGGAATATTTTGGATTGTGTGACGGGGGTGACAACTGCTGGCATGTAAAAATGCATTTTTTGAAAAAGGTTTTCTATATAGATCAGTAATCAAATACCCATCAGGTGATTTACTGACCTTGACATCTAGACAATCCACTTCCTGGATATTAATGCCCCCTATACATTTGATACCATATTCATTTTCATTAAGAAAAGCTACAAATTCCTGCCAAGCATCCAAGTCACCCCCCACACACACACACAACCCAACAATCATCCAGGTATCTGCGCCACATAATAAGATATTTTTTTATATGAGTAGGGGCTATATATATATATATATATATATATATATATATATATATATATATATATATATTGGACTTCTAAAAAGCCCATAAACAAGTCTGCATAAGTGGGGGCAAAAGTAGCCCCCATTGCTGTTCCTTTTATTTGTAGATACCATTGGTCGTGGAACAAAAAAGCATTGTGTTCTAGCACCAATTTAAGGAGCTTGATCAAGAATTCTCTTTCTTGTATATTATATAAGCCCAATTGTATCATCCAGAATTCCACTGCTCTAATCCCCCCCTTCATGTGGAATACTAGTATACAATGATTGAACGTCAAGGGTCCCCAAATATTCATCTGGTGAAACTTGCAGATTGTCCATTAATGACAAAAACTGTTTTGTATCATGAACCCTGGCTGTAACTAATGACAAAAGTTTTTTTCAATTTGTATTCCAGATATTCTGAAAGGGTTCAGTCAATGAACCTCTTCCTGCCACTATAGGGTGTCCTGGTGGATTATCGAGCGTTTTGTGAATTTTGGGGACCATGTAAAAATATTGTGATACTGGGTTGTCAACTTGTAGCTGTCCCTTGAGCATAGATGTAATGATGCCCTGATATATGGCCTGTTGTAAAAACTCATCAATCATTGTTTTATATTCTAATGTGGGATCATAACTCAAAGCTAAATAAAATTGACTGTCAGACAACTGTCGATGTGCCTCTATGAAATATTGTTCCTTGTCCCAAATGACAACTGCCCCTCCTTTGTCAGCACCCACTATTACTATATTTTGATCGTTGGTTAATGATTTTACTGCTTCTTTTTCTAAAGCAGTCAGATTATCAAACCCAGAACAAAAAACATGAGACTGATTAACATGCAAATCTTTCAATACCAACTGTTCAAAAGTTTTTATTGTACCATGATAGGGAGGCATAAATTCAGATTTTTTTTAATTGAAAACCTCTTGGGGTTTAGATATGGTCGTAATGCAGGGATAGTAATGATATATTCAAACATCGGATATTAACCCAAAAAGAACGTAGGTTGATAGTGAATTTGGGGACACTCTTTAAACCTGGTTTGAATGCCCAGTGGTAAAATATAAGGACAATAGGGTTGCCTTAGTTATTTAAATTGTAGTTTAGATGGGTCTCTATAAATTGAATATAAATACTTTAGGGAATTTTGTAATAAGAAAAGAGATCATATCAAATAAGACAGAATTAATATAAATATATATGTAAACATATATTTGTCTACATAATATATTACATTTTAGGTTGTATATAAAACGAATATATGTATACATATATTTTTGTACTTTATAACAGGCAAATGTACTATTGACATTGGGTAATAGGTGTTGTGTTAGATGGGGTTATATCTTCCAAGTATTCTTGAAATACTGCTAATAGGTTTATAGTTAGTTACTTTCATTTTTCATCACATATTTGGGTTTGTATGGTGACAGATAGGCCATTTATAGTCTGTTTGCTTTAGGTTTTCACTTGTTAATATAGGATTTTTATTGTGTGTATGTATCTTTAAATCTGTACACTAGGTATTTGCAGTTAAAATACTTAAATCCGGGCTCTTGCCTGACGAAATTGCACACTGATGACGCTTGAAGTGAAACTGGCCACCGGTCTGTGTTGAGCAGGCTATGCCTGAATAAAACTTGTTTCCACTTGGCTGTTGCTGGATTGTTTTTGGGTATATATATATATATATATATATATATATATATATATATATATATATATATATATATATATATAGCTATTTTTATATATAAAAAGTATATATTTTTATTGCACTTGCTCTGTTTCAGTGATAGTTAACACGTCTGTTATGCATTTACTTATTTGGTTTATCACTGTTTTTCAGCCTGCACTTTTTAAAGAAACTTCATCTGTCTGTTTGTTACTGTACTGCTCTTAGGTTGTTTTAACATTTTTCTGATATTTCTTAACCTCTTCTGTTACAGCAAAAGCTGTTCTGGCTTGGCCAATGTACTCCTGAGTCTGTCAAAATATTTCTAAATTTTGCAAAGTTTGTGTGTGTTGTGAACAATTCTCAGGGTTAGCAAACTTATTTCCAAGGATTCCTGATATTGCAGGAATTCTTACTTCTGTTGTAAAGCATTTGTTACTGCACTTGAGCTCAAAGACCATTTGTTTTACATTGTGAGGGGTCTTTTGCACTCCGGTGGGAGCAGAGAGCTAAATTCAATCCATCCAAGGTGGGAACTACTGGTCAATAGCCTTTTGTGTTTTTATCTGACTGGCCTGAGGGCTTAACTTTATCAAAGTCTTTCATCCTGCTGGTATATAAAAATTACATTTGTGTGAGGTTGTGCTCATTTATTCAGAGCTTCCTTGTGCTTGGCTTGGACACCTGTGAAGACTTGAATTGCTTCTAAAACTAAGTGGATCTACAAAGCTGATATAAATATATTTTTATTGCACTTTCTCTGTTTCAGTGATATCCAATGCTTTTATTTATTTGATTGAATTTATCACTGAGGATTTAACTTTATCACAGTCTTTCATCCTGCTGGTATAAAAGCCTCATGCAAACGTGGTTCACAGTGCTTGCATATAAGCAAGCCTCGTGCAAACGTGGTTCATAGTGCTTGCATATAAACAAACCTCTTCAGTTTAAAATCCTCTATAGGAAGCACTCTTTATAGTCTCCCACTGCTCACAGCTGCTTGAAGAGCTGCCAGTTTGGGCAGAGGCTGGTACCACTACAGGTCATCTAATAGTATACTAATAAACACTCTCACTTTGACCTTTAAGTGACTCTCCCTTACTCCTTCCCATCTAGAAATGGTGTATCCTTGCTTTACATAATATAAGCTAGATTCAGACCAGCTGAATCTAGATTGGTGCCACTGTGCTCGTAAACCTGCAGTCTTACATTAAAAGGGCCTCTCTGTACCCTTGTGGCAGAAGTGTGTAGCTCAGGACCCATCTGAGTTGAGGATTGCTAGAGAAAGGCTCAGTTTGGGGCTTTCCAATTGGTAGTTGTGTTAAAACTGTTTAAATTTGCCAGTATAGAAGTCTTGCATTTGTGCAGGTTTGCACTCAGTTTACCAGAGCTGCTCAACATTTGGCAACTTTAGCCAGAGGCCTGGATTGCATTTGCACTGAAATTCAAGGCATCCACTTAATAAAAAAGAAAAATAAGTATATTTTAAGCTAGCACTGCATTTTGTTAACTGTATTTACTTGAATTATTGCTTCATTTTTACTGTTTGTGACTAAAACCAGCTAGCCCACTTCCTTCCCAAATGCCACATTCAGAAAAATCTTACCACAAAGAATGGGAAGTTTCCCATCATTTCTCCTGTGCTTGATTGATATGGGCATCTTGAGGCAATGTAGCAATTGCTTCATGTATACTGACAACCATTTATTCTTAAAACAAACACCCTATGTGAGAAATTCAAATACACTGTGGAATTGAGCCAATTCTCTCACTTAAAAACAAACTAGATATCAAACAGGTTGTCAACACACATGCTTCACCTGTCATGCAAACTTCACCTCTCACACAAAATTAAGGTCATGACACATAAATCCACATACATGGAGGTACTCACTAAAAGCCTACCAAATGAACATAGACCTCCAAAATGCACACCACCCACACTCACCACTAAGCAAAAAGAATCCACTACACGTATCAACACCCACACCTGTGTCTCAACAAATATGCCCCTAAGGCAAAACACATCAAATGTCTTGGTTATAGGCGACTCCATAGTGAGACATGGAGATGTCCCCTTCACCAGACTGGACAAGAAGAAGGTCATGGTCAGCTGCCTATTAGGTGCCAGGATCCAACAAATCACACATGCACTCAAGTCACTCAACAAGTACAGTTATGACTTTGTCATAGTCCATGTTGGAGTGAATGATGTGAGACATACCTCTCTGGACTATATGAAGAGAAACATGGTGGAACTCTCTGATTATGTGTCCCAGACAGGTATGGCCCTAGCCATAAGCAGTATCCTACCCTCACTCAGGATGATGCCACAATATAAACAGAAAATGACTGACTTCAACAACTGGCTGAGCTTCTGGTGTCAGACCAGGGGGATCCAGTATCTGTCAGCCTGGGAGGATATGATATACAGACCTTGTTGCTTTGCTAGAGATGGTCTGCACCTGTCCCTCTAAGCTTTTGGATCCTGAAAAATGTCCTTGTTTCCTCCATAGTGCCTTGCCTTTTTTATGCGTTGTCAAAAACAACAAATTTTCCAACATAACAAAATCTAATTGAGACAAACTCAGAGTTGTACTGCTTAATGCTAGACATTTAAGCACAAAACTGTACTCCCTGGAAGTACTCCTTACCTTGTAGGATGCGGACATCTGTGTAGTTACCAAGACATGGTTCAAGGCCTCTGAGAGCACCCCAAGCCTGCAAGGCTACAATACCTTCCACATGATCAGACCTCAAAATGAGCTTGAAGGAACCAAAGGTGGATGTATATCCACCTTCATTAAAACCAAATACACTTTGAGACTGGTCAAACAGCATGACTGTCTTGAGCTACTCCATGTCCAATTAACTTTTGGGAAAGTACCATACCACATCATTGCTAGCTATAGATCCCCCACCATGAACCAGGATAAACACATCGCCTACCTCAATTTGCTTAAATCCCTCGCCATACAGCCTAACACCTTAGTCTTGGGAGATTTCAACTATCCTTCCATAGACTGGGGGACATTTTATTTATTTTCAGTTTGATTACCGGGGAAGTCCACTGGGCCTGAAAGTGCCCATTTTCAGTGGAGGCTCTGGGAGAAAAGTTCCATAAGCAATAAAGCAAGGGTTACATAATTTTAAAGGTATAATACATGTATAATATTTATACAGTAAGGAAATGCAAATGCATAAAGTGTACAGCATACAACACAGTTAACAGATATTAGAGAACACAGTTTACAGGTATTTCCGTTCAGAGCAAGCATGATCAACTGTCTGTAAAATAAAAGATCTAAGGTTCTTGTGTTATACTAGTAGGGGGGAGACAGTTTGCATGCAGTTGTTCTAATTAACTAAGGTATATACTTGCTGTGCAGTCAATAGAAATACTTTGATATTTACAATATATGCATACTTGAAATCAAGTGAGAGATTGCTTAATCAGTGACTGAGAGCTTGAGTCTGTTGTAGGAGGGAGGTGAGGAGCAAGGAGTATGAAGAACTCATTGGGGAATTCCCTTGAATTTAGGTAGGGTGTAAGCAGGAACATTTCCATTTGGATGACAGGTATGAAAAAAGTTGGGTCTTGAAGGTTTCTGAGTTTGGTAAAGTCCTAAGTGAAGGAGGGAGAGAGTTCCATTTCTTGCCTAGTGAGAAAGAGAGGAGAAGCTGGCCAGCAGATCATTTGGGTTTGTGGTTAGAAATTAAATTTTGGTGTTCAGATCTCAGAGATCTATTTGGGATGTATGGGGGAAGGATGTTTGTTAAGGCTGGGCATTTATCTGGGTGAAATATTAATTTGTGAGCGGTGGTTAGTTGTAGATAGTCTAGGTGTTAGAGAGTTCTAGCCAGTTCAGAGATTGTAGGGTAAGGCAGTGGATGAGTGGAGGTTTTGGATTTAGTTGCAAATGTAGAGATCTTATTATAGCAATTTTCAAGTTTGGAGGTGTTGGAAGAAGTCAGATTAGTTAGAAGAGGGGCTCCATATAGTAAAGATTGTAGAAGGTAGGTAGTTACCAAGGTATGCCTTGAGGAGTTGGAGAGAAAGAGGTTATTCCTATAGAGCATACCTAATTTTTGGTGGGTTTTCTTTATGTTTTGCTGAATATGGATATCGAACTTAAGGTGTTCGTTTATGGTAATGCCAAGAAGTTTTGCAAAAGGGACCACTTCTATAGCAGAGTTGGTTTGGCTAAGGACTTTGAAAGCATTTTTGTCATAAGAGAAAGCCCTGGAGGGAGGGAAAAGTAGTATTTTTGATTTATTTGAGTTGAGAGAGAGAGAGAGAGAGAGAGAGAGAGAGATGGTTTTGGTGCATCCAGTTCTCAGTGGTAGAAAATGCAGTTTGAGTTTTAGTCAGTAGTTCAGGAAGGTTGGAGGCAGCACAGACTAAAGTTGAGTCATCTGCGTATTGGATAACTTTTGTGTCAGGGATGACAGTGCTAAGGTTATTAATGGAGATGTTGAAAAGCATGGGTCCGAGGATGGACCCCTGGGGAATGCCGGTGGGTGTTGGTAAGAAGGAAGAGGTAGAGTTCTTCCATCTGACTGCTTGAGATCTGTCTAATAGGTAACTGGAGAACCAGGATAATATATTAGGGGAGAGATTAAGGTTGGAGAGATGATAGAGAAGGTGTTTGTGGGAAATGGTGTCAAATGCTTTAGAGAGATCTAGGAGTACTGTGGATACTAGGAGTCCAGAATCTCGGGCTCGATTGACTGTTTCTAGGAAGGAGAGTAGGGCAGTTATGGTGCTATGGCCAGGCTGGAAGCCATGTTGGGTGGGTGTTAGGAGTTGATTCTGGGTCAAGAAAGGCATAAGTTGGTGGTGGACACATTTTTCTAGAATTTTGGAGATTGGAGAGAGTAGGGCAATGGGGCGGAAATTGGAAATATTGGTGTTTTTGCCTCCTTTGTGAAGAGGAAGAATGTAGACTGAGCTCCAGAGTTTGGGTACATATGATTCTTTTAAGGATCTATTTATTAAGATACTGATTGGGAGAGCAATACCATCAGCAGCACATTTGAAGAAGGTGGAGGGTATGTTGTCAGGGGCATTGGAGCATGGCTTTAGTTTGGATATGAGCCTTTTTATAATATTGGTTGGAACTGGTCTGAGCTGGAAATTGAGGAGACAGTTATTAGGGTTGTTGGGTGGTGAAGAATGAGAGTTATGTGGATTGTTGTTTGGGAAAGTTTTGGTTAGGTTAGCTATGGATTCTGTAAAGAATGAGTTGAAATGTGAGCTTAGTTCAATGTCAGTTATACTTAGGTCAGGGCAGGGATTATTCCTGGAGCCTGGATGGAGAAGGGAATTAACTGATTTCCAGAATTGTTTAGGGTTTTTATTATTGTTGGACTGAAGCTTATTGTAGTAGTTTTTTTGTCCATGATGATTAGTTTTTTTACATGGTTGCGGAGTTGGGGGTATTGGAGCAAGGTAGTAGGCATTTTATTCTTCTGGTAAAGCTTCCAGGATTTGTCCCTCTGGTGCATGATTTGTTTTGTTTCTTTGGACAGCCAAGGAGCAGTATTAGCTTTGACTCATTTGTTTCTTAGAGGGGCTAGGGAGTTACGAGTATTTATGAAGACAGAGTTGAAATGTTCTAAAGCTTTGTCAAGGGGAAGAGTATTTAGGATTTTCCAATTCATTTGCTTAAAAATATTTGAGAAAGTTGTGGGGTTAAAGTTGCTAAGTTTGTGAGTGGGAATGTAATGGTGTTGATATTGGGTGGAGTTAGCTGAGCGATGAATGAAAGCAGGGAGATGGTCACTAAATGTGTCTGGGATAGTGCCAGAGTGATTTATTTTGTTTGGATGGGTGACTAGGATCCATACACAAGCAAAAACAAGCTCACCCAGAGGTTCCTGGACTTTGTTAACACAAATGCTCTGGAACAGATAGTCTGCACCTCCACTAGGGGATCTAATGTTCTGGACACAGTACTCACCAAAATAGGGGTCACTGTACTTCCCCATGTATGATGCCCTCTCTGGTTAGGTCAGACTACAGATCGGTCTCATTTGAAGTAACTACTGGAACTGACACCCTCACAGGAACAAAAATTATAAAAAACTTTACAAAAGCTAACTACAGCCTACTAAGCAATGGTATAAAAAGCTTCATACTACCTGCAATCGTAAACATCAATAATCACTATACAAACGTGTATGCAAATGCCCTGTACAAATACTTAAGTGACTGCATAAACTCTGGTGTACCTGACTGGATCAAAACCAGGTCTTCCTGTAAAAACAAGCCACCACGGTGGACTTCAAGTATAACCAGCTTATATGACAAGAGGAAGAAATTGTTGCCCAAAAGCAAGAGGGATATCACTTTGCAAAGGAAGAGTTCCCTCCTAAGCCTAAACAAGACAATTAGAACTCTTGCAAAGTCTTCTAAAGCAAATTATGAAACTAAAATCACATCCCTAGCCAAGGATAATCATAAGGCATTCTTTAACTACCTCTGAAATCTAAAAGGGTATGCAAAGCTGTGTGCTTAACTGGTTGTAAATGGGATCACCCATACTACAACAGAAGATATTGCCAACCTGCTAGCTGACAGATCCAGTGCAAACTTCACTTCCCTATCCTTAACTACCATATCCCAAAGCATACCTGACACCACTCCTCTGCCTAGTATCTGTAAAGAACAAGTCATCTCATGCTCACCGAGGCCAAAGTCATGGCCTCAGTGGAACCAGGTAATATACCAGGTTGTTTACTAAACAGTCTAAAACAAGATCTAGCGTATCCACTTGGCATTTTCTTTAATCATAGCTTGAGAACTGGCTATGTAACTGCAAAATGGAGAACAGCAACAGTAATCCTCCTACACAAAGTGGGGCCATCAACTGACCATGGGAACTACAGACCCATAGGTCTAACCAGCCTCATCTGCAAGACCATGGACATAATTATCATGGACCTTATCAGCAAGGACATAGGTGACCTCCAAACACTGGGCCCAACCCAGTTTGGCTTTGTTGATGCTTATTAAACCTGGAAGACTTATTTGAGAATGTCACCAAAGCTGTGGATGAAGGTAAGACAGTGCACACAGCCTATCTCGACCTTGCCAAGGTTTTTGACACAATTCTCCACTCTGGCATCATTGAGAAGCTCTCTCCTAGATAAGATAACCCTTATATTACTAGATGATTAGCCAATTGGCTCACCGACAGAACACACTCTGTCAGAATTGGTGATTCCACCTCCACCAGCAGACTTGTCACCAGTGGAGTACTACAGGGGGCTCTGCTGGGCCCCTTACTGTTTGGCATCTATTTCTCAGAAGTCCAGGCCAAAGTAGAGGGCTTTGGGTTACCAAGTTTGCTGACAACTGCAGACTGGGAGCTATCATTGAGTCCCCCAACAATGTCAACATATTACAAGAAAGGCTAACACAAACAAATGATTCGTGCCAAAGCCATTGTCTAAAACTAAATGCAAAACAATGCATTATTATTCCCTTTGGCAAAATGGAATGCCCTACAAATTACAATAGTGACAGCACCCCCATGAGTTCCAATCTAGTGGTGCAAGACTTGGGAACACAAGTTGATAACAATCTGAACTTTGACCACCAGGTTTCCACAGTGATAAGGAAAGCCCTCTACATAATGCACCTCATAAGCAAGGGCATAGCATTTGCCAACTCATTATACTGAACTACTGAATATTGATATAAAAGAACTGAAGGTGGATGCTTTAAAAAAGGGATGTGGCAAACTGCATTTAAATAAATGTAATTTATGTGAACAATACATGCAGAATAATGTTCAGAAGGAGGAGTGAGGTTTAAGGGAAGGCAGGAATTGAACAATTTATGTAATGTTGGAGTGAATGATAGTTGTTTCTGGTGTTATTTTCTTTTCCTTTATTATTTTCACACCTATGCTATTGTCTACAAAGTAATAATTTAATAAAGGTATTTAAAAAATAAATAATGGCATTGCCAGCAGAAAACCCAGATAATTCAACAATTTCCAAGACAGAAATTATATTTGTATTGTTTGTGAAGACCAATTTCACTATGCTGTTTTGTTTAGTACTAGTAGTTGTGTCATACATTATAGAGTTATAATGTCTAAAAATTCATATTAATATGATGTAGTTCTATGTGACTCTTCACATAGTTTTCTAGTCAATGTGTGTATAACTAAAGTCCCCTAAAAGAAATGCTGGATCATATGGTATTATATCATCTTTTTGTTATGTTTTGTAGAAAGTTAGTAGGCACTTCACAATTTAATTTAGGTCTCTTTTAGCAGGCAGTTTGTTGAAGCACCTTATAACGTAGCATGCTTTCCAGAGCTGCAACCAATATTTCAGTCTTTTCTGTTCACAGTATGGGCCACATTCAATAAAGCCTTCACTAAGTGTACACGATATGTAGTCAATAAAACTCTTATCACATTTTTGTACTTTCTAGTCACTCATATAGATTACACTAAGTGTATATGTCGTCTACACTTTGTGGTAACCTTTATGAATCCCTGTCAATATTTAAAGCTGTAAGAATATCGGTAGGGAAACTAAAATTAGGAGGAAGAAGGTGTGAGTTATGTCTGTGTTGTCTGTTCACTCAGAACAGTGTACACTTAGTGTAGGCTTTACTGAATATGGCCCTACATTCAGTGTATAGAACTAGTATCATAATTCCTCCACTTATGGTTTCATCTCTCACACATTAAGCTATTTATAGTTTTCAAAATATGCATATGATGCATTTCAAGTATCAGTAATAACCACACTTTAGATGTCATACATAATTAAGATAGCCCTAAGCTCATCTTGTTTTAAATTCACATCTTGCATTACAGAAGTAAACCTTTATAGTGTGTCTGAATACTAAAACTTTTTATTTCTTTGTTGTCACAGACCCTGACTTTTTTCACAATAATATAACATTTATCACATGAAAATGATATGGAATAATCTCTGTAAAAATATTTAGGCATAGTTGCTTAACCAATTATTGTAGTATCTTGTTTTTGTAAAGCATTAACCGGATGACCTTGATGAGGCTAACATTTCATTAAACCCTGCTCTGACTTTAAGTGAGCAAAGATATTCAGCTTTGTAGTACTTTTCATGTGATTTAATGGGACTGAATATAAATCTACATGTATGGTTATATCACGGTAAAGATTTCTAGAGAATAACACAGATATCAAGCCACAGATATCAAGAAGTTTCAGTCCAGAAAGAGTCAAGACTGCAACTTGTAATTAAGTTAGTTGTAATTTCTTAACCATCAAATTCCCTATTATGAGAACATCTCTATACTCCTTTGTAAAAAAACTTATTATTCAGGATAAAGCAAAATTCTATCAAGAAGCCCAATCCACCCAGTTTTTTAATCCAAAAAAATTCTGGCAGACTATGAACAGTATACTCCATCCTGGTAAACCCACTGCCTCCCAACTCCTTCCCTGACAAAACCCATCTTGAAACTGCCACTCTTCTAAATAACTACTTAATAGACTCTATCAGAAATCTACCCCCCCCAGACAACAACCCAAAACCACCTTTAACCCCCTTGACCACCCAGCCCCAATCAGCCTTCTCCCTGAAACCCGTTTCCACTGCCTATATCAAATCCCTTCCGCTAAAACTGAAACCATGCTCACCCTCTTTTGACAACCTACCCCCACAATTTCTTAAACTTGCTGCCAACTCTATAGCATATCCCATCTCAATTCTTGTTAACAAAGTTGTATCAAAGAGTCCTCAGTCCCTGAGGTCTGGAAATCCTTCTATACAATTCCACTTCACAAGGGAGGTATCTCCAACGAACCTACCAATTACTGACCAATAGCCATCCTCTCCCCTCTCTCAAAAATTCTTGAGAAATGCATTCATAGGCAACCTACGTCCTATTTACTTCATGAAAACATCCTTAACCCCTCTCAGTATGGATTTAGACCTCACCACAGCACATCCACAGCCCTTCTATCTTTTACCCAGACTGTAGCAGAAGCAAGGGACAACAATAAACTTGTATCATGTGTCTTCCTCGACCTCTCTAAAGCTTTCAACACCATCTCCTACCCTTAACTCCTCTGTAAACTATCTGAACTAAACCTCTCTACCTCCACTATACTCTGGTTCTCCAGCTTTCTCAACAATCGACTACAATCTGTTAAATGGCAGACTTCCTACTCACCCTTCTTCCCCTATCCAAACAGGTATCCCCCAAGGATCCATCCTTGGCCTCCTTCTCTTTAATATTTTCACTAACAATCTTCGGTCAGTCTGCAACTCATCTTCACTAATCCAATACACTGATGATTCTGCCCTTATCACCCTTTCTGACAACCCCACTGTCCTCCACTCTCTCACACAGACTTCCTTTAATATCACTGAGCACTGGCTAACTGACAACCAACTAATTCTTACCCCAAAGAAACCCAAACTCCTTCTTTTCCTCCAAAAATCTTTATCCCATCTAAAAACTTCTTTCAGTATCTCTTCTCTAGACAATGCCAATATTTATGCAGACTCCACTACTAAACTTCTAGGAATCAGAACTGACGACCAACTGAAATTTGACCATCACATCCTACAGTCCACCAAAAAGACCAATCAAAAACTAGGTTTGCTATATAGAGACAAAAATTCCTAGCTAACACCACTAGGACCTCACTTGCCCAAGCCTATCTCCTCCCCTGCCTACTCTATGCTTCCCCTATATTCACATACATCTAAGCAAATCTCTTAACCAAACTTGAACAAACTTACAACCAGATAGCCAGATTTACTTGTAATCTTCCCTACAAATCCCATCACTGCCTCTCACTAAAAGAACTGCAATGGCTCGAGTTCCCACAACTACTCCAACTTTCACAGGTACAAATTGCACATTCTCTTCTCTATAAACCTGAAAACTGCCCCTCTCTGTCCACCCTCCTATCTCTTTACAAACCTGCAAGATCTCTCGGTAGCACTGACCAAACACTACTGAACACCTATAAGTCCAACAAAACTATAGGCAGGTTACTTTATAAATGTTCCATATCTCAAACCTGGAACAAACTCCCATCTAACATAGGACATATCCAATCTTCTCTCCTCTCCTCTTCAAAAAAGATCTGAAAAATACCTAGGCAACTCTCCCTCCTGCAACTGCCACCACCCAACCTAATCGCCAGGTCTATATTAGAACATCGAAGTTTTAAAACTTCGAATGTTCTAATATCAACCCTAAAACAGCGAACGCTGAAAATAGTGAAGCTGCAGAACACCAAATTTTTTCCTAGGGAAAGAATTTGGTTGGCCATTTCTGTGGCTTCGCTATTTTCAGCACTGTGGTGGAAAGTTACGGGTCGGGTTCACGTAAGTGTGCGATTGTGCAGAAGTTAGGGTTAGGGTGTGGGTGAGGTGAGTGTGCGATAGTAAGAGACATTAGGGTTAGGGCGGGGTAAGTGAGTTAGGGTTAGGGCGCGTGTCAGGTGAGTGTGCGATAGTGACAGACCTTAGGGTTAGGGTTTGGGTTAAGGTAAGTGGATAGATAGTAGTTTATGTACAGTTTAGTGTAGGGTAGCTGTAGGATTTTAAGTGTATGTGTGTGGATTGCTGTTTTTTTGGTGTGTTTGTGTTGTGTGTGTGTTTTTCGGAACAGCAAATTTTTTTCCCAGAGAAAACATTTGCTGTTCCGGGTGTTCAAGATTTTAAGCTTTCGCTTAAAAGGGGCCGATGAATTAGCGTTCACTTTTCTAAGTGTTCGCTAATTTAATATAGACCCTAATCTCCCAGTACCACATACAATTATACCAGAACTATTCCCTTCATTCATTATATATACTTATAATCCTGTGGATCCACAGCAACACCACTCAGCACTCTTAAAAACTTAACTTTCCTCCCAACTTTGCCCCCCCCCCCGTTTACTTTTTATTTCCCTGGCCCCCCTTGCTCTTTCCTCCTCCTTTCTTTCTCTCCACTCTAACTTTACCACCTCTCCTTCCACTCCACCCACTATAACTAGACTCAGCTGCTATTCTTTGCTCTTTGCTATTCTCTGTTTCTTCAATTATTCTCCACTCTTCTGTACACTCCACTTACTGTTCCTCTATTTTGTTTCAACAACTCTACCTCTATCATTTTGTTGTTGTACATGCACAAAATGTACACTTTTAATGATTTCTACAAGGTATTAATGTTGTTACTGACGTCATTTTATCTTGCCCTTTTTTATGTTTTTAAACTTGCAATGTAACTTGATATTGTTATGATATATGTGTATTTTTTTTCTGGCATCATCTTTTTTTATCATGTGTTAGTGGAGCCTTTCTCCTCGGGTCTCCACTGAAAATGAGCCCACAGCCCAGTGGACTAACCTGGTTAACAAAAGACAAATAAATAAACAAATAAATAAATAAATTGTTCACAGTTGTAACAATAAGAGAGTCTTCGGGTGGGAAGGTAAGGGGGTACAGCTGTGATGTTTCTTGGTATGCGATTGAGTCGAAGTTCAGATCTGGTAGAACAATACTCTACCCTAGAGCCATGTGAATCACACTCATTGTGAAATCTTCCTCTCTTATTAGTTTTATTTCCAGTTTAATTTGTGATTTCCTGACATGACATTTGGTTGATATCATTAACACTACCTTTTGACTTTTCGTTCATAATTATGACCTTAGCATATAAATGTTCAGGTGGAAAAAAATCCAGGTTGTTCATGTGTGTACCACTTGACCAGATTCTGTGGTAATATTATTTCTGATTCTGTTTCAGTGATTTGTTTGTTTTGATTTTTTCACTGATAAATGGCATTTTGTCCCATGAATGATTGGGCTGATTTATTTTCATTGTTAGTTGTTTTTACTACTTTAGAGCTACCATCATTTTTCCATGTTTGTCTTGATTACATTTAGAACACTTTGAAGAAGTATTCATTTGTTTATATTTTAATTTTTTACATATTTGTAATGAAATGTTGATATTTTGAACTCTAAGGCTGCAATATAAGTTTTTTGTTTGAGGCACTTCGTTATTATCGGTACGGCCAAGAGATTGATCTTTAAGGTTTCGTGTTGCATTCTCAATGACACCATCATTGCTAGTGTTGCCATTTACTTCTGGAACAAAGTCTAAAACTTTTTAAGGTTGGGTCTCAAACTGAATTGTTCACAATCAAGTACTTGCTCTTTCACAGATTCGTCTAATAATTGTAAGACCATGGTTTCTGCATGATAACAATTAAAGGCATACCATACTCTACAATATATAATTTTTGTCACATTTTTTACAGACTGGACAGTCCTTTGCCTATCTCCTTAACTGCATAAAGTAAAAGTAGCATGATTTGCAGTATATCAAACATGAATTTTAATAGATCTTCTAATGCAAAGTTATAAAAATCCTCCATGTTTCTATAAAAGGTAAATTATGTGAGAAGGGTAAATGCCACCAAACAGAAATATGCATGTCAATCTAGTGTAACAATTAATTGTTAAATAAAATATCATACCTGAGCAATGCTTTCTTTAAATTTCTATAATAGAGCCCAGTATAATAATGTTGACAGTGCTGAATAACCAAACCAATTAGCTATTAAAAACAGGGCCCAACAGTACAATTATTTTATACAGAACCAGAGAGCACACATATGAGGTCTTTCAAGAACCATAAAGTTGACTGAAAATGAGTCTTATCATACTTTTTCCTCCAGACTTAATGTTTTGTAAGCCTGTTCTGCAATGATGTAAAAACAATGTGGTTCAAGTACAATTTCCAGCAGTTAAACTATAACACTGGTAGAGTTTGGTACTCCTTAACTACTTGATTAAATTATATAATAAAAGCAATTTACGAAAAACTTTATTTCTATAACAAAAGCAATTTACAAAAAACTTTCTGCCGATACGTGACTAAAGTATATAAAATCAGTGTCAGAATATTCCTTCTGAAATACCTCAGAGTCAAAGTCAAAGTATATAGTAAAACTAGTAACTCAGTAGTAGTCTTGTCTTCATATATTGATTCATTCCAAAACAAACGGACAGGAAATTACAAAAATCACAGCAACACTACTGTTGATTATACTAGCTTGATCCCTGATTTACTCTCATTTAGTATAAAGCAGCTGGGGAGCTATGAACCGTTCCACTGAAGCAAATGATACAATGCAACACGATGATCACACGAATTCCTGGTTTATTCGATACTCAATACAAAATAACCAAGCACACTGTTGACCTAGGTTTCGTCCTCTTGGTCAGAACTTCATCACAACAATGAAACTCCCTGAAAATGACAATTTAAATACCCACCCAATACATCAATTAGCTCTTTAAAAGTCAACAATTACATAATTACTACTTAAAATGACAGTGCTGAATTTATGCAAGTACTATATATCCAATACAATTAATCTATTTCTCTCTAAGAATATCAAATGAAAACTCATGTAAACCAATGTTTATAAAAATGTATTGACATATGTATGTGTGTGTGTGTATTACAAAACACATAAGCTTAAAAAAAGTAACATATAATTTATATTAACACCAATAACAATTGTGCTCTACCTCCTGCCCAAAATATGTCTTAATTTTAAAATAGGGGCTATGCTAATACTATTGTTGATGCCAGGGTAATTTAATGCATCCAACCTTAACTGCCATTTTAATTCACATTTTAAATTTTGTGTCATTCAACAAATCAAAAAAGACATCCAGGGTAAAGTATAAGATGTCCATTTAGACATATGTGCATAAATTTAGCACTGTCATTTTAAGTAGTAATTATGCAATTGTTGACTTTTGAAGAGCTAATTGATGTATTGGGTGGGTATTTAAATTGTCATTTTCAGGGAGTTTCATTGTTCTAATGAAGTCCTGACCAAGGTCAACAGTCTGTTTGGTTATTTTGTATTTAGTATCGAATAAACCAGGAATTCGTGTGATCGTTGTGTTGCATTGTATCATTTGCTTCAGTGGAACTGTTCGTAGCTCCCCAGCTGCTTTATATTGTTTGTGAGTTGGAACTGGTTACCAGTTTTTTACTCTCATTTAGTATTTTACATAAAATGCTTGAAATATGACTTGGATTTTGAAAACTGATGAGTTGATAATAATATAAATTTAACTACTGGGAAAGCATTACATTAATTCATTTTAGCTACCTGATTTTGCTATAACAGTGACATTATAGGTTCATAGGTTCATAGGTTCATAGGTTCATACTAGGCTATCTGCCCTAGGGCATTTATAAGCCTAGCCAGAGTGTGTTTGGCTTTCGCCACCCATTTTAAATTAATTTTGCTATGCCTTTTTTGAGGTTATTATACTGTGCCTCTGTCTAACAGTGACACAGAAGTGATACCCGGGGTAAACCTACGATCTCCCATCCACTCATCAAGATTCCTCTTGAAGAGAGTCAATGTGGGACTCTGCCTAACCTGGACTGGGATTTTATTCCAGAGTGAAGGGAGCCTCTGGGTTATGAATCTGTTCCTCCAGCATGTCCTATTTATTTCAGTGCTGAGGTTCAAGTCTCTCGATGGGATTTGGATTTTCTGAGGTGCAGCATATCCATTAATTCCGGGTCGGACGTGGCTTTATACGTCAGGCACAGATCGCCTCTGAGCAGGCGGTATGCCACTGAGTAGAGCTGGAGTTTCTTTAACCGGGCAGCATATGGCATCTGTTTGAGCCCTTTGATCCTCTTGTTGAGGTACCTTTGGGGTCTTTCCAGTTGCTGCAGGTGTCTGGTAAGGTACATCCCAAAAGGGGCATTGTACTCAATTATGGGCCTGAGGAGGGATGAGTAAAGAGGCACGATGACGTCCCCTGATCTAGATGTGAATCCCTTCATGATTAGGTGGGCTATATAAAATGTTTTTCTAACCACTTTGGCCACGTGGTTGTCAAATGAGAGATTGCTATCAACTAGGGTCCCCAGGTCCCTAATGACTTCTTCTGTACTTAATGGATTACCACCTATGTGGTAATTTGTGGGCAATTTGTTTTTGCCAAAGGGGATGACTATACACTTTTTGGCGTTTAGCTTGAGGCCATAGCTCTGGCACCAGTTGTCTGTTTCTATGAGGCCCTTTTGGAGGATGCTTGTGTCGGCTGGAGAGTTGATTATGGCGCCCAGTTTGCAGTCATCTGCGAACTTGGTCAGCCACAGTCCTTCCGTGTTGGCCTGTACCGCTGAGAAATATATACCGAACAAGAGAGGCCCCAGGACTGAGCCTTGTGGGACGCCACTTGTAACTGGTTTGGAGTCTGACATGGCTCCAGCAATTCTAACCATGTGGGTTCTGTCCTTGAGCCAGTTTGCAACCCATCTAGTGACATAGGGGTTTATATTTAAGCTGGTGAGCTTATCTATAATGCACGAGTGGGGTATTGTATCGAAGGCTTTTGCGAGGTCCAGGTAGGCTGTGTGGACCACCTTCCCCTCGTCAATGGCCTTGGTGACTGTTTCAAAGAAATCGACCAGGTTTAAGAGGCAAGATCTGCCCTTAACAAAGCCAAACTGGGTAGGATCCAGTGTCTGTAGGTCCCCAATATCTTTATTTATGAGGTCCATGGTGATCCTTTCCATAGCTTTGCAGACCAAGCTAGTCAGGCTTATTGGGCGATAGTTTCCAGGATCCGTTGAGGCACCACCTTTGTGGAGAGGGACCACTGTTGCTGTACGCCACTCTTTGGGTACATATCCTGTAGTAAGGCTAAGATTGAACAGTAGTTTTATGTTTGGGTTTAGATCTTCTTGGAGTTCATGTAGGACGCAGCCCGGGACACCATCTGGTCCCATTGATGCTGTGTTTTTTGCTTTGCAGAGGGCGGCTCTTTCCTGAGCATCTGAGATGTCAGGGTGGCAGCACTCTGTTGGGATAGATATTTGCCCTTTTGGTGGGGAGGGGGGGAGAAGTTTGCACTGAACCTATCAGCTAGGATGTTGGCAATGTCTGTGGGCTCGGTGTATTTTTTGTCATTTTGGACTAATTCTGAGCATATCTGGGAATTCCCACCCAGGTTCCTAACATAACTAAAGAAAGCCTTGTAATTATCCTTAGTGTCCTGTGCAATTTGTCTCTTGAAGCTGGCCTTAGACGATTTTATGAGTGCCCGTAGTTTTTTGTTAATACTGATCAGAGATGCGTTCCCTTTTTGGGATTTTGCTCTATCATGTAGTAGCTTCCTCCTTCTATTGTATAGTTTGTTTATGGCTGGGGTCCACCAGACAGGACATCTGCCTTTGGAGGATTGGGTCTTGGTTTTATTTGGGATTGCATGATCCATGCATTCCTGAAGGTGTTCATAGAATGCATTTATAAATGATTCTGCGGTCTGGGCCGTATTTTCCACAGGCCCGGGGGCTTTGAAGGATTTTGCCTCAGTTTTGAGGCATGTGAAATTTGCTTTAGAGAAGTTTTTCACTGTGGTTTTCTGGGCAAGGGGTGGGGTCGGGATGTGAATATCCAGTGAGATTAGTTTATGGTCTGATCTTACCAGTCAGGGATACACTTCTGGTCTGGAGCATAGTGCCCCCATGTTGGTGATGATCAGGTCCAGTATGTTTTCCCCTCTTGTGGGAGTGGTAACAAGTCGGGTGGCACAGTGGTGCAGCGGTTAACGTTGTTGCCTCACAGCAAGAGGTTCTCCGGTTCGATTCTCTGCTGGGGTGCCTTCTGTGTGGAGTTTGCATGTTCTCCCTGTGTTTGCGTGGGTTTCCTCCAGGTACTCCGGTTTCCTCCCACATTCCAAAAGACATGCATCTGGAGCATTTCTCCCCAGGCCTCCGCTGAAAACAGGCTCTATGGAACCTAGTCGGACATTCCCGGTCAACAAATATTAAATAAATAAATAAATAAAATAAATAGTTGTTCCATAGCACTTGAGTTTATAAATTCTAGGAACCTTTGGGCTAGGGTGTTGGAGCTAGAGTAATGCTCCCAGTCTATGTTTGGGTAGTTGAAGTCGCCCAATATAATGGTGTTTGGAGAGACCTTCATATTTTCCAGTATTCTCAGGAAGGCCGAGTGGGGTTCCTGTGTTTGGGAGGGTGATCTGTAGCAGGCTATAAACTGGAAGGCAGTTTTACCCACAGTTAGTTGCACATGGATAGTCTCTGATGCTTCGTGCTGTGCCACCAACCTGGAGGTGTGGGTATCTTTGACAAATATTGATACTCCCCCTCCTTTTGTGGTTCGGTCCAAGTTTTGGGTCCGAAAAGCATGGTATGAGGTATAACCTGGTAGTGCTGGGGTGCTCTCGGGAGCCTTGAACCAGGTTTATCATGAACCAAGATTGATGGATTAATGCAAACAGGTTTTCTATATTTTAACTACAGATATTGTAAACTCACTGTATCTTTATGATCTTGTTTAGATATCATTTCAGTCCTAATTGCTTGCCACTCACACTGATCATGCTGATCACACATCTACACACAAAGTGTGTGTTTTGTTATGCCCCACGCTGCACAATCACATGCTATAAGAGGTATTTTTATAATATGTGATTAATGAAGCAGCTACATGCTGCCACCAAGATATAGAAAAAGTGCTTCCTCTTTGAAAAAAAAATAAGGATCCTTAAGAAACAACAAAAAAATTAAAAGTAAACGGAAACAACACATACTAGTCAGCTGAATATGCCAGGTACTCAACCCCCCCCCCCCCCAGCTGAATACAAAGCTTTTCAAGTCCTAGTCACAATGTGCAACTCAGATATAGAGTAAGTGAAGAAACAGAAGGAATTCTATATCATTTACTAGAGCCAAAACCTTACAGGACACTCGCAATTAAGCTAGCCCATAGTCCTGTGTCGGGAAATTAAATGCGGAAGTCAAAACTAAAGCAAGAATATTAGTCAGATTTTACTGACATGGCACAGTGAAACAGAAAGAAAAAAACAGTGCTTCTTCTATAGAATAACAGAAAACTGTACCTCATGACAGTTATAAAAGTCGCTTGGCTCCTATATCTATAATTGAAGTACCAAATTGCCAAATAAATGATTACCATTTTTTTCCAGAGTAGGTATCCTTAAAGAGATCAACAAACCTGGTTTATATAAAGGGTACTTCATCTGTTATGCCAGTGCTTTAAAGTCCAACCGCTGAAGAGATGGGTCTACCATTAGCTTTACCTAACAGCAATGCTTCTGGAAATGTGGTAGCAGAGTCCATTATGGCTACAATGTATTGATTCTGATTAAAAGAAGTTATTAATATTCCCATGATGTCCACAGCAATACAGTTGAAGGGCTCATCTATGATAGGCTTTGACATCAAGGGACTTTTATATCCAGGACAGGGAGTAGTTTTCTGACATTCTAACATCTTTATTAAATCACCACATTTTAATCAGTGACATGGCTACACACATATTAATAGAAAATAAACCAAATCAACCAAACCAAACCATAGTAACATTTTCCATTGTTATTTTCATGCACTATACATATATGTTTTATTTTCAACAATTTTCATTTACTCCAACATTATGCAAATTGTTCAAGTCTTGCATCCCATTGACCTCACTATTTCTCCCAAACATTTTTCTAAATGTATTGCTCCCACATATGCCACTATTTTTATGTAATTTGTATCTTCCCTTTTCTGACGATCCTACATCCAGTTCTTTTATCTCATTTACAATATTCAGTATTTCAGTTACAGTTGGTTTAAACGTTGATTGCCATTTTCTAGTGAACGCTTTGTTAGCAGACAGCAGCATTAAAGTTAGTAAGGCTTTACAATGTGTAATCAATTCAGACTATATATCCCAACTCAAAAGAATAATTTTGTTAATTACAACCATTCATCCCCCCCCCCCCCCCCCCAGCATTTCTGAAAAATTGCTTGGTACAGAATTTATAAAAATCTGCCAGCTTGTTCCATTTCCTGAAAAACAAGTTCTTAATTACTTTCCTCTTTCCATCACAAGTCTATCATTTGATATCTACCTAAGCAAAAATTATCTAAAATTTAAATGGTGTATAAAATACCTATGCAAACATTTGCATGCAAAAAACCCAAACCTTCTGGGCTTTGTTGCATATTTGGGAACCATACAGATGTCCTCCCATTGTTCCTTTGTAAATTGTCTTTTCATTTCTTTTTCCCAATCATTTCTAACCACCTCTGATTAATTCTTATAGTTATCATGCAATATTTTATACGCTCTACTAATTATGCATTTTAAACAGTTTTTTCTAGACTCAACTATTCAATGATTCAGCAATGCTGTATACAAACTTGGGGCCATTACAGGTCATTTAAGAGTTTGCCTTAATGTCAATCCTGATGCCAATGTAATATTATTAAACCATTAAGTTAAAGCTCCCTTAAATGTATCCAAATCAGCAATACATCATATATGGTTAGGAAATTCCATAGCATCCCTGCTCTATAATACAAGAAAGACCCTTTCAGCATAGGACTGACAGTGGGTAAACTAACCATAAAATTGTTCCTTGTGTTGGCAATGTGAATTACAAACTCAACACCAAGTGCTGCTGCCTGAGCTTCATCATATAGGCAAATTAAATCACCTCTAAGTAATTGGTAACTCATCAAAATGAGGAAAAGATCTTTGAGAGACTTACAATAGGATAAATGACAAAGAGTCCCAACCTGTCTTGTGATGGTCTTCTGAATGTACTTGAGCTTGTTCAAATGAAAGGTGTTTACCTTACAGACATGGGGTACAGGGTTTAATTCTCACCTTTGGAAGCATGGGTAGGCTTATAAAGGCTACCTGGGATTGTTGGCATAGTAATCACATAGGAAGCTATGAGACACTCTCAATGCCAAAAAAGAACCACAATACTCTATTGCTGGGTGAATGCTAGATGAATAAAGCTTAATCAAAACGGCTTTGTTCTGGGGAAAAAAACATTGTAAGATGCATTTAGTAAGCCCATATAACTTCCTAATTATCAGTTTGATATGCTCATCAAATTTTAATGTAAAGTCCACCAGTATACCCAAGTCCTTAACCATGCTGGTGGATCAGAGAATGTAGCTATCCAGTGCATATTGATACATTACTTTATTTAATCCACAGTGAATCACTATACACTTCCTGTTGTTAAACCAACCTCATGCCTTGTTTCTTACTCATGCAGTTAAGCTGCCCAAACTACTAGTAAGAGAATAATGACCCTCAGTGCAGGTGACTATGCAACCTATTTTATTGTCATAAGCAAATTTGCTGAACCACACATTTTCTTATATTGGGCAATCCGACATCAACAAGCTAAAAAATGAGGGACCAAACGCATATCCTTCAGGAATAACTTTAGCAAGAAAATAGTAGTTTATAGGTAAACATTAGGCAATCAGTCTGCAGACTATTACATGTCTAGCCAATAACCACACAGTGCCCAAAGGCAAAAATCATACCCTGTACCTTGTGTATGTGAGTGAAACACTTTAACCATTATAATAAAAAAGTATCCAGACCAGCAACGGATAAAGACAGGCAGCTCAAAATATCAGCAGTTCAAGTGACCAGCGATCCAAGTGACAAACAGTTCAAAATGCAGTCCAATTCATAAACAAAGAGAGGAAGCTGAATTCAAAAACATGAAACACCTTTAATTGTAGTCAACCATAGGTAAGCGCTTTCACAACATAGCTTCATCAGACCATCAAGCAACTACTAAAAAACACGCCCTATATAAAGAAAGAAAAATAAAAAACAGCCAATGATAAAACTGCATCAATGAAGCCATAAGGAAACAGTTAAAATAACAAAAACAGAAACATAAACATATACATAAACATAAAAACCTATGATCAATTAAAATACACATCTCTATGAGACAATCAATTATGTTGACAAAGACTAACTCAGTGGACATATAAATATAAAGTACAAAAATATATAAAAAATATATACATTTATATATATAAATTTATCTATATAAACATATACTTGTAAAAGTAATAAATGTGTGGGCAATCAAAAAATACTTATTTATGAAGTCTCCTTTTCTTTAAAACGGGTTTAATAGACGCCCTTTCATTTAGCCCACTGCCCCTGTCAGCATGAAGCATAATAATCCTACAGGCCTCTCTGTACTCAGTGTGTGTAGGCAAATCACCACCTCTAACACTAGGATGGACGGTTTCAATAACTCTAAAACTGAAAATGTGCGATGTATCAGTCTCAATAACATGTTTTGAAAGTGCATTATGCAACGAGCCCTTCTTAATGTGATATAAATGTTCCCGCATTCTATCACGCATAATGTAGTAAGTAAATCTGTAGCATCAGTTTCGGTAATTTTCTTTGTGGGTCATCATAGTTCTATTAATGTTGTCAAATGTTTGCCACACCTCAAAAAAAAAACATATATAACAATTGTGGCAACATCTTTGATATTCTCTTAGTACACCCATTAACACTTTATATTCATGATTTAAAATTGAAATTGGTCTACATGAAGCTGCATCTGAAGGTTCTTTACTTTCTCTGTTTAATACAGCCACCATAAATTTTTCTAAGATGATGGTATCTCTTCCTTTTACAATACTGCTACACAAACCCTTCCGGATTTTTTTATCACTTTCTTCTCATCTAGCTTCCAAATTTCCATAGAAATATCTTTTTCTGGAGACTTCCCTGTTTATTAGTTATACATCTCTATTTTTATCTCCTCTCTTCTTGTCTTAGCTTTTATAGCTAAGCTTTGTTTTCCTTTAACCTTGGTGTAATTAGGTCTTCCATCAATATTTCTACTTGTTTCTTTTTTGTTCTACTCTTAAAGGATATCTGGATATTTTTCTTGCTATAGGCTCCCTAAGTTTGGTGACACCCCTTTTAATTTCTGTTGCCTAAGTCATTATGCTAAAAGTTTTGTGTTCTTATCAAAACGTAGTTGCATAACAGTAACCTTTCTAAATGGGTCTACTTTACTTCAGCGAAAAACCTTTTAGTTGAACACTAATTGTCAAAAGCTTGATCTATTGAACGGCCGTTTTAGCAAATTTTTTCCTAGGGGGAAAAATCACTTGGTCATCACTGGGAATTTGCCCTTCACCCAACTGTAGTGCAATCTCAGAGTTAGTATATTTAGTTAGGGGGTATGGGGGGCACAGCCCACCACCTTGGTGGGTTTTAAATTTTTTGAAATTTTTTACATTTATTAGGCTGGCCAAGCATTTTTTTTCCTATGAAAAAATTTGCTAAAACAGCTGTTCGGCAGATTGAGCTGTCGACAGCTTTCGACAAAGAGGTGTTCGACCAACAGCATTTTGCTGAACTGACACAGACCCTACAAAACTCATGCATATCATCTAAATATTCCCTTATTTTCCCTGTGGCACTTTGAAGTTGCTCCTCTTCTTTTCCTGTGATATTCCTCTTATTCTGCAATACATTAATCTGCAGTTGTTATTTGGTGACAGAGAATAATTTCCTGCTGTTTTGGGGCAATGGACATCATTAGCTGGAGTTCTAATTGCTTTCTTATAGGTTCTTTCACAGCTATTGTCACTTGTCACTGTCTATTTGTGAGAGGTGTAAGTACCTAGTCAAATTCAAGGCCATATTCCCACAATCAAAGCCATCCTGTGAGTATCACTTTTTTACACCGCAGTCCACACATACAAAATTATCATATGCTAAGGTACTAAGAAAATCTTTTCCCAAGCTGGAATGGACTAATAAGTGCAACTACCAGTATAAACTAAACACTGTAACACCAATTAGTGACAACGTGGCTGTGACTCAGCATGAAACAGCACATCCCTGACCAATTACATCTATGTAATCTTCAAACAGAAATAGAAATGTACTAGTGATCAGTAACTCCATAGTCAGGCATATATATTCTACACTCATGAAGCAGGACAAAAGCAGGGTGACAGCAAGCTGTCTTTCGAGAGCCAAGCTTGCCAATGCTAAAAGGGCCCTCAGGACCTTTAAAACTGATCTCTATGAGTATGGGGTGGCAGTGGAACACAGAACCCTGAGGGATATGAAGAGAGGCATGACAGTACTCTCCGTGCATGTCACAAATGCAGGAAAGACCCTGAGCTGAGTGGAATCCTTCTATCACCAAAAATGATGCTAAGGTATAAAGAAAGAAAGAATGATTGGCTTTAACAATTCAGTAAACACTTGGTGCCATTCTAGGGGGATCCAATATGTGTCAGTAGGGGATGAGATGTTTGACAATCATTCTTGCTTTGCCTGGGGGAGTCTGCACCTTTCATATTTTGAAGTTTCTGCATACTGGCAAAAGCTTTTGTGGCTCCCATTATGACTTTTTATGGAAGGTCCAGTTGATGGACCTCCCAACCTAACTTCCAAAACATATCAACCATTGGACCATACTTGTACTACTTAATGCTACATATCTAAACAACAAACTACTGGACCTTGACCTTCGTCTTCATTTGGATCATATCCATGTATGTGTTGTTACAGAAACCTGGTTTAAGTGCCTAGCCAGCACTCCCTGAATACTTGGGTTCTGTGCTTACCACAGACATTTAGAATTGATGGAAACTGTAGTGGCATATCCATATTTTTAGAGACTGCATTACCTCAAGACAGATCCCTAGAGACCAGCAAGCAGAGTTTACAGAGATTCAAATCAACTGAAATAAGAACAGCTATCAGTGCACAGCATGGTAGAGAGAGCACCTACATGTCTCCAGAGAATCACACAACATTCTTAAATACTGAACTCCCCCTAAGTAAGAATACTGTTATCCTATGTGATTTTAACTACCCATTGATTAACTGGGGGACCTATATCACCAACCTAAGACGTGCAATAATTCTTAGATTTTTTTAAACAAAACCTCCCTGTACCTAAGTGGTAATGAACCTACTAGAAAACAGAATATACTTGGCCTGGTGTTAACAAGCATTGCATCTATATATACCTTCCCAAATACATCACACCCTCACTGGTCAAATTAAACCACAAATGAGTAAGTTTCTTCATCAGAATCTCCAAATATCTGACAGAAATATAGAATTAAAGAACTTCAGAGTACAAATCTCCAACAATTCTATGATGAAGTCTCTAAATCTGAGTATAACAGTATTAGCCAAAATGTTTGTACTGCAAAGAGTTATACAGAAAAGTTCTACTCAGACCTGGACAGCTATATTAAATTGGCAGACTCATTTAGATCCAAGCAAATGGGGAGGTCTAAAAGCGTACCAGAGTGATAGACTTTAAGCATTGATGAACCTTGTAAAAAAGGAGGAAACTCCAAAACCTATATAGCAGAACAAATGACCACCAAATTAAGGAAAACAAACAGCTAGATAAGAAAGTAATGAACCTAAGAAAAATAAATGCATCCTATGAACTCTGGCTAACTAGAGAAGCCAAAGACAACTACAAATCCTTCTTTAGTTATGTCAGAAAAATAGGAAATAGCACTCAGTACTGCTCTAAACTTATTTATAATGGGGGATACTATCAATCCATTGACAACACGTCCTTGAGTGCTGTACAATCAGTGGAAAAAGAGCAAAACAAGTTTTGCTGACACTGGAGTTTTCTTTGTCTTCCATTGCTGTGTGACTTTAGTGTAGGTATAGTTAAATTTGGAGGTATGTGTGAGGGTGTCCACCCACATGATGGGGGGGGGGGCTTGCCACCTGTAAAAAATACCTCTGAGGTTCAGTGAAACTTGTTTCACTCTTTTTCCATTAATCATACAGCACTCGGTGAAAATGCTGTTGATGGATTGAAATATACCCATCAAATTGGAACTAATGACTTTGATCCAATGGACAATGCTAACAAACTGACTAACAAATGCAATGCCAACTTCACCCTCAAAGATATCTATTCATGACCCACTTATCTTTTATGGAATAAGACACCAGCCATCATAAACGACCAAAGGGTCAAAGGTAGATCCTGTCTAATGAATCTTGTAATCTTCCTTGAGAGGGTTACTCATGCTGTAAACTGTGGACAAGCTGTTTCCACAGCATATCTTGACCTTGGCAAACCATTTGATACCATACCACATGCAGATGGTAAAAGGGGACATTGTACTTGGCTTTAATTATACACATCACTGAATACAATGCCCCCTTTGGGATATATGTTACTAAGCATATCAAGCAATTGGATAGACCCCAGAGGTTTGTAGCTAAAATGATCAAAGGCCTAAAATATCTGAACTACAAAGAAAGATTGGAGGCTTTATCCCAATACTCAGTTTCACATAGACTCCTTATGGGAGACCTGTATTTTGCTATAGGTCTGTAAGGGAGCTAATAATCCAAGTACTCTTATACCTCAACAAATCAAATAGTCCAGCTAACACCAGGGACACAAATCTAAATCTACTCCAACATATAAATAAGACTAAGAGGAAAGATAGATCTGTCATACAGTGACTACCCTTTCTATGTAACAAACTCCATCTCCAATTAAGCAATGTGGCACTTTGCCTGTTTTTAAAAAAGGAGCTCAACAACTAGATGGATATTAATAAATACAGCCTGGGTACGACTGACCTGGCCCTCCTTGAAATAACTGGTAAAGCTGAAGGGTAGCTAACTAGCAGTGTGGAAATGGCCTTGAGGTTCAGTTGCCTTATAATGCATATTAAACTTTTTAAGGCGATAAATAGCTATTACTCCCATCTATTATACGTTACATTTCTTTTGAATGTATATTTATGACTTTCAGCTTAAATGAAGACATAATCAGTGTTTCATTTTTACTTCATTACGACTGCGGTGGTGGTGCTGCGGTAGCATTGTCGCCTAACAGTAAGATGTTGTCCTGTTCAATTCTCAGCTAGAGCGTCTTCTGTGTGGAGACATGCGTGAATGGGCGTACCTTTGTTGAAGGTTGTGCGTCAGGGCCGGCAACTCGGCACGTAAAAATATACTGCCGATCATTAGTGGACTGGAGTTCTGCTGTGGTGATCCCTAACCAGGAAAAGCCAAAAGACACAACAACAACAACAACCCTGCATTTGTAGCTTAGATTTTATTGGTGCATGATCTGAAATATCTATTAAATGTGTGTCAAAGCTTTCTATTAAATATACATGTTCCTGTGAAATATAATTTCTATCTGGTCTAGCCCAGTTATTACACCTTGGGGGATAATATGTAAATTCTCTCCAAATCCTTACTACTGACTTCACATCTTCCAAACCAAATATTTTCATAAATGTCTTTTATGGGGTTGGGAGGGTGGCCTAATGGTTAAGGTGTTTGCCTTACAAATGCAAGGTGCAGGGTTTGAGTCTCACAAGGGATAATTGGCTAGGCTTAAAATGGCTCACAAGGGCAGTTAGCCTAGTACTAATCTATGAACCTATGTCTTCAGAAATATACCCTCTTTTGTTATATTTTCCCTTCTAGGTCCCCAAGATACATCCTCACAGGTGCAAATCAAGTTCCAGTCCCCACTGCAAGTAGTATTCCCTGCTAAAAGTGGATTATCTCTCCAAATTTTTTCTTAAACTCCATAACAGCAGTTTTGGTGGAATATAAATACATGCCAGTATAATCCTCCTCCTTTGTCAATATCATCTTGCTACCATAAATCTACCATTATTATCTTTATAAAAAAGTTCACTGGCTATTTTTAAATAAAACTAAATCAGACACTGTTCTATTAAATGCATTAAAGTCTTATCCTAGCTAGGAAAGCTGTTATCTCTTATTCACTTTCAATAATTTTGAACTATATCTTTCACTGAACTGCTTACCTTTGTACCATTAAATGTTGCATTTCCCTCAGCAAAGAACACTCAGAACTCTCAAGATTAATTACTTGCACCTGCAGACAACTTGTCACCATGGAAATGCAGTCAGTTATTAAAGAGAAAGAAAAAAGCAGCTAACAGCTCTGCAGATGCATGAAGGAATCTTTGTCAGTTTCACTCAGCATAGAACACACTGTGCAGTGGCTTTCAGCTGCAGACCTCTTGACTCCTACTGAACATTTACTAATGAAGAAAGACAAGCTAATATAATTGCATATGCAAGAAACTTAGCATCTTTCATGGCTTTCATCATTTTGTCTTATTTTTCAAACCTACTTGCTTATAAAAACACTTGTTTATTGATTAAGCCAAGGACATTAATCCAGACAGTCATCTTTGCAAAAATAAGTGAAAACATATAATCTCTACATATAATATAATCAGTGCACATTTGCACCTCACCCCAGCAGCCCAAGACCACAGCATATTAATTTAAACTTGCTTTTGTCCAGCCATTCTTCTCTTATTACTTTGCAAAGCCTATATTTCTAACAAATAAAAAAGTACTTGTTTACTTTAATATCTTTATCACATACAACAATCACTGAAAAAATTCCCCCACTGTCACATTTAATACACCTCTGACTACATACTGCACAAAACTGTTTTGCAATATAACATGCAGTTTACATCATAAAACGTTTAATACAAATACTATGAAGAACAAAAATAGTTTTACTCACAGTTGCTTTTTTAGTGTCCTACTAAACATTAATGATGTAAAGTGGGGTATATGCTTTACAGTCCACCCACAAGTTTAACAAGTCAACAAAAGTACAAACTTCATCATTATTTTTTTCTTGTAAAAGCATATTTTAGAAATGTGATTGATGCTTTATAATCTCATATCAGTTCACTAATTTCAGTTTTGCTGGTCATCGTCCTGTTCAACTCCATCTCTTAACACCAGATTCTGGTTATTGATTCTTCTAGTCAACTCGTGTGCTTTTTTTCTGTCTCTCAAGCATTTTCTTTTGGAACATTGGAAATGGTTTCACTAGCAAAGTCTCCCTTTGAGCATTATTGCTGGAAGAATGAGAAGTAGTGTCTCATTAGATGGCCCACTTTTTGTTGAGTAAACTTTTGTATTTACTCATTAGCCAGTTTTTCATAAAGAAAAATGTCTTTGATCCTCCAAGAAAAATATTCTGAAGACAACTGGATAGAGTATCTTTAATCTTAACATTCCTTGATTACTGGGATAAATGTGTTTCTCTTCTTCTGTGTGTACAATGAATAATCATTTTCCACAAACACTTTCCTGTCTCCAGGTTTAATGTTTTTCCCTTCTGCCACAGTTTTGTTAGGATCAACTCTTTCTCCTAGTGTGATTGCATCTTTAGTAATACAGTTCTTTTGTGCTTTCTCGTGGCTATGTTTGGACCATACATTCTATTTGCCCTTTCAGTTAACAAATCCTGCCATGGAATACCAGTCTATTGCTTATCTGAGCTTTCATAACATTAATATAGTCTGTTCCTTCCAGTTTCTCTGGTACAGCAAAAAAAGGCTCAGGTTTTCCCTGCACCCTCTGTCTTCTAACTCTACTATTTTTGAGAGAAGTCTCATACTCAGTCAGTTTTTTCTTCATTTCAACCTCTGATTTTTTGCAGTTCATCTGAATAGCTAGTTAAAGTGTCATTTTTTCATCCTTTTTGCCCTTCGGTGTTTCATTTATTTTAATCACTTCTGAGTACATTTGATTTATTTTTTTCCTCTAAATTACTCTCAGCCATCTCTTGTACCAAAGTTGAAGCCTGAGCCGCTTTTGCTGAACAGTTGCAGGATCCTTTCCATTCAGCGTTTCCTCTTCTCTTCACCTTTTCTATTTGATTTTCTTTCGTTTTCTATATTTCTTCTTTTTTTGGCATCCAGACAGTGTACAAACTAGACAGTAAATGACTTTTACTCGTGCTGGCAGAGTAACTAACTCTTATTTTTCAGTTTCTTTTTTTTTCACACAGGGAGGGTTGAAATTAAACTGTTGATCACTGTACAACCACCTTAGCAGCCTCTCACAGCATTAATATTTATACAAATATTAATAAGAACACAAACTGTTTCATTCAAAGTTACCTCTCCCAATTTCTTCAATCCCTTCAGTGTCCTTCTAAACATTAATGGAATTCAAGTGGAGTTTATGCTTTACAGTTTGCCCGCAATCCTAAGACATTTAATAAAATTCCAGTCTTTCTCACTTCTTCTTGCAAAGCCAGATTTCATATGTATAATCATATATCTAATGTGATTGATGATTTAGGGTTTCCAATGTATTCTCGAATTTCACAATGTTGCCAGTCTTCTTCCTGATCTTTCAACACCAGTCTCTGGTTCAAGTCCAAGGTGCTACTGATTGCTATCGTCATCCTCTATGCTTTTTTGTTACTTAAGCATTCATTTTTGGAACAATGGAACATGCTTCACTGACAGAGTATCTCTGAACTGTATTATTGTCAGAAGAATAAAAAGCAGAAAGCCCTTCTGTTTGCTTGCTCACTTTTTGTTGGCTAAACACTTTTATTTCCTCCATAGTCTCTTTCGTATCAAAAATGCATTTGATTCTCCAGGGGAAAAAATATCGTGATGACAGCTGAATACAGATGAATGAAGCTTGAATCTTACACCCGCCTCTTGACATTCCATGATTGTTGAGATACATTTGTTTCTGTTCTGTGGTGTACAGTGAATAATCTTTTTCCACTGCTCCCAACTTCTAATACTTTTCCCTTCTTCCATAGTTTGTTAAGGAGCAGCTCTGTTTTACTGGTATAATTACATCTTAACTAATATAGGTCTTGGCTGTTTCTTATGACAAGATTTAGAGCATACACTCAACGTACCCTCTCAATTAACAAACCCTGTTATGGTACATCAGTCCAGCTGCTTGTTTTTATTTTGTACTTTCAAAATATTGATGCAGCCTGTTCATTCCAATTTCTCTGGTATAGCAACAAATTTCTGATTGTCTTTGTGGGCTCTGTTGCCTAGCTGTAGTATTTTTGAAACATCTCTTCTTGAGACAATTTTCAGGCAGAATTTTCTTCACCTCAGCCATTGATTTTTGAAGTTTTATCAGTTCATCCGCATAGCTGATTAATTTTTTTCTATTCTTTCACACTCTTGTTTTTTTTACTTTATATATTCCTTCAGTTTTTCACTTATTTTAAACACCTCTGAGTATATTTGATTTATTTTCACCTAAACTACTGGAGGTCATCTTCTTCACCAATCTGAAATTTAAACTGCTTTATGCTGAACAACTACAAGATTCTTCCCAGAGGTTTTTTTCTTCTCTTTTTGGTGACATTCTCGTACTTTCTCCAAAGTTCTTTTTTGTTGTCATCCAGGTTATGTAATTACTACCTGGTAATTGCATTTTACTCAAACTGATAGTCTTTACCAGATTTTTCACAGTTTTTGTTTTGACACTGAAATAACTCAATAATCAACTTTTTGGCCAATGTGCAGTCATCATTTTGGAAGCTGCAGCTTTCTAATATTCTAGACAAGAAGAACATACGTTTTTTATGAATTTACACATAGCCGGTAAAATTTGGATAATACAGTTTCCTTAGTTTTGCCCATTCTTGGGTAGTCTCCAAAGATGTAACAATGGGCCAGCTTTATTACAAATGTCATATATGGTTTTGGCACTAACAACTGGTGCAGAATGTCTCCCTTTTCTTTATTTACCCTATAGGAAATCCAAGGGTGAAACAGAGATGCTGACAAGTCACAAGTCGACTAACTTTATTACAGATTAACGCTACTTAACGTCACATGTTTTCGTCCACACAAGTAGACTTCATCAAATAACCACAGCAGAACACACAGTCAACATATATAACCCAATTAATAAAAGGAGCGCCAATCAAATTCCTAACACAATTAATTAGTTCTAAAAATGCATGTCATTTTATTTAAACATTAAAACATATAAAAACATCACCTCTTTTGTGAATAAATCTATATCTTTTAAAATCAAAGAAATACAATAATTTATATAAAATCTTAACTATAAATATATGTGTGTATAAAAACCTATTAAAAACTAAACTAATACCATAGCACCATCTACTGGCCAACTCCAAAAATTAAAAACCAATACACAAAAATCAAATTATAATAATATATATATATATATATATATATATATATATATATATATATATATATATATATAAATTTCATAATTTTTTTATACATTTTATATTTCAATCTGCGCCTGTTTAGTAATGTTTTGTGTATTGGTTTTTAATTTTTTAAGTTTTTAATTTAAAATTTTTGGAGTTGGCCAGTAGATGGTACTATTGTATTATATTCCCTTTCTGCACTGTAGTGCAATCTCGGAGTTGGTATATTTAAAGAGCAGGGGTTGTGGGGGGTGCAGGGGGGCTGTCCCCTGCTTACGACAGTTACTTTCTGTCCGTTGTTTTTTTTTGTTCGAAACTATAAAACTTCGAGTTTGTGGTGTTCGAAGTTTTATACTTTCGATCATGTAATAGGAACCTATATATATATATATATATATATATATATATATATATATATATATATATATATATATATATATGGGTCTACCTGATAACACCGACACACAAAAACACCGACAACGAAATCACTGACACCACAATACTGAAAGTTCAAAAACATGAAACTTCACCTGCCCGACAAACCACAATCCTGACAATCAACAAACAAAACAAATCCCCTATCCAAAAAGCACACACACAACAAAAGCACACCAAAAACCTTACAAACCTACTCTAAACCTTACATACACAACTATCTATGTACTAACCTTAACCCAAACCCTAATCCTAAGGTCTGCCACTATCACACACTCACCTAACCCACACCCTAACCCTAACTCACTTAACCTGCCCCTAATCCTACAGTCTGTCACTATCGCACACTCACCTGACCCGCGCCCTAACCCTAACTCACTTAATCCATCCCTAACCCTAACCCCACACTTACCTTAACATGGTGTTCTTAGCATCAGGATTTTCAACTGTCGATCATCTCCGTTGTCGATCTTCCGGTGTCGGTGTTCTTGTTGTCAGCGTTTTGCAGTTTCGGCATTATCAGGTAGACCTATATATATATATATATATATATATATATATATATATATAGCTGCATACGCACACATACACACACACACACACACACACACACACACACACACATATATATATATATATATATATATAGCTACATACACACACACACACACACATACACACACACACACACACACACACACACACATATATATATATATATATACACACACACACACATATATATATATATATATATATATATATATATATATATATGTGTGTGTGTGTGTATGTATGTATGTATATATAAACACATAATGGTCATTTCATCAGTACAGAGACTGGGAAAGATGTGAAACAGTCATAATTTCACATTTTAAGTGAAGCTGGTGATGTATTAAAAGTGGATATAATATATGTGACAAAACAGAGTATTTGTACAAGGAAAACTGTGAGTTAGTGGAAAAATATGGACTGGCCCCTTTAACAAGATGCCCTAACATTAAGTTCTGAGATGGTAGTCTTCATGAAGAAGCTGTAAAAGTAGTGGAAGTCTCGATATCAGAAACACTGATTATACAAAGCAGACTGTTTGTAAAATATATTATGTGGTCTCTTGTCCTACATACTGAAGTGCATTTAGGACTGCCAGCACCTATGTTTATTTTACCAATTGGAATCAAAACCGGACATCTGTCTTTCTTCTTTAACCACTGGTGCCGTTCAGTTGTGGTGCATTACTGAGGTTGTCAAATTGTTCTTCAGTTTAGAGGTATGCTGGGAGTCCAGAAGGGATATTCCAAGGTGAATTGTCTGAAACATGTAAGTTGATCACAACAGGAAAAGCTACTGCAAAGATAGTTTCCACTGCTGTATATATGGTAGCAGTAGCCACATTGATGGTTCATCCATGAACTATTCCTCCACTTAAACACCTAACCATTTAAGAAGACCTTGAAGCACATTAGGTCACATTCAAAATGACTGCTGACCAACTGGGATGGGGCCAATCTAACTGGGCTTGAATATCATCAGCTCAACTCATGGGGCACATCTCTGTGCTTTTATGGACATGCCTAGCTGAGACTGTAATGCTTTGACAAGGTAAAAAAAAAAGAGTTTATTAACAAGATTTGAAGGCATCTCTAAGACTCAAGCCCTTAAAATTACATGACTGGACTTCTCCTTGGAATTAAAATGGTAAAATCACAGTTGTTTGAATTAAAGCATATTCTGAAGTTGTGGATAGACCTGGAGGGGCTTAATAGCAAAGACACTATGATGGGAACACTTGTTGGTATACAGGTTCAAATACACTTTACCAGAAATTGTTAAAAAGTAACTGTTTTGAGCTAACCCACAAGAAGTTGAAAGCTTTGTTACTCTAGAAGAAAGAATTTTATGTTATCAGAATTTATTAAAGGAAAAGCAAGTTAGCTTTAGACAAAACTGTTTGTAAAACAAAGGGACTGTGTCTTCAATCTTGTGTTTTAAATGTGTCAAGAGATCATATTAATCAATACTGTGGTTGGGAGAGTAAACCAGATGTACCCTTACAGAATAACAGAGATCAGAGAGTGAATAAACAGGCCATAGAATGTGACTGAGTTATGACTAGATTAGTGAAGATCACATTCTATAATTGTGCCACTACAAAGTTAGAACAATGTCTCAGAAAGGTAGATGTACAAAAGTTATAGGGCTGCTAGATTCTGACAGTGTAGTTACATTTCTGAAAGAGCAATATATCTGTAGAAAGAAAGCCCCTACTCTTTTGAAGCTATCTGTATTCATGGGAGGAAGAGAGACTGTTCTGTTACCCAGATAAAAATACAAACTAATTTTGGGAAACTCTTGCACCCAGTAGCCATAATCCATTATGTTAACTATGATCTCTAATCATTAGGATGGATGTTTCAAAACAGCGGGAGGGTAAAACTGCTAGGGAACTTGTTATGTCCCCAGGTGTAGCGACAAAACTAATTCAACTACTTTCAGTCTCTCAGCTCACCAATTGTAAGGCAGTAGTGACTCCCACCAGTTTACAGATACACAGGGCCAAGGGTTCCATAAGGGCTGGGGTAATTGTAGAAGGCCCTGAAAAAACTAAACTAAAGTGCATATTTTTACAAGGGAAGGTGAGGACCCGTGTCATGCACAACAGTTCCAACAGTACTAACTAACTTAGGTAGGGGCAAAGTGCATCTAAATATGACATAATGTCCCAGGAATATCAGATTAGGATGGAACCACTGGACAGAGTAGGAGAGGAAGGAGAACTTCAAAAAGAGAAAGGGGTTTCAGGGTGTTGGTCACAGAAGAACATTCTTTAGAGCACTAGAGTTAGATACCCTTTGTTAGAAAGTAGTGAGACCACAGAAATCCTCATTCATAGCATAGTCCAAGCAAAGGGTAAAAAGGTTACGCACACAAACCATTCAGCACAAATTGCAAGAAAGACTTAGCCAAGTTAGAGTCTTCACTGTGTAATACCTTAGATATTCTGTAGTGTAGTGTAGTGGGATATATGCAAGTGACCTTTTAAGAACATAAAAGTGTTTCAGCTACATGGCTTCTAAAAGCCCATGACTTTTTACTTTTTATGTATTCATGCGTGCATTCAGGACACTAAAGCCAAACCCACTAGTTGTAGTCATGCAAGGTTTCGGACTTTTTGTGACATCATCACTACAGCATATGTGGTGATTACCAGATTTCCTGAGGCTATCCCCTTAGAAAAGCTAACTACAAGGCCAAGTGTTGCTATCTAAATGAGTAGATAGGAAAATCTGACAGAGCAAGGCAACTCTTTAAGTCTTAATTCTAGTCCCTAAGACAAAAACTAAGTTATTGGTCAAATGGAAGGGACCATATGATAAAATTTTGAAGATAGCAAAGTGGACTAATGAGTAAGACAGGTAGGAAAGAGGTGTGCAGAACAAATTCATCACTCAGACCATGGGGGAGGCAAAAGTGAAAATGAAAAACAGAGTATCTGAGGGCTGAGACTAAGTCAGGAAGAGGAAAAGTGGTTGTTATTCATGCCTAACTTGATAGTGGATGATACCCTTTCAAAATTTCAAAGAAAAGAAACAAAAGAGTTCCTCTTAAAGAACATAACTATATTTTCTGAGTTACCTAGGAGAATACTTCTTACCAACACCACACAGAAGAAATCCCTGGGGAGAACATTAAGGTACCAAAATCCCAGAAATAAATAGTCTGAAAGGACATACAAAAAATAACAAAAATTGGGAGTCCCTGAAGAAACAAGCAGTAGGTGAGGCAAGCCTATCATGCTGGTCTCAAAACTAGACAGTCCTGTCTGATTTTTAATGACTTTCAAAGACTTAATAATATTTCCAAATTTGATGGCTATCTTCAATCAGGCCCCAGTAGCCTAATCAGACATTGGCCTACAAAGTCAGGGATTGTGGGTTCAGGTCCCATGTGGTGCAATATAATCTATAGAGGTTCTGTGGTGTAGTGGTTATCACATCTGATCTTGATTTCAAAATGTATTTGAGAAAGTTGAACCTGACATTATTGTATGAGAATGAAACACAGGTGGACACTTGCAATAATAACATGTTTAGAATTAGTTTCACATATAACCCCCCCCCCCCCTTGCATCCCAAGCTCGCAATATATGAGAAACTGTGTGAGTTAGATCTTTATAATTTGAATAAGAATAACTACAAGGGAGTTCAAATTTCTATGAACATTAACCAGGAAGAACGTAACAGCTTGGAATTCTTACAGAAGCAGGATGTGAGGGTCATGACACCAGACAAAGGGGGTGGTGTGGTAGTCATGGATGTTTCCATGTACACTGATAAAATGCAAAGTATTCTTAATACTGAGAATTACAGGGAGGTTTTCCTTAACGAGTTAAATGGGGCATACAAGAAAATTTATGGCCAATTGAATGACATATTCTTGGAGAGGAGAATTGATATTTCTTTATATAATTATTTGAACATCATCACTCAAAGAGTTCCAGTGTTTTTTGGTATCCCAAAATCCACAAGGGTCTTAAGACCTTTGGTGGATGGAAGGGATTCTATAACAGCTGCTTGTGCCCAATACTTAGATTATGAATTAAAGAAAATATTACAACTGGAAACCCAGATATGTAAAGATTCCTGGACCTTCTTAGAACAGATCAATAAAACACCGTAAGACGTAAATGATTTTGTTGGTTACCACAGACATCAGAGATCTGTACACCGTCATCCCACAGACCATTGGCCTAGAATGGGTTAATGAAAAGCTGCTGGAATACAAAATAGACCAGGACAAAATAAACCTTATCCTGGAATTGTTGGAGATAGTGTTAACTAACAATTACTTTTCCTTCAACAATAAACATTTTTTGCAAACAACCGGTGTGGCCATGGGGTCAGCTTGTGGTGGGGCATTTGCAAACATGGTCATGGCACACTGGGAGAGACAATTTGTATTCCAGTCAGACTATTGTTTCAACATCAAAATGTATTATAGGTACCAGGATGACATCAGTTTAATTTGGAAGGGTTCTTCATCAATGTTGGACCAATTCTTAGAATACATCAACACCACAACTACCTTTGTACATTTCACTTGGGTCATTAATTTAGATCACATGGACTATTTAGATGTCCATTTGTTCAAAGACAAAATCAACAGAAGGTATGCTACTACAATTTACAGAAAAGAAACTTATTAGAATTATTTTCTGCACTATAGTAATTCCCACCCAGGCCACCAGAAGAGATCAGTGGTCAAAGGGCAGCTGGTAAGAGCTGCCAGCATGGTCTCTAGGGTAGAGGACTTTAACTTAGAGTGCACAAACTTAAAAACTATGTTTCTAAAAAGAGCATACCCTGTAGATCTACTGAGTGAATTAATAAGAGAAGTCACAGAGAAGAGAGAAATAGGTCATTTCAAACCTATTGTTGGTAATAACATTTCAGACAGGGACTTGTTGAACACAGAATCCATGGCATCAGAGATGCAAAGCATTACCTTTCTTAAATCTTTGATTGTTACATATAGTTCTGATTCCCACAGTTTAAAGTGGATTTTTCAGAAGAACTGGGACATTTTAATGGAGGATGTTGGCATCAGATCCCTTTTAGGTGCCAAACCATTAATAGCATATAGGAAAGGCGGGAACTTAAAGGATCTTCTTAGAAACAGGCATGTTCAGAACATGTCAGGTCGTTTAGGTACTTATAAATGTGGATCATGTAAATGGTGTCACAAAATTATATCTGGACATATGTTCACCATTAACAATTTCGAATACTGCATTAAAGGGAGATATAATTGTTTTTCTAAGGCAGTTGTTTATGTGGCTACATGCGATCTGTGCCCTGTTTTCTACATAGGCAAGACTGAAAGAAAGTTTACCCATAGAATTTATGAGCATGACTTGATTGAACATGACTTGACATGATTGATTCTGACCTCAGATAATTGACCACACTTCAAATGGCCTTTTAGGGCAGTTAGCTTAGTATTCACCTATGAACCTATGTGCTGGATAAATGAGTTGGTAGAGTGGCTGGGGAAAGACATGTTTTAACCATCCTAGATTTCCTTAAGGGATATTGGCAAACTCCCTTAACTGACTAGGCTAATGAAAAACTGCCTTTTCAACAGTGGATGTACTATATCAGTATACTGTCCTTTCCTTCAACCTCCATTGGGCCCCAGGCATGTTCCAACAGTTGCCAGACTGTGCAACGGGTCCTCATTATTTCTATGATGTCGTTTATTTGGATGATGTACTCATCCTGTCAGAAAACTGGGATTCACATTTTGCCAAGGTTCGAGCCATGTTAGATTCTCTAAGGCAGGCTGGTCTCACCATTAATGCTCAATGGTGCAAAGTAAGGAATGACTGTGGTGGAGTACCTCAGTTATATAACCGGAAAGATAATTAAATCCCAAAAGAGAAAGTAGAAGCTGTTAAGCATTAGCAATTTCAGGGGGAAGATATATATATATATATATATATATATATATATATATATATATATAAACACATACATATACATACAGTACACACACACACACACACACATATGTATATATTGGTCTCTTTAGGATTTGTTGATTATTACAGGACGTTTATAGCTCAACTTGTTTTACAAACTTCACTAAGAGAAAAACTGCCTGAATGGGTCAGGTGTACACTGGAGGCTGAGAAAACCTTCCAAAATCTTAAACAGAATTTACTCTCAAAATTAGATCTAATGTCTCCTAACTTTACCAGGATGTTCATTATCTGTATGGCCGTTTTTGAAGTGGAATAAGGACAGTTTTGGCCCAAAGATACAGAACAAGGAACATTCTATCTGCTATTTAAGCACAAGCCTACCAAGGCAGAGATCAAATATTTCACAAGTCAGATAAAGTGCTTGGCTATTAAATGGGCACTGGTGTCCTTAACATTGTTATTTATTGGGCAGGGAATATACCCTAGTTATAAATCACATCCAGCTGCATGTAAAAAACTAAGGAAACTTCAGTCTCTACAAGTGGGCCCAAGAATTGCAATAATTCCATTTCCACATATAGCGCAATCCTGATATTTACCACCACCACATGGATGGCCTACTAAGAGCCCACAGACCTTCTGCTTGGTGCTAATGGCTTCAAAATGTAAATGTGTAAATGTGCCTATGTCACAAGTGATAATTCAGTAAAGGTGTTTAAAAATTTGCAGTTTAGTGGAAGAATAAGGACAATTCATTTTAATGAGAATCAGGCAAGATAATTAGGTTCAGTTGTGCACCTTCACTTTGTAAGGCTGAGCTAAAAACAGTATGGCAAACGTCATTGGAACAAGGATCCACAGGGGGCTGGGGTGTACCTGTGTGAAGGAGGGATGAACCGAGGCCAGAGCATTGGGCATTGATATGAGAGTAAGTGGAAAGACAGACCATAAAATCAATGAAAATCCTACTAACAGAAATACTGATTATACAAAGCAGAGGCTTTTTGTAAAAGCATATATGACTATCCGCACACTTGTTTCTTTTCTCTGTTGGCACCAGAGCTGAACATTTTTGTTTCACAGCTGCAAGACTACTCTATTGTCTTTGTACTTGTTAAGTATCTGCTCTCTAAATTTCACTATACTGGAACACACACACACACACACACACACACACACACACACACACACACACACACACACACACACACACACACACACACACACACACACACACATCATCATCATCATCATGGGTAACAGACACTGGAAGTAGATTTTGCAAGTTCAGTGTACTTTATTTATAATAACACATAAGTAAAATACAAGCAAAACTTCTCTTGTTATTATGAGACAAATTCTAACAAGCCATTCAGCAGGCTTCCACCTCAAGTCAAATACTTAAACAGTCCTTGGTAAATCCAAGCTTTTCTTCGGTTTTGTTTTCCTGTATTCTTCCTGTTACTCCTCAGTTTCTGTCATGCAATAAATCCATCACCTGACATCTACCAAGACTCCTGACTACTGGTAAATTTTCCCCTCTTCTATGACATGCAATCTTCTCTTTCTATGTATAGTCATAGTTTAGAATTGAGATGGGTCTATATGAAGCTCAGTCAGATGGGTTTTTACTGTCTTTAGCTATTACAGCCACCACAGCTTTTTCTCAGGATGTTGGTACCTCCCCTCCTTTTAAAGTACTGCCAAATAAAACCTTCCAAATTTGTACCACTTTCTTCTCTCCTACCTTCCAAGCTTTCACCAGAATATAATCTGTTTGTGGAGACTTTTCTGTAGATTAGTTATACATCATCATTTTTATCTCCTCCCATCCTATCTTAACTGTTCCTCCCATCCTATCTTAACTGTTAGTTGTTGAGCCTCATCTCCCTCTAACCTTGGCATATTTTAAATCTTCATAAATATTTCAATTTGTGGTTTTTCATGATTTCCTAACTTTACTGCTTTATACAATTTTTCATAAAATTTCTGAAATAACTCTAATATATCTACAGGGTCTGTGTTTATTTTTCCTGTTATAGGCTCCCTAAGTCTGGCAACAACCCTTACTACTTTCTGTTGCCTAAGTCATTGTGCCAAAAGTTTTTGTGCTCTGGAGGTATCAAAAACAGTTGCTTATCAGCAATCTTTCTAAACTCATGCATACTATTTAGGTACTCCTTTATTTTCTCTTTAGCACTCTGCAGTTGTGCCTCCGCTTGTTTTGTGAGATTCCCCTTCCCCTTATTTTGTAATATTTTAACCTTTGTCATCCCCACTAAATAATTCTTATCACTTCTAAACCAGACCTATTTTCCTTTTATTTCTACCCTATGTTTCAACTCCACTTCCATTTTATTCCACTCACTAGCTCTAACATCTGGAGTACTTTTTATCTTCCCTAATAACTCTTGGATAATTTCTACTACCCAATCCTTAAAATTCTTCTCTTTTTAACAGGTAGGTGGGGAAGTGCTAGTGTCTCATCTTTCATTACCCTGCATTTTTATCTTGATAATTATTTGCATAAGATCTGAAATAGTTATGGGATACTTATCAAAGTTTTCAAGTAAATGTAGATGTTCCTGTGAAATATAATTTCTATTAAGTCTAGCCTAGCTATTGTACCTTGGGGAATTATATATAAATTATCTCAGAGTTCCTGCTACTGAATTCATGTCTTTCATACCAAATATTTTCATAAATTTCTACAGAAATCTATCATCTTTTGTTATATTCTCCCTTCTAGGCCCCCCAAATATAACATCATTATTGCAAATCAAATTCCAGTCCCCAGGTATAAGAACTATTCCCTGTTGAAAGCTAATTATTTCTCCCAAAAATTTTAAGCTCCAGAATACAAAAGCTTTCGACACAATACCCCACTCGGGTATCATAGAAAATCTCACCAGCTTAAATGTAAACCCATATGTCACAAGATGGGTTGCAAACTGGCTCAAGGACAGAACCCACAGGGTTAGAGTTGCTGGTGCCATGTCAGACTCCAAGCCGGTCACAAGCGGTGTCCCACAGGGCTCAGTCCTGGGCCCCCTCTTGCTCGGCATCTACTTTTCAGAAGTGCAGGCAAACATAGGAGGATTGTGGCTGACAAAGTTTGCAGATGACTGCAAACTGGGCGCCATAGTTGAAAATCCATCAGACACAGATATCCTTCAGAGAGGTCTCATAGGAAATGGATAACTGGTGCCAGAGCCATGGCCTTAAGCTAAACGCCAAAAAATATATAGTCATACCCTTTGGTAAAAACAAGGTAACCCCAAGTTACCACATAGGTGGCAATCCATTAAGCACAGAAGAGGTTATCAGGGACCTGGGGACCCAAGTTGACAGTAACCTTTCTTTTGACACTCACATTGCCAAAGTGGTTAGGAGGACCTTCTACATTGCCCACCTGATTATGAAGGGATTCACATCCAGATCAAGGGAGGTCATTGTTCCCCTGTACTCTTCACTTATCAGACCAATGATTGAGTACAATGCCCCATTCGGAATGTATCTTACCCGACACCTGCAGCAATTGGAAAGACCCCAATAGTTCCTCACCAAAAGGATAAAGGGGCTCAAAAATATGCCATATGCTGCCCGACTGAAGAAACTCCAGCTCTATTCAGTCGCATACCGTCTGCTCAGAGGTGACCTGTGCCTGACATACAAGGCCATGCCCAACCCGGAATTAATGAACATGCTCCACCTCAAAAAATCCAAATCCACCAGAGCCACAAGAGCAAGAGACTTAAACCTCAACACGGATATAAATAGGATGTGCTGGAGGGACAGATTCATCACCCAGAGACTCCCTATGCTGTGGAACAGAATCCCGGTCCATGTGAGACAGAGCACCTCGCTGGCTCTGTTCAAGAGGAATCTTGACCAGTGGATGGGAGATCGTAGGTTTACCCCGGGGATCATCTCTGTATCACTGCTGGACAGAGGCACGGCAAACTAATGGGTATAGTATTCTTCAACCTAAGGGGTGGTGAAAGCCACACAACTCTGGCTAGGCTTATAAATGCCCTAGGGCAGATAGCTTAGTATGAACCTATGAACCTATGAATATGTTTTAGGTGGAATATAAATATATACCAGTGTAATCCTCATCTCCTGCCAGTAGCCCCATTCTACTACAAAGTTGCCATTATCTTTTTTTCTTCTTCTATCACTACCAGCGGTCCTCTGGCAACTGATATAAATACTTTCCTTTTCCTTTGTCCATGATATTCTGCAGAATATCCATTCTGATATTGTCTCTTTATCAAATTCACATGCTCCCGTTCATTTCAGATGTGCCTCCTTTAACATTGCTCTTTGCAGTTTGCATTTCTTAATACAGTTAATTATTTTTCCTTTTAGTCTCTACCTGTGAGACCATTAACATTCAAAGATAATATGGAAAGAGTCTCCATTATGGTAAGAAGTCGGTATTCCCACCTATTATATATGGCAGCTTTTTTAAATGTCTAATTTCAGCTTTTTTGATAATTGCACCCATTAATGTTTAGCAGGTTAATCCTTTATACAGTTTTTTTTATCATCAACATTGGAACCTATGTCACATTTTACAAGACTTTATGTTTTAATAAAAACTCTCAAACGAGAAACAAAACACACTCTCAGAACACCCCAGAATATATTAGCTTAATACAAATACTCATAGCTATGTACAACTTCAAATAATGAAGTTTACCCTCCTAAAAGGAACATTTGTGTCAAACAGACAGCTGCTTACATAGGCCTAGTTAACCTGAAATTGAGGTCATCCATGCTAAGATGCATGTTATTGACTGTTCTACTTATACTGATTGGTGTCTGTTCTTTTTTGTAACTTTATTCCTCCTCTCCAAGATGTGAAAACTACTGGCATACATTCAGAAATCATTAACTTGCTGCCATGTGGAAATCAAGGTTCTGCCCTTTATTACCCTATTATCAGCTTGCATGGCAACATAAGAGGAACAAAAGATAAATGAAGTCCTCTGTCTTTATTTACTCCCTAAAGTAAGTAATTCTTTAACTTAGCATACAGACAAGATATAGGGCCACTTTGTTCATATCTCTGTCCTTCCCTGTGTATGTTTTCTCTAACCATGCTTACTGTATTGTTCTCCCATTGTGTATTCTTAAAATTGTGATTATGTATCTGCAAATCTGCCAAGTTTATTTATTATTTATTTATTGACATTTGTTGACCAGGAAAGTCCACTGGGTCAGAATAACCCATTTTCAGTGGAGGTCTGGGGAGAAAAGCTCCAGTAACAAATTAAAAATTATTACAGAAAACAACTAAACAAAAATTGTTATACAACAGGATAAGATTTACAGTAATAATAAACTATACAAAAATAAATAGCATTTCTTAGTGACAGAAATATGCAGAGTACAATGTCATTATCTAGTGAAAATAAATTACAGTAGAACTTGCAAATTGTATAAATGGATAACTTGTTGAGGACATTAAATGCAAACAAGGGTCCAGGGAAGTAAATATTGCGGGAAGAAATATCCAGGGAATTGTTATGGCTAGGCTTGTCTAGGCCCTAGGGCCTATAGCCTAGTACCAACCTATGAACAATCATGACAGCATATTCTGTACAAGAAGGAGATTATACTTTTGCCTTGTGGAAGTTTCTTAAGGATTAAATATTGATTAGTATACTTTGTTTAAGAGAAAGTCACAGAAGTACAGTTTGTTTACTAGTATTTCAGTTGAGCTAAAAAGGGGATATTCTAGTCAGTAAACTCAGTGGTGTTAGTTTATGGTGGTATGAAGTTTTAATCGCAATGTGATTATTAAGAAAGTTATTTTTTTTTAGGATGACTTTGAATATTTTCATAGACTCAGTTTGTGTTATGGAGGGGGGATAGGGCATTCCACAGCTTTGCTATGGAGTAAAAGATTTGTCCAGCTCTCTTATTGGGTATGTATACGGTAAGAAAATGTTTATTAGTAGAACAAAGATTTTAGGTTGGGAAGTAGGATTCTACAATAGTATGTAGTGATGGGTAGTTATTTGGATTGTATATTAATTTATGAGCAAGCATTAGTTGAGTGTATTGGAGGTAATATGGGAATTCCAACCATTGTAATTCTTTAATGGCATGACAGAGGTGAGTATGGTTTTGCAGTCCAGAAGCAAATTTGGCAATTTTATAATAGCATGATTGCAGTTTATTGCTTAAGGATGCAAGAAGGTTGGTAAAGATGGGGAACCATAGAGGAGTGAGGGGAAGCAGGAGGGAATGTGCCAATTTTATTCTTGTGGGCTTATTCATATACAGTTTATGTCTATATAGTTTACCTAGTTTTGGGTATGTTTTTTAGATTGTGTTAAGAATATGTTGTTCAAATGATAGTTTATCATCTATAGTGATGCCCAGATCTTTAGCTGTTTTCACTACTTCAATTTCCATATTATTTAGGCAGTAGATTTTAAACTCTTGTGGGGGTGGTTTGGAAGAAAATAGTAGTTTGGATTTTTTGGGATTAAGTAAGCTTTGTTTAGCCATGTTTCTATGTTTCAGAAGGTGTTTTATGTTATTTTGAGGAGATCTGGGAAGTTGTTGCCCGAAGAAACAATAGTGGAATCATCAGCATACTGGATGAGGGAACTGTGTAGGGAGACAGTATGGAGATTATTTATAAATACATTAAAAAGTAACGGTCCAAGAATAGAGCCCTGAGGGACACCTACTTTATTAACCAGATAGCCAGATTGATTGTTCTGCCATCTAACAGATTGCTGTCCATCTTTCAGGTAGCTAGTAAACCAGGTAATGGTATATTCAGTACATCCTAATGTTTCTAATAGTTGGAGTAGTTTGATATGTGATACAGTGCCAAAAGCTTTGGATAGATCTAATAAAACTACTGATGTCAGTAGACCAGAGTTCAAAGCTTTGTTCAGGGTATTGGTGAAAGAAAGCAAGGCTGTAATAGTACTATTTGCAGGGCAGAAACCATGTGTGGTTTGGGCAGGAGCAGCCTTAGGTCGACTGGTGCCCTAGGCAAAATAGCTCCACGGTGCCCCCCACCACACCACCTGGTACTCTCATCCTGGTCTACTTACACCAAATAAACACTGAAAAAGTGCCCCTGCTACAGCGGTGCCCTAGGCGGCTGCCTAGTTGGCCTATGCCTAAGGCCGGCTATGGGTTTGGGCTAAGAGATTGTTGTCTGTGAGATGTTTTAGTAGTTGGGTATGCACTTTTCTAGTATTTTAGATAATGGTGAGAGAATGGAAATAGGTTGGTAGTTGGTTGAATCGTTAGGAACATTTTTGTCAGTACACTGAAGTGAAATGGAGAGTATAGTGTCTTTGCATAGGAATACATATATAAGTCCTTCTCCCATTTCCTCATCTACAAAATGCAACAAATGACAGATATTTTATTTTGTTCTAGGTTTTGCCAATTCCTTATCTTTTATCTTGGTAACTTTTCTTTATCCAAGTACCTGCTGCTAAGAGCCCTGTTTCTGACTAGCCTTTTGTTTTAAATCATACAGAAGGTTCTGCTCAGATTCCCTTTCTTTTCCTTGTGATGAGTGTATTCCTAAGGGGTTTTCCCTTTCTGTATCCATACAGGCATCCTTCACTATCTTAGTGACTGAAATCTTCTGCCAAAGTTCAGTATCATGCATGAAGAATTGTTGGTAGTGTCACATCTTTTACCAGCTTAACTGTTTTTTTAAACACATTTCTGCAATGTTTTCTTGCACTAACTTAACAACTGTCTTTTTTAAGTAATGGACAGGTTTTTCTCTGTCTTCTAGCCAAAGCCAGATTTCTATACCTACTCCTTTCTCTTTACCAGGACTGTACATTTTTAACAGTGTGTTAGACTGCTGTTGCCCTTCCCCTATTCTTACTCAATGTATAGGATTTGAGGCTTCTGCTGCCTCCCCTAATTTTAGTTGAAGTATATTCAGACTACAGAATATCTCCCACTACATTTTTTGCATTGCTTGTTGTGATGTACTCATGCGTGAGACTCTATAAACTGAAAAGCACAATAACAGGGCAAGGTTGTTGCATCGGGGATTACGTAACAGGCATTACAACACACAGGTAGTTGATAAACACTGGAACGAGCCACAAAGAATTACTGAAAATGAAGTTTTGGTCACATGGGATCACCCAACAAGAGCATGAAAAACAGATAAGTAAGAACAAAAGTAACATTAGCCGCTGAAATAGCTACATAGGATCATAGGAAGTTACTAGGATAATGGCTGTAGGACTCTTACAAGACCAACCGAGTTTTACTCTTATTTCCAAGATCAGCACCTATTGTCCCTGTCCCTGTCCAAGAGGGACATAGGTGGAACCCCCGGGATGAATTTATGGTTACCCATCCAATCATCCAGATTGAGATTGAGTTTGAAGAGGGCCAATGAGGTGCTCTGTTTGACATGAAATGGGAGTCTGTTCCAAAGGTGTGGTAACCTCTGGAAGACAAATCTACCTTTCAAGAAGGTTCTATTAATGTCACATACCAGGTTAAGGTCTTTAGAGTGAGTAACCCGTGTAAAATTTGACTTATGGAGATGCAGCATTTCCAAAAATGCAGGGTCAGAGATTGCCTTGTAAGCAAGGCAGAGATCACCTCTGAGTAGTCTATATGAAATAGAATAAAGTAACAGTGATTTTAGATGATCTACATAGGACAGATGCTGAAGACCTAGAATTTTCCTTGTGAGGAACCATTGTGGTCTGCCTCTCCAATTGCTGCAGGTGCTTGGAAAGGTATATACTAAAAGGGGCACTGTACTCAGTTATTGGCCCGATGAGGCAAGAGTGTAGGGAGGTTATAACTTTTTTTTTTCTAGAGGCAATGCCATTACTTATGAGATCAGCAATACAGAATGCCCTTCTTAACCACTGTGGAGACATGGTGGTCAAAGGTAAGGTTGCTGTCAACCTGTGTGCCCAGGTCTCTCACCACTGACTGCATACTTAAGGTGTTGCTATTGCTGTGGTAGTTAGCAGGAACATCACCCTTACCAAAAGGGATGATAATACAGTTTTTTGCATTTAGTTTAAGGCCATGACTTTGGCACCAATCATTTGTTTGTGTAAGACCCTCTTATAGGATGTTGACATCATTTGGAGATTCTATGACCGCTCCCAGTTTGCAGTCATCAGCAAACTTTGTCTGCCAACATACCTTTAGTTTTTGCTTGTACTTCAGAGAAATGGATTCCAAACAATAGAGATCCCAGGACTGATCCCTGTGAAACACCACTGGTTACAGGTCTGCTGTTGGAAGTGGATTCCCCTATTTTGATTATATGGGTTCTATCAGTGAGCCAGTCAGCGACCCATCTAATGATATAAGGGATCACACCTTGCTGGGTGAGTTTGTCAATGATGCCTGAGTGGGGGATAGTGTCAAATATCTTGGCTAAGCCTAAGTAGGCTGTATGTGTAGATTTCCCCTCATCCAGGGCCTTGGTGACTATCTCGAAGAAGTCCACCAAGTTTAACAGGCATGATCTCCCTTTGACAAATCCAAACTGAGTAGGGTCAAGTGTTTGGAGATTACCTATATATTTATTGATAAGGTCCATGATGATTCATTTCATGGCCTTGCAGATAAGGCTAGTCAGGCATATAGGTCTATAGTTCCCAGGGTCAGTGGAAGCACCACCTTTGTGCAAGGGAATAATGGTGGCCATGTTCCATTCAGCTGGGATGAAGCTGGTACTTACACTATGACTGAAAAGAGTACCCAATGGTATTGATAATTCTTATTGGAGCCCATGTAGGATACAGATGCGGATGTTATCAGGTCCCATAGATGCTGTGTTCCTGGCCTTAGAGAGGGCATTAACGACCTGCTCCTTAGAGATACAAGGTAGGGGACAGGTAGCAGGGATGTCATGGGGTAAGTGTGGTGGGGACAGGAGAGTGAAGTTTTCACAGAATCTGTCGGTCAACAGGTTAGCTATGTCCAGAGGCTCAGTATATATGATATCATTAACCACCAGTTTGGCACAGATCTGGGCCTTTCCTTTTAGGTTACGGATGTAACTAAAGAAAGCCTTATGGTTGTTTTTAGTTGAGGAAGATAATTTGGATTTATAGTTTGCTTTGGAGGACTTCACAAAAAGTCTTATTTGCTTGTTTAAGCTGATGAGGGAGTGTTTCCAGTATATGGCTTGCTACATCTTACTCTTAGACAGTAATTTCTTCCTTTTACTGTAAAGCCTGTTAATGGCAGTTGTCCACCAGGCAGGTTTGCTGTTCCTTGAGGAGCTTATTTTGGTCCTATCAGGTATGGCCTTGTCAATGCAGTTATACAGGTGTTTGTATAAAGCACTGCTGTGGAACGCAGCACAGTTGCCAGTTTCATCTGAGAGGGAAGGTACACAGAAGTTATTTATACCATCCAATAAGAGGTTATAATCTGCTTTGGAGAAGTTTTTTAGTTTAGTTGTTGCTGGGGAGGGGGGGTCAGGTGTGATACTTACTTCAAATGAGATGATTTGTGGTCAGATCTCACCATGGAAGACCTCACAGTGGGGGTGCTACAGTGGTCCCCCGTATTGGTAAGCACCAGATCCAGGATGTTGGCACCCCTTGCGGGGTTGTCAACCAGCTTGTCCATGGCACTGGAGTTAATGGCATCATCCTAGGTCTGTTTGTACTGAGTCTAGTTATTAGCATACTGAGAGACATAAATTCATAAAAGCAATATGAAATAAAGATACCCAGATAGCTCCAATATAGTAGGAGCAAAAGGGCTAATTAAAAAAATTCTCAAACATATTTAAAGATAAAACAGGAAAATCCATATGAACAGAAGATAAAGGCAACTCTGGGCACATTGTTAGTTCTAAAAAGGGCACTCTTAAATGATTAAAGATTAAGAAGTACTAATTTCATGAATCTTGATCAAATCCTAATGCAGGAATGAATAAGGTCCAGTTCTTATATGGCATTAGATAGCCAAAACAGCTGGCAAAATTAAAAAAAGGAAGAGTATAACAATCAGCAATGTAGCTAGAAAAACATATATGTTATATTCAAACCTCATACCACTGCCACCTCCCCATCATTTAAAATGAACTCATCCCTCAGAATATGCTTATAAACATAACAAAGACTATTTATAGAGGTATAGTCATCAGTGGCGGATTTACTAGGGGTGCTAGGGAGCTAAAGCTCCCCCATTAGTGCCTGCCTCTCAAGTGTACCACTTTTGGCAGTATATGCTTTTTTCTTTTGTTATTTACAGTTCCCCTTTAACCAAACACTTAACAGATTTTATTCAGCTTGACAATGTGTGATTCCTAAAACACAACTGGATGGTTATGGTTGGTTCCTTGTCAGCTGATCTCGACAGTCCAGTTGCATTCAGGAACTAGTCTTCCAAGTCTAGGTTGAAAGTTACTGACTGTGCAGTAAAATCTGTGGTAGTGTACTTCACTTGAGTTCGAACTGCTTTTATGGCTGACACTGCTGCTGTTGGTTGTGTTTATGGAAAAGGAGAGGTGAAATGAACTAAGAAATTTCATTTAAAGGGACAATACCAACTTTTTAATTTTGGTCTGAATTCTTACTTTCTAGGGCAGTCATTTTTTTCTCTTTAACTGCATTGCTTATCATAAGTCCTCTCTATTCACTAGCTACTTACTCCATGTTAAAACCTATAGTTGTTTTTATTTTATTCCACAAGGTCCTTGCTCCAAACAAACATACCTAAATGCAGCAAGCCTTGAGCCTTGAAATATTATTTTAACAATATGCAGTATTTAAAGCTGGTTCAGTGATTCTTTTTTATACAAATGGTCATGTACAGAAAACTATTGCTCAACTGGTACTCCATGTAGTATTAGTGTTATTTCAGGATCACTGCACTGGCATTACCTGAATTATACTCTGCACATGCTTAAATTGTGATTTCAGGACTTGTTAAAGTCACAAAATGCCATTTCATGTGATTCTGTAGATATTTGTGCATGCATGCATGTCTGCATGAGATCCATTATCATAGGCAGTGCTGCTCAAAAGAACTGAGAGGAAAAGTTGAAAGAAGGAAAGTTTGTTCAAATTCTTGCTTCACAGTTCAAAAAAACAAACAACCCCCCCCCCCAAGAAAAATAACTTATTTTCCAATAATGTGCTTTGTGCAATGCAAGTAATAAGCATGAGGGGGTACATATGTTAAAGATTACAGTCTTAAATTTCTACACTGACCTGAGTGTGAAAGAATGTCAATTTCCATTTCAGTTTAGTAATTGTGGTAAAGGCCCTTAGATTGTGCTTCAGTTCTGCCTGTTTTTTAACTGCAGTAGAAGTCCTTTGTTTTGTAATTGTGGTTACAAAACAAATGGGTTCTACTGTATGTAAAACGAAGACAAAAAGGATGATCGATCACATTACTGCAGTTGCAAATTTAAGGAAGGAACCATGACATTCTTTCAAGCGGGAGGTAAATCATTGGCTAGGCTTACTTAGGCCCTTGGGTCGATAGCCTAGTACCTAGCTATGAACCTATAAATGGGGACATCATAATTGTTGCCTTCAGTACAAATAAATACTAGGCAGTGTACTTGGGGAAGTAGAAACAAAGGGGATAATATTTTAATAAACAAGTATATCATCAAAGTCCAGGTAGTTAGGAGAAAGTTAATTAAAATGTTGAGTTGCAACAGAAAACTCATGAAGATGGAGAGACTAAAGAAACTAAAAACACACACCATGAAAGAAAGAAGGAGGGATGGGGAGGAAATAATCCAACTCTTATGTTGTATTCACAGAATCCAGGAGGAAAGCATTTTTCCTAAAATATGTTTTAAAGGTCACAGAGATGCTGATAATTAACATATATATATATATATATATATATATATATATATATAGAGAGAGAGAGAGAGAGAGTATAGCAGCATACTAAAAAGTATGAGAATTTTCTGGATGGCACTGGAAAATATAACATAGCTTCAAAGTTCGTTTAGTGACAGAGTGGTTGAGCTCAAATTTAGTAAAGCCCAGCTGGTGAGAATCAGAAATCATAACTTCCCCATCAGAAAGGGTAATGTTTCTGAAAATGTATTGTTGTGTAATGTAACAAGTAAATAATGGCATACATGAGTTTCAGTGTGTCTGCCTTTCTGAAAATGTTTGCTAATCCAAAACCTGTTAATCTAGTAATAAGAGCAAAATTAAAAAAATGTCCCTGATTTGGGGGTCTTTGTCCTTAATTCTTAAGATCACAAAGCAGAGGATCTAACAATGGTTAGCATTGTATATTTCTGACAGCACCAAACTGAAATATGTTTCTCTACATTTCTAGGTCATTATTTATGCATGTATTAATTAATTTGGTCACACATCTGAGGTGCATACTGTCATACAAGTGGTGTGTGTGTAGGGTCTATATTAGAAAATCGAAGTTTCGGAACTTCGACTGTTCTAATATTGACCCCTATTCAGCGAAAGCTGAAAACATCGAACATACAGAACAGCGAATGTTTTCCTAGGGAAAAAAATTAGCTGTTCCAAAACACATACACACAACACAAGCACACCAAACAAACAGCAATCCACACACATACACCTAAAATCTTACATCTAACCCTACACTAAACTGTACATACACCACTATCTACCCACTTACCTTAACCCAAACCCTAAGGTCCGCCACTATCGCACACACACCTCACCCGTGCCCTAACCCTAACTCACCTACCCCGTCCTAACCCTCACGTCCACACATTCACACACTTACCTGACCCGCGCCCTAACCCTCACGTCCACACAATCGCACACTTACCTGAACCCGACCTGTAAGTTTCCACCACAGTGCTGAAAATAGCGAAGCGACAGGAACGGACAACCAATTTCTTTCCCTAGGAAAGAATTTGGTTTTCTGTCACTTCGCTATTTTCAGCTTTCACTGAATGGGGGTCGATATTAGAACATTCGAAGTTCTGAAACTTCGATGTTTTAATATAGACCGTGTGTGTGTGTGTGTGTGTGTGTGTGTGTGTGTGTGTGTGTGTGTGTGTACACAGTGTTGGTGTGAAGTAAATCACCAGTTTTATTTGTGAGCATGTACAATATTGGCAGGCACATTCATAACTCTTCTGAATTACAGTAAAAAATGCAACAAGTAATTATCTTCAACATAAAGCATAAAATGTGTCACAGAGCATCTAGGTACTCAGACCTTCTGGAAGTCTGGCAACACCCACACCCTGTGCTGTATAAGGGGATTCTGATACAGACTTACTAGGGAGGCCTAATATTCAAACTTCTGCTCCATTTTTCACCTAGTCTTCTCAGAGGTGTGCACAAAAAGTAACTATAGTTTATTTGGGGACTAGGGACAATTTAGGCACTATTTTTTAACTTTCCTCGCAATCAGATACCAATGGTTTGCAGAGAAGGTTGCTAGAGCTTGTCCAGAGGCAGTGCACTGTCTAGGAGCAACATGCTAGACTGCATTACAGTGATCAATAATATGTTCACTTTATTCACATTCAGAAATTAGATGTATACAGGTTGTTTTTCAGGGATAGGTGTATGAAGGCAGCGATACATATATATGACCAACAACATTAGTTTTAAATATGCTACTGTGGCATTTTGTTTCTTTATTTTTAACCCATTCCGACATCAGAGGGGTACTCAGAAGATGTCTGTTTTGGGGGGGGGGGGGTAAGACAGCATGCTGTGTTGTGTGTATGTATGAGAGCAAAAAGTTGAAATACTTCATTGTGAACATTTGTCCTTTTATTTTGATCCCAATCTAATACCAAAGGGGTGCATAGGAAGTGGCCGTCATTTTTTTTTAGAATGGGAGAAAGCAGCCACTTTTTGCAGATATGCTTTATATATTCTTGCAAGCATTTGTATTCTCAGTTTAGTGGTAAATACAATTTTTTCAGCTTTGAATGTTCAGTCTTAGGCGCAGCTTATTTCTTCCTTGAAAGAAACTACGAGTGAATTTTTCCTTAGTTAAGATTTTTGTTCACATCATCACTGGTCCAAAAGGTTGGAAAAAATCTAAAATGCACCTCAGAATATCTAGACTCCCCAGCTACTGTGAGCATAGTGCCTCCAGCTTAATCATTATTTCAGTTTGTTCTTTGTCAAGCTTACTGTTCAGCTTAAAAAAATGAGACAATGTGTGAAAATACAAGAAAAAAGTCTTTCTGAGGATGTAGGCAAGCTGAAGGGTGGAGGCAGTACAAAGAAGATAAACAAGAATTATCACCTTGGGCTAAATGTAATAACTTGCATTATGAAGTCCCCATATGCCTTTGATGTGAATTTTTTTTTTTTGCTATCTGCAGATTAGTGTTTATATTTAATATGTGCATTTCTAAATGTGCAGAACTGCCAGAACATGAAAAGAAACGATGTGGGGTAAGTGCACCAAGAAGCAAGATTATAGTACCGGATGACTACTGATATTCAAGTTTGGTTAACAGTAGCTCCACCGGGAAGGGCGGAGCCTTGATGGCCAACTGAGAGCACTGAATTTTGAGAGCTCCATAAACTAGTATAATAATATAGGAAGTTTTTATTATTTTCAAGTTTAAAACGTCAGAAATCTATAAAGTACTAAACTACATAAATATCGATTTTGGTGGAGATATACACAAATTTTCCTGTCAAGTAACTTGGAGATATATTGAGTCACTGAATACGAACAACTCAAGGAATTCTCATCCAGATGCTGCTTTGAAAAGAGAACTGCAATTGATGACATCTACCTTACAGGAACTATCTTTGAAGATGGATGGCTTTAAAAATGACATAGAAAACTTCAAATTAAATTCTCAAAAACAGAATGATACTCTTAAGAAACTATTACAGCAACACCATACAAAAATAACAAATATAGAGACTTCTCTACATGACATTGAAGGGAGACTCAAAGAGGAAGAATTCCAAAAAGAATTTCTGCTTAAACAGAATACATGGCTGCTTAACAAAATAGATGACTTAGAAAACAGGGAAAGGAGAAACAACATAAGGATCATTGGTCTGCCTGAAAACACTGAAGGAGAAGACATTATTTAATTCTTAACAACCTGGATTCCTGTATTTTTAGACTTGAAAGAGGGACTTTCATTTGGAATTGAAAGAGTGCATAGAGCACTGAGGAAACCTGCTTCTAACTCAACAAATACTCCACCTAGATCCACAGTTATAAAATTTCTTTCATTTCTGGACAAGGAACTAATATTAAAATCTGCTTGGAGAAAAGCACCCTTAAAATATAATCAAAGCCTGATAAGGTTTGACAATGATTATTCTTCCAGAATACTAGAGCAAAGGAAAGAAGTCTGGCCAATAATAAAGCTGTTGAAACAAAATAACATTAAAGCACAGCTGACCTTTCCAGCCAAGATAAAAATACTTTTTGCCAATGAAATGAGAACATTTAATGACATAGAAGAAGCTACTATATTCATCAAAAACAACAACATAGTGTCAGAAGATACTCTTAAAAGAATGTTGTTTTTCTTTCGACTTTTCCTGGTTAGGGGTTGCCACAGCAGAACTCCGGTATGGTGCCGAGGTGCCAGCTCGATGCCCAACCTTCAACAAAGGCACGCCCATTTACGCATGTCTTTCGAATGCCACTCCACCCCAGGGAGGACATGCAGACTCCACACAGAAGGCGCTCCAGCCGAGAATCGAACGGGAGAACCTCTTGCTGTGAGGCGACAACACTACAGCTGCACCCTCTACTCTTAAAAGAATAAAAGAAACAAATTCTTGGACTGATGTTAGAAAGAAGAAACAAAAAACTGAGTCCAAGATAGCTGTCCCCATAAAATAACTCTTACAACTACATCTCTCAAAGTATCAACTGATATGGTACATCACTTGTCATCTGTTTTTATTTTAAAGAAAGGAGGGTTTCTTAAACAACTGAGAAACAGTAATGATTTATTCAGAAAGTTCAGAGTCCAATAATTCTTCACAAACAAAGGTAGGTGAAGATGGGTTACTATTTACATTATATATAAGCCAAACAAAGCAACATATAATACAAACATAGAAGTTTCTATTCCTCTACTTGAACTCAGTGAATACTTATCTTGTTCATTTTTCATTGATTTTACTTATAATAATTTAAGCAATTAATAAACCAATTCAACAAGGTACCATTCATCAGAGTTCAGACTCAAACGTAATAAATTAACATCATATATAATAGCAGTAACATTAGAGTGTTTTGAAAAAAAATGCTGTCATGGAGACTAATGCCTTCTTCAGTTAAAGTATGATTTAGAAATGTCATGTATATCCTGGTTAAATAATAGTAGCAAGCTCTTAGTACAAATGTCATCATTATTCTGTCTAAATATAGTTAATATCAATTATGGCAGGTATCACAGCTATGAGTGCTGTTTGATCAATCCTGATATGGTGTGTGTGGATGCATCCATGCCTGGCAGCTAGTACAAATATCATTACTATTTTGTCTAAACATAGTTAATATCAATTATGGCAGGTATCATAACTTCGAGTGCTGTTTGATCAATCCTGATATGGTGTGTGTGAATATAGCCGTGTCTGGCAGCTAGTACAAATGTCATTATTATTCTGTCTAAACATAGTTAATATCAATTATGGCAGGTTTCATAGTTTTGAGTGCTGTCTGATTAAGCCTGACATGGTGTGTGTGGATGCAGCTGTGTCTGGCACCTGTTGTATGTTGCCATTTTCATCTCCGGGAAGCTGTGGGTTGCGGCTTGTGATCGAGGTTTACTAATGCTTGTGTATTAGGAAGAGTCATTTGGTGTTTTAGCCTGGATCCAGGAGAAGGGGGTGGATAAAACTATAATTTGGGATATTTTGGCAGAGAATAGTTAGTTTATACATCTGCTGAGTGAGAGGTGGGAAGGGTGGAAGAATGTGTTATCTCTTCTTGTGGTGGCTTGTTGGGAGGGTTTTTTTTTTTTATTTGTTTGCTCTCCATTTGTTTCCTGGCTGCTGGCTTGCTGAAAGAGAAGGAATTTAGGCTTGAAGTTGAAGTGAAGTGAAGCTTTGCTTCAGGTGCATGCGAGCCTTTGGTATGCAGTACACAAACACACTAACAGAAACAGATACTCCCAAGTTGCTATGGTAACAGAGACAGAGTGAAGATAATGCTTAATGGCTCTGAGGAGCCACCGAGATGATTCTCGGCAATGAAGTTTTTGGCTTAAAACAATATAATAAAGGGGCTGTTTTAAACCACATGTACACATATTGATGGTCTCCCAACACTTCGTTTAGCTCATTAAGTTGATTCTTGATTAAAAATAAATAAATAATAAGCGCAATTTTATATTTAAAATGTATTTTGGCCCAAACACATTAAGGACTTACATAAGAGCGGACGTCTGAGTTATTGTGAAAGACTAAGAGCACTTGGTCTTGTGCAATACCCTTTGCAGTGGTCTAGGAAGTGAGCTTGCTCAGATATGTTGGGCATATGGGGATAGCTGATTCTAGGGGTGTTTGAGTTGTCGGGAAGTGCTAGAGAGTCATCAGATTTCCTTTGTGGAAATATCTGTGAGAATGGAAGGTGTGTTGAGTGGTTCACTGGCAGAGTGGCCACTGCATGGAATAGGATGGTAAAATGGAACAGGACAAATATTGGTTTGGATAGTTTAAGAACAGCCTGGAAACACACCACATGAACTAGTGAATGGTATTTTGGCAAAACTGGATGGGCATTTTTGCCTGTGCTTGAAGTACTGATATGTGTGTATGTAAGGATGGAAATATAATTATAACAAATAAGAAACTAGAAGTGTCTCATAATTTAAAGTCTATGGACTGTATAAACATGCTTGGAAGGAGCTAATAATAAGAATAAACATTACAGCTTGTGGTCTCTCAAATAAATTAGCAACAGCCAAAAAAAACACACACACAATAGTTATGTAATGTATGATTTTAGTAAATCTAGACATAAAATATATAATTGTCATATAAGATGAAGCAGTCTGCTGAACTTAGATATTAAAGACAGGATTTGATAACGTGCTTGTGTATAATAACACTACTGTCTTAACTTGTCATAAATGACATACAGTACATTGAACATCAAGGGGAAGCATGATGATTTTCTTATATTAGTAAATATGCACAACAAGTCATTTAATTGCTTTAACTTGAATTGTAGTTTTTGTAACCCATCTTGACCATATATAATACTTAAGCGGTTACCACGGCAACTAATGTTTTATACATGACATCAAACTGACATGACATCAAACTGACAAAGTTGTTCAAGAGAAACAATAGAAACCTGAACTTGAAATGTCACAGAATGTAACAATCATATTCTGAACAAACAGTATTAAATTGACAATAGACAGTTTAATAACATAGGCTTGTGTATAATAATACTACTGTTTTAACTTGTCATAAATGACATACACTATATTGAACATCAAGGGGAAGCATGATGATTTTCTCACATAAGTAAATCTGCATAACAAGTCATATAATTGCTTTAACTTGAATTGTGGTTTTGTAGCCCACCTTGACCATACATAATACTTAAGCTGTTACCAAGGTAACTAATGTTTTATACATGACATCAAATTGACACAGTTGTTCAAGGGAAACAATAGAAGCCTGAACTAGGAATGTCACAGAATGTAACAATCACATTCTGAACAAATAGTATTAAATTGACAATAATCACTCAGTTTAACCTTTGCTGATTATACAAAATAGAATGTTGCTATTTAAATCTAAAAACTTTCAGTGTATGCCATAAAATGTCAGTTTATGAATATGGAAAGGGAACTTGTAATCATTAATCACAATAAATGAATTTGTTGTTTTTAACCTATAATTTCACTCATTTTATAATAAGAAATGACAGATATGAAAATCCGGTACTTGCATATTATCGCAACCAGATTTGTAAGAGCAAGCGCAGCTGGTTTACGATTGTTTCTGCTGGTGAAAAATATTGTCAGTGTCTTAGCAAGAGTGTGTGGTGCTCTTCCTTGTAGGTTACTAACTTAAAATTATCATGTCAAGATGCGTGTGTGTCATTTGCCCAATACATATGTTAATCACTGTTTCTCTTAATGTGAAAACGGCGAATTATATCACGTTCTTTGAAGTAAGCAGAGTGCTGCATCTGTGGTTCTTATTTATGATGCGTACATTTACAGACATTATTATGTCATTAAAACATGTTACTGTGTCCGAGGAAACTGCTTTTTTCACTTTTTACTGGCACCTTGTCTCAGTACACCCTGTATTCTCGTAAGCTTTCACACTTTTCATAACCTTGCCCAAAGGGTGATGGTGCATTTAGGCAGTTATTCAGCTGCCATGGCTTGTTTGCATCACTGTCAAAGTACTATCGTTGAAAAGGGAAATTCCCTATGCTACACAATGACCTGACATGTGTTGGGTGTTGCGGGTCTCCATACCGATGTTAAGACAATGAAGTGGGCAAAAGTCCATAAAAATGTATTTTCCATAAATCACAGAGGATTGCAGTCAGTACGGCAGAACAGATAAAGTTGTTCCATGGTGACATAAAGAATTATGACATGTTACAAATCTGGTTGCGATAATACGCAAGTACCGAAAATCCTTATGTATAGAAAATGGAGGGAAGAGGGATGCACTGATAATTAAAATGCACTAACGTTCATCAATGTTCACATGAAACAAACTTGATGCTTTAAGTAAGTTAGCAACCAACAAAGTGATTACTTAAATGCTGGCAAACAATGAAATATAACTTCTGATATTTCCAGTAAAATACGTTGTATTATAAACATTAGGTATAAATATTATTAACATCTATTTATATTAAGTAATAAGTTTTGAAAGACTTCATCAATAAGGGTGAATATGTTAAATAACTGTGTGCTATAATTTTTTATTGAGGTTTTATATATGATACAGCCTACTTTACAATGACTGAATTGTTTGTCATCTATCTTTCATGTAAATATTAATTGCTTATATAATAAGTAGACATTTATATTGTATTAGAATTCTGTCTAATCTACAATAGTACTATATCTGATCAAAATAATATAAATATTGCTTATTCTGGACTACATGAAAAGAGACATGGAGGAGCTCTTGGAATATGTATCCCAGGCGGGTATGAACCTAGCCCTGAGCAGCATCCTACCCATCACCCAGAATGATACCACAGTACAAGCGGAAAATGATTGATTTCAACAATTGGCTAAGTTTCTGGTGTCATTCTAAGTGGATCCAGTATCTGTCTGCCTGGGATGACATGATTGACAGACCTCGATGCTTTGCCAGAGATGTTCTGGATGTCACCCCCTGGGCTTCCAGATACTGGCCAAGGCTCTTGCCATCCCTATACCTTTTTTAGGTGGTGTTCCAAAGCCCAAATTACCACTGTAACAGCTACAAACAAATGCAATCTGAGGGTCATGCTGCTCAATGCTAGAAGTCTAAATCTCAAAATGCACTCACTCGAAGCACTTCTTAAAATGGAGAACATCGACATTTGTGCCGTAACAGAGACCTGGTACAAGACAGCAGAAAGCACCCCTGCACTACCAGGCTATAACTCATTCCACACCTTTCGGCCCCAGAACTTGGACCAAAGCTCCAAAGGCAGTGGTGTTTCCATATTGATAAAGGATGCGCACACCTCCAGACTGGTAGCCCAACATAACGCATCTGAGATACTTCACGTGCAGCTAACATTGGGTAAGACAGCGATTCAGATCATAGCCTGCTATAGGTCCTCAACTATGTCCCAAGACTCACACTTCACATTCCTAAGCACCCTGGAGAATATTAGGGTCCAACCTAACACTCTCATACTGAGCGACTTCAACTACTCCTCCATTAACTGCGAGAACTACTCATGTACCAATACACTTGCCCAACGTTTCCTGGAATTCATTAATTCTAATGCCCTGGACCAGCTCGTTCTTACCCCCACTATATGTAGCAACATCCTTGACCTAGTTATTACTAACATGGGTGACCTCTGCTCTACACCAATAGAAAACTCCTCCCTGGTTAGATCTGACCACAAACTAATCACCTTGGAAATTCACATCCCTCCCACCATCCCCACAAAGGTAACCACCATGAAAATCTTCTCCAAAGCTAACTTTGGGCTCCTAAAAACAGAGGTGGCTAACTTCATGGCACCCATGCAAATGGAGATCAGTTGCATGAACACCGAATCATACACCAATGCACTGTATGAACATGTACACAAATGCATGGATCTTGCCATACCCAATAGAACCAAGACACTCTCCTCCACAAAAATGAAGCCAATCTGGTGGTCCCCTGCCATAAACAAACTCTACAACAGAAGGATAAAACTGATGTGGAATAAGGTGAAGTCTAAAGACTGGAAAAACTCCCTTATCAGCCCCAACAAAAAGTTGAGATCCCTCATCAAATCTTCTAAAGCTAGCTATGAAAACAGAATTTCAGCAGATAGTAAAGACAACCACAAGGCCTTCAATAGTTATGTAAAGAATCTCCACAGCAATACCCAGATTTGCTCTGAGCTACTGCACAATGGTACCTCCTATACTGACCCAACAGATATTGCCAATATACTGGTTGGCAGATTCAGTGCCAACTTTACCCCCCCCCCAAGGGACCAATCAGAATACCAGTAGATTGCCAGGCATCCAGTATTACTGCTGTACAGGTTAAAACAGCACTGTCCAAGGCCAAACATACAGCTTTTATGGGACCTGACAATATCCCTGGCTGTGTTCTACATGAACTACAGAGTGAACTGGCACTTCACCTGTGTGCCCTGTTCAATCACAGCCCTGACCTTGGGCTTTGTCCCTACTGAATGGCGCACTGCTACAGTCATCCCTCTCCACAAAGGAGGACTGACTACAGACCCTGGGAACTATTGTCCCATTAGCCTGACGAGTCTGATATGCAAAGCTATGGAATGCATCATCATGGACCTAATAAACAAGGATATAGGGAATCTCCAAACTCTGGATCCCACACAGTTTGGTTTTGTGAAGGGTAGAGCATGCCTGCTCAACTTGGTTGACTTCTTTGAGTCAGTCACCAGAGCTGTGGATGAAGGCAAGGTGGTTCATATAGCCTAACTTGATCTGGCCAAGGCCTTTGATACCATTCCCGCTCAGGAATCATAGAAAAACTCACTAAGCTAGGCATAAACCCCTATATCACTAGGTGGGTTGCAAAATGGCTCACAGGTAGAACCAACAGTGTGAAAGTAGCTGACTCCATGTCAGACTGCCGACCATTCACAAGTGGAGTCCCACAGGGTTCGGTCCTGGGTCCTCTCCTGTTTGTTATCTACTTCTCTGAAGTCCAGGCCAACACGAAGGGACTCTGGCTGACAAAGTTCACAGACAATTGCAAGTTGGGAGCTATTATTAACTCCCCAATTGATGTTGACATTCTACAGAAAGGCCTCACTGAGACCAAAAACTGGTGTCAGAACCATGGCCTTAAGCTGAATGCCAAAAAATGTGTTATCATTTACCACATCGATGGTAGTCCACTGAACGCAGAAGGCGTTATAAGAGATCTGGGAACACAGGTTGACAGCAACCTCTCCTTTGACAACCACATTGCCACTGTGGTTAGAAAGTCCTTCTATGTGGCACATCTCATTACTAAGGGTTTTGCATCCAGGAAGAAAGAGGTCATTGTCTCCCTCTACTCTTCCCTCATTAGGCCAATCATTGAGTACAATGCCCCATTTGGCATGTACCTCACTAAACACCTGCAACAAATGGAGAGGCCACAAAAGTACCCCATAAAGAGAATCCTAGGCCTTAAACATTTGTCCTATATGGACAGATTAAAAAAACTCCAACTATTATCTGTCTCATATCACCTACTTAGAGGCGAGCTCTGCTTGAGTTACAAAGCCATGTCTGACCCAGCTCTGTTAGAAATGCTACATCTAAAGAAATCCCAGTCCCTCTGCACCACATGCTCCAGAGACCTCAACCTCATTACCACAATCAATAGAACATGCTGGAGGGACAGGTTCATAACCCAGAGACTGCCTATGCTATGGAATCAACTTCCCATACATGTCAAGCAGAGCACCTCACTAGCCCTCTTCAAGAGAAATCTTGATGAGTGGATGTGAAATAGAAAATTCACCCCAGGGAATCACTCCAGTGGCTTTACTCGACACAGGCACTGGGAACTAAGGTCGGGTGGCATGATGCCAGGGTAATCCTATGGGCTAGGCTTGTAAAGGCTCCAGGGCCATTAGCCTAGTACACACCTATGAACTTCTATGATAATTCAATTTATGGAGCGCAGATGTTCTGGATTGTCACGGTATGAGTGATAATCAGATGGACTTAGGTTTATCCATCAGATTAGGAATGATTTTCATTCCATGGCTAGTGCGAATTTTAGTTTTGTTAACATTTATTAATTTAAATTTATTTCACAAAAACATTTTTAGCATGCCTGACCAAAACATTACTTTACTGGTAAATACTCAAAGTATAAAACTGATAATTTCCTTTAAAAGCTCAAACATATACTTTATAGTTATCAGAGAAAAATGTTTAATAGTCACAATAAAACAAAAAATACATAGTCTAAATAACCTAAGATGGGTTTAACTTTATTATCTTTAAATACCAATGGCTTAAACAATCCTAGCAAGAGATCAAATCTACTGAAATATTTAAAACTGAACAAAACCCAAATTGTCTTCCTTCAAGAAACTCATTTCAAAACAAATGATAATTATAAATGGAATCCTAATGAATATATGATATTGGTGCAATCCACTTATAAGACAAAGACAAAAGGGGTAACAATTTTATGGAAAACAAATGTGATTAACCCAGAAATCATTTATAAGTATGAAGATAAAGAAGGCCTTATGGCATTAGTTCATAGGTTCATAGATTAGTACTAGGCTAACTGCCCTTGTGGGCCATTTTAAGCCTAGTCAATTATCCCTTGTGAGACTCAAACCCTGCAACTTGTGTTTGCAAGGCAAATATCTTAACCATTAGGTCATCCTCCCAACCCAGTTGAATATAATAACAGAATATGGGCCCTAGCCAATCTATACCGGTTCCCAGGCATTGGAACAGGAACTGTTAAAAAACACTTGGATTTCATTTCCAATAATTATAAAGGTAACTTAATATTAGGAGGAGATTTTAACTGTATATTTGATATTTCTGAAATTACAAATAAAAGATCGCTGTGTACATCTGCTGTATCAAAAGCTTTAAACAAGTGGGTAGAATCATTCCATCTTGTAGATACTTTCAAATTTAAAGAAGATAAATCTTTGTTGTTTTCCCATCAAAATCATAGATTTGATACCCAAACTAGAATGGATAAAATACTTGCTGCCCATGACTTACACTCTAAAATCATTACTTTCTCCGTCACTCCCTGCCCCTTTTCAGACCACAACTTCCTGATATTAAAACTTCAAAATGGGTACAAACCCATAATCTTTAACTCCAGAATTCCAGCATATATAACTAAAATTCAAGAGTTCAAACCCTGGTTATTATCTGAATTACAGTTCTTCTTAGATACTAATTACACCACAGAGATAAATAAAATAATGATATGGGACATGTTAAAAGCTCACATATATGGTGAAACCCTAACTTGGTATAAAAAAAAATCAGGGAATGGGGTTCTGAATTATTAGATCTACAATCCAAACTTTTGTCAGTAAAAGCTGAAAAAAAATCAAAATCATTTGGAGAAGAAAAAGAAAGTAGAAGTATTAAACAATAAATACAATGAAATTCTAACACATAAAACTAGTTTAGCTTTAGGAAAACTAAAAATTAATACCTTGGCCACTTCTCCCAAATATCTACATACTTTATCCACAAGAATCAAAATACAATCAAAAGCTAATAACATTACAAGTATCTTTCATGAAAAGAAAGGGAAAAATGTCTCGGATATAGGTGACATTCTTGATGCCTATAGAAATCACTATATGGAACATTTCCAGAAAGAAAATATGCATATCAATCAATTAAATCTAGATGAAAAATGTTCTAATATAAAAAAATACCAGAAAAATTAAAACTAGATCTGCAAACACCCATATCCTACAAAGAAATTACAGATACACTAAAAGAAGGCAAAAATAATAAAGTTCCAGGTATAGATGACATAATTATGGAAATATATAAACTTTTTCCTTCAAAGATACTATCCTTCTTCCATAAAACTCTACTAGAAATTCAGTCACAAGCTTTAATACCACCCTCTTGGAGATATTCCTTAATCACACCAATTCTAAAGGAAAACAAATACCCAAACCTCTGTACCTCATATAGACCTATACCATTATTAAATAATGACTATAAGATATTTACGACAATATTAACTAACAGAATCAAAATACCACTATCCAAAACAATAAATAATGATCAAACTGGATTTATATATCATAGACACACACATGACAATATTAATTTCTCTTATAGATTATGTTAATAAAGAAAATAAAGAAACACTCATAATTGGCTTAGCCTTTGATTCCCTAAATTGGGACCATTTTTTCAAAATCCTAATACTATTTGAAATTCCTGCATCCTTTGTTCATCTCCTAAAGAATATATATACAAATAATTTAGCGTATGTCAAGTTAGGTCCTTTTACCTCTGAATCTATACATATAACAAAAGGCACTAAACAAGGATGTCCCATGTCACCGATTCTATTTGCTCTGGCTATTGAAATATTGGCAGATTCAATTTGTAACAATATAAAAATCAAAGGAATAGATGTTTAGGAACAATACAATTCTAAAGTAATGCTATTTTCTGATGACATATTACTAACATTATCTAATACAAAAGAGACAGTAGAAGAATTAGATATATTAATTGACAAACTTCACATGACTTCAGGACTCCATTTCAATAAATCAAAATCAAAATTTTTATTTTTAAATAAAAATAGAACTGCAGACTAAGGGGGAATCACATCATACGGAAACAAGAATCTACCTTAAAATATCTAGGAATTGAGTTATGCAAGGATAATAATGAATTAGTCTAAAAAAACTACAATAATATCATCAATACAATTAAAATCTCTGTGGAAAAATGGAACAAAATAATATTAAAATTTGAAGACAGACTACAGTTAATAAAGATGGTTTTACTGCACAAGATCCTATATATAGCCTTGGCAATACAACTGCTACCAGAAAGGAATATACTTAAAGAAATAAATTCATGCATAATAATTTTTTATGGTTTCCCAAAAGAAACAGAATAGCTTTAATACATCATATCAGACCATGGAAACAGGGGGGATTAAACTTTCCTGATATAGAAACATATATAAAAACATCAATATCTAAAACAATCTCAGATTGGATAAGTCCAAATTACTCTGCAAATTTGGAAAGCATTACTAACTGTAATATCAATAAATGAATTTGATTTACTACACTTAAAGAAATCCCAATCCATCAGAGCCACATGCTCCAGGGACCTAAACCTTGTTATCACAATGAACAAAACATGCTGGAGGGACAGGTTCCTAACCCAGAGACTCCCTATGCTCTGGAATAGACTGCCCATACATGTCAAGCAGAGCACCTCCTTGGCTCTCTTTAAAAGGAACCTTGACGACCGGATGGGAGATAGGAAATTTACCCCGGGGATCACGTCAGTCGCCCTGTTAGACAGGGGTCCAGGGAAGTAAATATTGTGGGAAGAAATAGCCAGGGAATTCTTATGGCTAGGCTTGTATAGGCTCTAGGGCTGATAGCCTAGTACCAACCTATGAACCTAAAAAAAATTTCAAATAACATATAAAAAAATTTACCATGGCACATATTATGTATTAGTATGCAATTTAACATAACTAAACCCACTAAAACTCATATGATTAATTATTCCATCGAATCATTTAGGAAAATTATTAATGCAAATATAGATTTAAAACTCTGGTCTGATCTTTTAACACCATTTATAGTCACAAAGAACTTTCCGCATAAAATATATAGAGAAATTATTATTTCCTGGGAACAGAAAGGATTTGTTTGTTGGCTCCAATGTATCAAAGGACTAAAAGTTTTAGATATGCAAGAAATAAAAACAACATACAAAATTCCACAACAGGATTGGCTAACTTTACAGAGTATTTTGTCATATTCGCAAGATTTAAGTAGAATAATTAACAATTCTTAATTTAAAGAAATACCTACATTTACGAAATACATATATGTAATCATATATAATGATTTTGACATGGGAAACAGTATTTCAAAATTTTACAAAATATTGCTAAACTATAAAACAACACCCAAAACCTCATATTGGAAATATATAATGAAAGGACACTCAGTACACTTAACTGTAGATATTGAAACAAATATCTTATTATCGATGAAATATACATCCTTTACACAGTACTGGAAATTTTTTAATTGAAAATGCTTGCACAGAGCATTCTTAACCCCAGACAGAATCAGTAAAATTAGTTCTTATAAAAGGAATCCGTTGGAGATGTGAGCAAGTACACAATGCAGATTGGAACCACATTTTCTTTGATTGTATTAACATTAAGCCATTTTGGAATGGTATTAATAACTTTCTACAAGCTTTATTTCATGAATAATTTTATTTAACTAAAGCTCTTGTATTATAAAATGTGAATGAAGGTCCTCATTTGAATAGGTCAAACATTTATCTAGTATGGACTATACTTGCAATTTCAAGGAAGTGTATAACAAGAAGATGGAATACAAACACAATACTAACTTTGGAAGACTTCTACTGCCTACTGAAGACCACAGCATTACTGGAAATTAAAATTAAAGAACTAACAATTTATCCAAAGCCATTTATCAACAAGCCTTTATAAATTAAGATCTGTTACAGTGTCAGGCTAATGTAAATAGTCTACATAGGTATTTAAGATGTTATGTATAAATACTATCATATGGAAATAATTCAAATGTATTTGAAAAAAAGAAGAGTAGCTCCCCGTCTATTTAAACCGCCACTAAGCCATAGCAGGTAATAAACTGCATACAGCACATTATACATCATTATGAACAGTTGCAAAAACTCTGTGTTCTTTGAGCCATCTCACTCACACACACACACACACACACACACACACACACACACACACACACACACACACACACACACACACCGCGGATTTCCCGCCCACAAATCGTCTTTAGCAAAATCCCTCAGGCGTAATTACGCAGTTCCTTCTCTTTCCACAATGCGCTCTTTTGATTGCTAGTTGTCGGAAAAGTGGACTGACAAGCGGAAATTACACACTGGTTCCGGAAGTGTGAACGCGGGTGGATCCTAGGCACGTTCGCCATTCTTGCAAGATCAATTTTACAGTTGACGGAGGCTAGTTACCGGTGGAGTACGAGTAACGGCAGCTGTACGTAGATATTTTGGCTATTATAATATTCTGTGGTTTTGGGCCTGCATGTTTTTTTTTAATAGCTCACAGGCTGCAAACGCATCCACTGCTAGTGGATGTGGAGGGTATAGAGTAGTGGGATGGGACGCATGATTTGTTCTTTATATTGTATGAATACTATGACTTATAGTTGCTCTTTTTAGGTATAATTTACGTAAGATTGTATTACTAATCTGACAAATGGGTCTTTTACGCAAAATCGTGTCTGTACTTGTGGGTGTGGTGACCTAAGCACCTTAACAATTCGTTTTTTTCCCCAACAGGAGGGCTACATTTGCTGGTTGGGGTTTATTAGTTGAATTAGTGACTCTCTCATGTTTCATGGTACTCTCTGGGTTAGACAAAAAAGTAGCCTGTCCACAGCCTGCTAACATAGAATTCCTATTTAACGTGCTGAATTGATTGGGTGTGGTTGGGGTTAAAGTATATGTTGTGCATTATTATTATGTCTTTTTTGGAGGTAATGGTGTAGAGACTTGCCTCGTGCCCAGAAGATTAGAAAACAGTTTGCTTAAGGTAGTGGTAAACCTCTCCTATCTTGGTAATTTAGCCGTTTTTATGGCGTGCCGCATAGTTGCTGTCACCTGTTGACTTTTAGGAGCCTAGAGTTGAAAGTAAACCTAATGAATGTGTTTTTTTTTTTTCTATATTTGTGATTTTCATTTTTAAAGCTTGATGTAGGAATAAGAAATTGTACGCTATAAGGCTTTCTGTATACTTATCTGCTAGATAATGGATTAGTAACCGGTCTGTTAGGGAATATTAGAATTGGCGTCCCCCAGCTCTCCCCGATGGGCAAAGGTTTTATTCAAGGATTTTTACCAAAGAAGGAAGGATCTTGGAGGCCTGTACTGCACCTTAACTTTTTAAAAATCTTTTTGTTAGAATACCAGCGCTAAAAATGTTTTCCCAGTAACTTTTAATTTGCATAGTGTCTCTTAAAATGTCATTTGAAATGTTAACAAGGCAGGAACCCTTTTCTAGTGTTACCGTCTTGTTTTCTTGAGCTACTGTCCTGATATCGGTTGGAACTTTAGCTCTGGTCCTCCTAAAACTGGCAATTTTTGAAGAAAAGGTTGTACACTATACTTAAGTAATGGCAGTACAGTTACAGGTATTTCAGAAATGTGTGTTCTCTTTTTTTATTCTATCAGCATCTCCAGTTAGGAGACATTTTTAAAGCAACATTATTATTACTGGATTTGTCCCTGATCATGGAAGTAAGCAGTTGGGAGATATGTCACAAGGAAGAATGTTGCCTTACTTTTGTCATAGCTGGCATTTTCTTTGGTTGAAACTGGTACAATATTTTTGGGCACATTCTATTCTATGTGGGATATTTTAAGGGATGGTTCATATAGCTGGGAGGGTAAAACTTTTTGGCAGGCAGTCTAGGTATGCATTGATTTTATGCCACATGCTTTGTGCAGTGTACTGTTGCTAGAGTAATGAGTTTATGCCACTTGCTGTGTAGTGTGCTTTTGGTGGAGTAATTAACTTGAGGAGCAGTGCGTGACTAGTTTGAATAAACTCTTTTTGAGGAGCAGGCATATTTATTGGTCTTGTAGCAACGTTGTGGCATTAGATCCCATACCTATTAAAGCGCTATGTTTTCATGTGCAGCTGTTTTGCATAGTTGGGTAGAGTAGTGAGACACCCAAGCTGTATATTTGCTGTTCCCTGTTTCTCACTTCTGACATATGAAGTGAGGTTGATGAGCTTGTAGATATGTTTACCTGCCTTGTTCTACTATTACCTGGTCATTGGCCACAAGAGTTGTAAAAACTCTGATTTTGATTGCCGGTAACGACTGCATTGCCAACATAGCCTTGCCAACATAGCCTGTCTGTTTTCTCACTGTAGAAAGTCATTTCTATTTAAAACTGTTTTTTTTATATTTCAGTCTTTTATGTGCTGAAGTACACAGATCACTCATTTCTACAGATATGTTTTTGTAGCTCAGAACAATTTCTTTCAAACCTAAAATGTTGGGCAGATGAGTACTGTGCCACTGACGTAACTCTGGGTACTGGCAAAATTGCTAGTAAATGTTAACTGGTTGAATTGTACTTGAGGTTAAATATCTAAAACTGTCAGTGCCTGTCATTATCATTTAGGAAGGCATAAGTTTGCTTTTCATGAAAGTCTTTCATACCTCACTCCTACTCCACACCCAGTGCTTTAAAATTTGGCTTGACCCTTCTGCTATTTTGAGATGCTGCATCCTCTTTGCCTTGTGAACTAAAATTTACTTCTGGTGTCCTTGGGCTTGCTTACCTTTGTATGTCTTTGCTTGTGGTGTAGTACCCGGTCAGTTGTAGTGATTTCTCTAATGTAATTTGGAGTTTCTTTCACGTCCTTGGTGCTTCTTTTTCTTACAAATGCATGTGGATCTTTATTGTATGATTTCAGAATGCAGATGCTACACTATTTCTGTTATGTTTTTCTCGGTTGTGTATCCCATACATGCTTTTTAACAATGGCTATATTTCAGTACTATATGCAGCATTCAAAATCTGTTCACTCTTCTACTGGTGAAGTTTTCTCTGTATATTTTAGATGTTCCACCTCTCACCTTTTCTCACATGACTTGATTTTAAGTTTATGGATCACAGCGATGCCCTCCACCCACCCCTGTTTAGGCAGACAGTCTGTGTGGCATTGCTTGGGTCATGTGATTAGCACCTTGCTACCCCTCACTGTCTGTAAATCTCTGTGGCATAAGGTACAGGTGCACTGAGTTTAGAGAAGGAGGACAGGTGATGCATGGAGGTTTTGAATCTAGTTTACAAATACTTTACTTGGCATTTGGCACAGATGTTAAGACCGAGAGTAGTACCTATGTACAGGGTTTAATTCCCTCGGTTCTTATTTGCATTTGAGGGTTGGGCATAATCGTCAAGATGCTTACCTTACAGACACAAGGTACAGGATTTGATTCTTGTTTTGGGACACATGAGTAGCTCTGAAAAGGTCCGCTGGGTTGTTGACCTTTAAATTTTCTAATTTATCAAATTAAAATGTAATATAAAATGCTCCTTCCAAGGGTTTCAATTACCTACACACTTTATTTTTGCTCCTTGAATTTAACGTTATTCCATTTTAGATCTGTCCATTCTTGCTAGATTTTTTTCACAGCTGTATAGCTTTTGTTTGTAAAAGCCTTTTAGACTCTTTTTTTTTTTTCATCTGTGGGGGAGACTTATTTCTGCCAAAACTGATATGAAGAATGTCTGCATTGATCACCCTTTTGAGAAGGCAAGTTAAGAAAAGTATGCATGCATACATAGCGCAACCTAGATGATAAAAGTGCACTGGGAGTCTGAATCGGCTGCTTATTTATGGGAGTCTGCTCCACCACTTTCACCCTGCTTTTAATCTCTGGTATCTAGTATGAATGAGTACTGCAGGTTCTGCAGAGCAGTTTGTTCAAAACTTGAGCAGTAGTGCAGTACACCACAGAAGACTAGCTTGGCTACCCCCCCCCCCCCCCGTGTCCTCCATGTTTGTTTGCCAACTGACTTGGGTATGCTTCAAGCATTAGTATTGGCCTGTTCTGTTGAACTTTTTCTGCCTGAAGCTGTAAACCGGGACGATGTCATGGCAGACTTTTGTGAGGGATGTCTTCTTTCAGCTTTTTCCCAGTTAGGGGTCACCACAGCGGATCACCTGTCTGCTCATGATTGGCAGTGGAGTTTTACGGTGTCGAGTTGCCAGCCTGGCGCCCAACCTTCCACAGAAGGCACACTCACACCCAGGGCCAATTTAGAGTGTCCAATCCACCTACAGCATGTCTTTGGGAAGTGGGAGGAAACCGGAGCACCCGGAAACCCACGCGACCACAGGGAGGACATGTAGACTCCGCAGAGAAGGCACCCCAGCCGAGAATCAAACCGGAGATCCTCTCGCTGTGAGGCGGCAACGCTAACTGCTGCACCACTGCGGCCGCCCACTTTTTTTTTTTTTTTTTTTTTTTGTGAGGGCTGTATCATTGTAAAACATTTTGCTACCCTGCTGAAGTGTTATTGCTTTGCCTGTTTGGCATAACTACTTTTAAGTAAGGACTAGAACCTTATGCAGCACATTTGTTAGAACACAAAATGAATTGGTTTAGAATTATAATGTTGCAGCACTTTTTGTTATATTAATTTAGTTTATTCAGTAGCATCAACCACTAAGCTATTTTACTGTGTGCCGTTCTCCCATTCTTGAGTTTTTCTTTCTTTCCTATAACTTTTTAAAACTCTAAATCTTTGTACCCTTTAACAAATCCATGCATCTCATTTCATAGGTCTGTGTTGCATGATAACCTGCTCAGAACTGGTGGTCCGGGGCACCATATACATAAATGCCATAGATATAGCCAATCTGCTGGCAGCCCCCCCCCCCCAAATCAGTAAGTCAGGACATCTCCCGCACTTGTCCCCCTCCCCTTATCTCTAAGGAGCAAGTCATCACTAGCCTCTCTAAGGCAAAAAATACAGCCTCCATGGGACCTGATAACATCCCAGGCTGTATCCTACAATGAGCTCTGTCAGGAACTTTAAGCGTCCTTAGACACCCTGTTCAACCAAAGCTTGTGTACCAACTTCGTTCCAGATGAATGGAGAACTGTCATCCCTTTGCACAAAGAGTGTCCACTGATCCCAGGAAATTATAGACCCCTCAGCCTAACTAACCTGATCTGCAAGGCCATGGAAAGGATGGTTATGGACCTCCATTAACAAGGACATTGGCACTGTCCAAACACTTGATCCCACACAGTTTGGTTTCGTGGGGGGGGGGGGGGGGGAGTCATGCCTGTTAAATTTGGTTGACTTCTTTGAGACTGTCACCAAAGCCATGGACAAGAGGAAGACTGCATACTGCCTATCTTGATCTGGCCAAAGCCTTCAGTACTTTCCTCACTCGAGTGTAATAAACTCTCTCAACTAGGTATCAATCCGTATGTTACCAGATGTGTACAAACTGGCTGACAGAACTCACCTAGTCCAAAATAGGGAAAGCCACCTCAAGCAGTAGACCTAGAATGGGCAGTGTACCCCAGAGGTAAGTCTTGGGGTCTTTGGGATATAGTTTTCTGAGGTGCAGACCAAACCAGTGGGCTGTGGCTGACCAAGTTTGCAGATGACTGCAAGGTGGGTGCTGTCATCAATTTCCCTAGTGATGTGGACATCCTTCAAGAGGGTCTCACCCAAACAAATGACTGGTGCCAGAAATATGGCCTCAAACGGAATGTCAAAAAATCGTCCCCTTTGGGGAGTGACATCTCCACAAATTTGTCACATTAATAACGAAGTCCTAAGCACACAATCACACGTGAGGGACTTGGGCACCCAAGTTGATAGCAAGTTGACTTTTGACTACCATATTGCCTCCATTTTGTGGAAAGCTTCCTACATGGACCACCTTATTAGTAAGGGAGTCTCAGCCAGCGACAAGGTTGTGATATTTCTGTAGTCTTCCCTTATAAGACCCATTATTGAGTGCAATGCCCCTTTCGGCATGTACCTCACAAAGCACATATGCATCAGCTGGAGAGATCACAGAGGTTCCTCACCAGGAGAATCAAGGCCTCCAAACATCTTTCCTACACGGGCTAAAAGCCTTGGCCCTCTACTCAAGCCACCTCTGAGGAGTCTGCATGAGACTGTCTAGCATACAGAGCAATCTTGGACCCTGCTTGATGGGACTGCTGCATATCCACAAGTCAAGCTCCACTCGAGTAACCCGCACACTCAACCTGGTCTGTGATATCAATAGGACTTGTTGGCAGAACGTATTTGTGTCCCAGAGACTCCCCCTTGTAGGGAATAGTCTCACTCTCCAGGTCAGGCAGCGTACCTCATTTACCCCTTTTAAGTGCAACCTGCATTAACTGGATGGGGAACAGAAAATACACCAGTGGGATTCCACCTGTGTCCCTGCTGGATAATGGCATCTGGTGCAAACTTGTTGGAACATGGGCTAAATTCTTGGCTAGGCTTGTAAGGGCCTCAGGGCCAGTAGCCTAATATCCTATGAAACTGGTGAGAGTACTATATTTTATGTAATTTTAATGTCTTTACTGTTTGAATGTTTGTCTCTGGCTTAATGTGTCTAATTGAGTCCAATAGGATCAGTCCAGTGACCTGAGTAATGAAAAGGTCCAAACAAAGTGGTATTGAGCTTACTTGGTTACCGACCTTTAATCGGTGTAAACCATGATGTCTCCAACCTTTTTGCCTGGGGGGGGGGTTACTCTCTATGCTTTGCAAAGTTTGGAGAGCCACATTACCATGCCCAACGTGCATCTGTCCATTCAAAACCGTGTAATGTTAAGTTGTCAATCTCGCCTTCATTCTTGCTTGATGGGTTCGGAGCCGATCCTCGGCTCCGACTCGGCACTTGCTAAGCTCGAGAGTCACTTTTACCAGCTCGAGGCAGCCCCATATCCCATGATGCAAGGCGGTAAGTACCCAGATCTCGTTTGCCGCTTCGCTGATGAGGTCCTCTTTTTACCAGCTCCTTTTGCCCCTTTTTCTTCTAAAACTTTAAAATTAATAGGAGGAAACACGTAGACTCCCCCGAGTCTATCACTTCAGATACTGACTTAGATGAGTCAGAGGGATCCCCAAGATCCCCCTCTGAGGATGTCTCCTTCTCAGACATCCTAGAACTCCTTAGACAGAGGGGAAACTGGCCCACCAATAATCCCTCTGAGGATGAGTCAGTATACCTGGAGGCGTTTGGATCTCGGCCCTCCACCTCCTGGGTGTCTCCGCCTTTCGACCCCCTTATGCAGGTTATTGCTCGAAAGGCGTGGGCTGCTCCTGACTCTGTAGAGCCAGTCCCTAGGAGGCCTTCTAAATTTATTACTACCCCGGCGGACAAGCAATTCCTCACAAAAGGTGTCCCCGCTGATGCCATGGTGGTGGCGGCTGCCACTAAGAAGGAACTTGCAGATCCTTCCGTACCTGTCCATCCTCCTAATAAGGACTCTAGGACCATGGATAGATATGGTAAGCGGATGTTCTCTTCAGCAACCTTTGCTATCCGTTCGCTGAACTACCTATGTCACTTCACCAGACTCCAGAGGGATATCCTTAAGGAGCTAGGTGAAGTAGTACAGGATCCTACAGCTGCAGGGGCTCAAGAAAAAATTGCTTCGCAGCTAGGAACCCTTAATTCTATTGCTAACTCCTCCATGCGACTGATATATGCTGCTGATGGAGCGAGTAGGGCCGCAGGTACAGGGGTGGCTCAGACGCCAAGCCTTGATGCGGCTCTGTAATTTTGCAGATCCCTTTAAGGCGTCCTTCACAAACTCTCCCTTTGATGGGTCAGCTTTGTTTGGCCCTCAAGTGAAGGAAACGTTGACCAGGTGTGAGCAGGATGGCAAAACTCTTTCTGTCAGAGTCCGTTTTTCCACCCCTTCTAGACCTTACCCCAAAGGGCAGAAGGGTGGAAAAATGTGGTTCCGCAAATCCCAAGGAGTCGCGCCGGATTCACGTGGTCAGTTTACCCCTAGAGGCAGAGGGGGTAACAACAACAGACGCCGCTCTAGAGGCAGAGGGGGTCCACAAAACCAGGGAAGCAGAGAGCCTCTCTCTGACAAGCCCTTTCAGCATCCCTGAGATGTTGCCCGACTGTCCGTCCTTGGAGGCAGTCGGGGGAAGACTATCGCTGTACCCAGAAGCCTGGCGTTCCCTCACTCAAGACAGATGGGTACAGTCGATCATATCCGAGGGTTACAAAATTCCTTTTGAGGAAAGTCCTTTCTATCACTCAAATTCCCTTCCAGATGTACCACCCGGTCTAAGGGAAATTGCAGAGTTAGAAGTCTTAAAACTTCTGCAAAAAAGAGCCATTCAGCCAGTTACAACAAGCCCGGAATCTACTCAAGGTTCTTTTTGGTCCCCAAAAAGACGGGAGACTGAGACCAATATTGGATCTCAGCAGACTCGACAAGTCTGTGAGGAAGATAAGATTCCGAATGGTCACTCTTCAGTCAATTCTGCCCTTCTTACAGAAGGACAACTGGAACTGGATGTGCTCAATAGATCTTCAGGATGCGTACTATCACAAAAATTCACAGACGCTCCAGGAGATTTCTCTGCTTTCGGCTGGGGTCCAGTCATTTCCAGTTCAGAGCCCTGCCCTTTGGTCTCACTACAGCCCCCAGAGTGTTCACCAAATGTATGGCAGTGGTCACGGCTCACCTGAGACGTCAAGGATTCCAGGTGTTTCCGTATCTCGACGACTGGCTCCTTTCAGCCACCACCAGGCATCAGCTTGTTCAAGCCAGGGATTACACGATAAATCTTTGTTCTCAATTGGGCATCTCGATCAACTCCGAAAAATCATCCTTATCGCCCTGCCAGTCTATTACTTTCATAGGCGCAAACTTAAACACTGTTCGGATGTCAGCTACCCTTACAGATCAAAGAATTTCAGACATTCAAAGTCATGTCAGGATCATTCTAGCCAACAAGAAGGTACAGGCCAGAATGGTTTTAAAGGTATTAGGCCTCATGGCTGCGGCCATTACTCTTCTTCCCCTGGCTCGCTTCTACATGCGCCTTCTACAATGGATGTTGTTCACTCAGTGCTCTTACCAACAACTTCCAATGCGTCACCAAATACTGGTGACTCAGATTTGCAAGAATCATCTTGCTTGGTGGATCACTTCTCCCCAGATTCACCAAGGCAGACACTTTGTACCCCCATCCCCTGTAGCCACTGTCACCACAGATGCCTCCCTGATCGGGTGGGGGGGTTATTATCAGGGCAGGATGGTTCATGGGATGTGGCAACCTTTCGAATACCACCTGCACATAAATGTCCTAGAGATGAGAGCAGTGCTTAAAATCCTCTACCAGGAGGATTTATACAAGCAAATGGAAACGTTTCTCTTATTGGGCTAAAGCCAAGAATATTGATCCCTTCACTGCTCCAGTTCAAGCAGTTTTAGATTTCTTAGCTGAGATTTTTCACGCGGGCTCCTCTTCTTCCACAGTTAGAGTTCAGTTGGCTGCTATCTCGAACTTTCATGTCGGGTTCGCAGATCACAACATCATGTCCCACAGGCTTTGTAGAGCCTTCTTGAAAGGAATTTTCCTCCTGAAGCCTCCAGTCAGGAGTCCTCCTCCTCAATGGGACTTAAATTTAGTGCTGACATCCTTGATTCTTCCCCCCTTCGAGCCAGCTGTTTCTTGTTCCCTGAAATTTCTTTCATGGAAAACTTTATTCCTGGTAGCTATTACATCGGCTAGGAGGGTGTCTGAACTTCATGCTCTATCTGTTCGCCCCCCCCCCCCCCCATTTGGTCTTCCACAAAGACAGAGTATCATTGAGAACTAATCCGACCTTTTTGCCTAAGGTCGCCTCAAAGACTAATTTGAATCAAGCCATTGTTCTCCTGTATTTTTTCCAAACTATTCAAACAGATCGGAACAAAAACTACATTATCTTGATGTCCACCGCCAACTCGGATATTATTTGGACAGAACAAAACAATTCAGGAAATCCGATCAACTCTTTGTTTCCTATGCTGATAACAAGAAAGGCCTTCCTGTCTCAAAAGTGACCTTATCTAGATGGCTTTCTTCTGTCATCTCTGAAATTTATCGGCTCAGGGAAAACAGCTGTGCTCAAAACCTAAAGCACATTCAACCAGAAGCTTAGCTACTTCTACAGCCTTTCAAGCTAGACTTCCTTTAGACACTATTTGTGCAGCGGCCACTTGGGCCACTCCTCATACATTTGTTTTCCATTACAAATTGGATTTGGCCTCCAGGGACAGAGCCAGTTTTGGCTCTACCGTCCTCAAGAGTCTGTTCCATTGAGCCACCCAGGATAGAGGTGCTAGGGACGCGGTCCCATCAAGCAGGAATGAAGGCGAGATTGACAACTTAACATTGAGAAGTTATGTACCTACCATAACGTTCCATGTTAGTTGTCTTCTCTCGCCTTCTTTCTTGCGACCCTCCCTCCTTCCCCCAGGCCTGGACAGACCTTTCTCTACAAAGAATGATAGTTCTGAAGACCATACAGAGCTGGTCTTTCTACCATCCTACAGGTTTATTTCTCCTCTTCTTTCTTCCTTTGGGAAGTTATTATGCTAGGTGCTATTGCCCTTTTGTCATCAAACGAGATCTGGGTACTTACCGCCTTGCATCATGGGATATGGGGCTGCCTCGAGCTGGTAAAAGTGACTCTCGAGCTTAGCAAGTGCCGAGTCGGAGCCGGGGATCGGCTCCGAACCCATCAAGCAAGAAAGAAGGCGAGAGAAGACAACTAACATGGAACGTTATGGTAGGTACATAACTGCTCATTATAGGAGGTTTGGCCATATAAGCTTTGGTGGGCTGGATTGTGGCCCCTAGGGCCACCTGTTGGGCGCCTCTGGTGTAAACTCTATGTACCGTCAACCTTTTGCGTGTTTTGTAGCTTGAACTTTGCACTTGGACTGCTGCAGCGCCCATTAGATTTTGAGTAATGCCTCTTTGAAAGCACTTAAAGTCTCTCCTTTTTCTGGAAAGCATGAATAATATGTAAGTGGAGGCATGTTTTAAGTCCTTTGGACAGGTAGCTGTACAGAGGAAGGAAGGTTAGGCCAGTATGGTAGAGAATTTTGAATCTGGGAGTCAGATTTTGTTTTGGGTGGAGACTGGAAATATACTCACTGTGCTTATGTGGGCACAGTAAAACTGTGGTATACTCTATGGATGCAGCACAGTTATGGGGCCTGTATTGAGTGTGTAGAGGGAGTATATGGAAGAGAGAACATACAAGATTTGGAAGAGAAACCAGTTTATACAGGCAGTGTATGACTGAATAGCTCTGCAATTGAGTAAGTTGACAGAGGGAATTGTAGCTTGTGGCTAAGCAGGGGGGTGTATTGAGTGCTGCCTAGTATGGGAGGGGAGGAGAAGTGGAGCAGAGAAACGAGAGGATCCTCTGAGTAATGGTTGTATCCTCCTGGAGCCCTTTAATTGTGGGTTGCATCTTGTCAGTATCTTCTTGGCTGTGTGTATGTGCATGCAAGTTCTGCTGTTTGGCCTGGGGTTAATAGGAAACTCCTAACAATCTTCTAATCGCTGCTACAAGCCACAGCTTCCTTTTTTATTTATTTTTTTATTGCTGATACAGCTTACTTTTTTATTGCTGAAAAGTGTATTGTTAGAGGAGCACATTACTACCACCAAAACCATCTGTTTTTTCATAGGAGATTACTAGGCTACAGCTTCCATGGGACCTGACAGCATCCCAGGCTGTATTCTGCACTATCTCCAACAAGAACTAGCTTCACCACTGAGCACCATATTCGACCAGCCCTGGGGCCCTTACAAGCATAGCCAAGAGTTTACCCCCCCCCCCCCCATCAGTCAGCACCTGTCGCCCCTGTCAGTGAGGGCCAACGGTGGAACCCCCCCCCCCCCCCGAGACAAATTTATGGTTTCCTATCCACTCATCAGTGTTGCGTTTGAAGAGAGTCTGTGAGGTACCCTGACATGTATGGAAAGTCTTATTCCAGCGACTGGGCAGCCTTTGGGAGACCAACTTCTCTCTCCAGCAGGTTTTGTTGATGGCTCATATTAGATTTAGGCCTATCGAGCGGGTAATGCACAAGGAGCATCTCCAGTAGGGCAGGGTCTTGCTATAGCCTTGTAGGCAAGACACAGATCACCTCTGAGCTATCTATATGAAACTGAGTAGCATGATAGTGATTTTTAGCCTGTCCACATAGGATAGGTGTTGGAGGCCATATATTCTCTTTGTGAGGTATTTGTGGCCTTTCCAGTTGGTGCAGGTGTTTGGAGAGGTACATACTAAATGGGGCATTATACTCCATTGTAGGTCTAGTAAATGAGGAGTGCAGAAAGGTAATGACCTCCTTTTTCTGGATACAATCCCTTTTACTTACAAGATGAACCAAGTAAAAGGCTTTTCTGACCACCACTGCTGCCACATGATGGTCGAATGTGGGATTGTCAATGTGAGTACCCAGGTCTCTCACCACATGTGTGCTGGGGGGGGGGGTTGCCATTGATGTGGTAATCATTAGGGGCTGTGTGCTTGCCGACTGGCATGATGCATTTAACTTAAGGCCATGACTTTGGCACCAGTCATTTGTAGCTGTGAGATCCTCATGCAGTATGTTAACATCAATTTGGGAGTCGGACAGCGCCCAACTTAGTCATCCACAGACTTGGTCAGCCACAGGCACTTTATCTTTGCCTGGACCTCTGAGAACTATATGCCAAACAGTAGGGGTCCTGGGACAGATGCCTGGGGAACACCACTAGTGACAGGTCTGCTGTCAGAGGTGGCAGTGCCTGTTTTGACCTTGAGTCCCATCTGTGAGTCAGTTGGCCACCCATCTGACTAGATAGGAGTTAGCTTTTCGATGCTGCCTGAGTGGGGGATTGTCAAAGGCCTTGGTCAGGGCAAGGTAAGCTGTATGTACTGACTTTCCCTCAGGTGACAGTCTTAAAGAAGTCATTTAGGTTCAATAGGCAAGATCTGCCCCTGACTAATCCGAATTGGGTAGGGTCAAGTGCTTGTAGATTCCCAGTGTCCGTGTTTGATATCTATAATAATACGGTCCATGACTTTACACATCAGACTTCTCAACCTGGAGCATTTCTCCCCGGGCCTCCGCTGAAAACAGGCTCTGTGAAACCTAGTCAGACTTTCCCGGTCAACAAATGTAAAATAAAATAAATAAAAATAAATAAACCTGATGGGGCGATAGTTTCTTGGGTCAGTAGTGGCACCACCTTTGTGCAAAGGAATGATGGCAGTTCACTCTGCTTGAATGAAGCCTGTAGTTAGGTGTGGTTGAATATGGTGCTCAGTGGCGAAGCTAGTTCTTGTTGGAGATGGTGCAGAATACAGCCTGGGATGCTGTCAGGTCCCATGGAAGCTGTGTGTTGCCTTGGATAGGGCCTTTAACACTTGAGCTACAGAGATGCGATGTGTGGGACAAGTATCGGGGATGTCAACTGTGCTTTTGGGGGAGTGAACGATCAGCCAGCAGGCTGGCTAAGTCAGCAGGATCAGTGTAAGTGGTACCGTTAAGTACTAGTTTGGAACAAACTTGGGCTTTGCCATGGAGGTTCCTAGTGTAACTGAAGGACTTGTGGTTTCCCATTGTTTTGGAGGCTAGTTTAAACTCAAAATTGGCTTTGGAGGTTTTCACTAGTGATCTAATCACATTGAGACAAAGGAGGGAGTTTTTCCTATTTGGAATTTTTCCTTTACCCTTGGACAACAGTTTTTTTTTTTTTTTTTCTTTTTGTTGTAAAGCCTGATAGAGGATGTCCACCAGACAGGTTTGTTTCCTTGAGCAGATTTTAGTTCTGTTGGGTATGGCAGAGTCCTTGCAGTTGTACAGGTCTTTGTATACTGCACTGACGAGTTGTCCATCATCGGGGGGTGGGTGAGGCAGTGGTGTGAAGCTGTTGATACCCTCCCTTAAGAGGTTTTACTCTGCTTTTAATTTCTTTTTAGCCTGGTTACGGCTGGAGACTGGGTGGGGTAGAAACTGAATGAGACTGGTCTGATCTCACCAGGGAAGAACGTTTTATGGGAGTGGTGCAGCGGTCACCCATGTTGGTGAGAACAAAGTCCAATATGTTATCTCCCCATGTGGGGGATAAGACCAGCTGATCTAGTGCATTAGAATTGATGAAGTCCAGGAATCATTGGGTGAGTACATTTAGTGGAAGAATAGTTCACCAGTTTGTGGTGGGGTAGTTGAAGTCACAAAGGATCAAGGTATTAGGGGTAACTTGATGGAGTTAAGTAGGTCCAGGTAGGAGGTGTGGATGTCCTGAGACATAGAGGGGAGGTGGGTGTTTTTGCCAACTGTCAGTTACACCTGGAGTAATTCTAGTGCATCATGTTGGTAAACCAGTCTGGAGGTATGCCTGTCCTTAATGAGGATAAAGACTCCACCGCCCTTAGTCTTTCTGTCCTCATTTTTGGAGTCAGAATGTGTGGAATGAGGTATATCCTGGTGAGGCAGGGGTGCTCTGCAGCCCTGAACCAAGTTTCTGTGACTGCACAGCCATAGCAGATTAAAGTATACTTACAGAAAGCTTTTTTTTTCCCTACAGAAGTGAGCATAGTTACTTGTTTGTATCTTTCTTCCTGTATGTGGGGCTTTCTTAGACATGGCTTTAAGTAGTGTACATATTGTTCTTTGCTTGTTGTGAATTTTGTTAAATATACAGTGGGAGAATGGTGAATAGGATTTAGAATATACTGAAAGCTGTGTATGCATCAAAGATTACCAATATTTGTTAAATTAGAAGCTCTTGGACAGTTTGTAATATGACCTACCCCCCATTAAAAAAAACGAGGAGATAGTCTTCCAAGGGTTTATTTTACATAATTTTGGCTAATGTTATGAACTAAAGGTATTCCTGTGCTTTGAAGGTTACGTGTTTGACATGGAATTCAGTGTCCTGTTTAACAGGTGAAGACTTGTGTAGTTCAAAGTGAGGTGCAAATTTGTTTTACTGAAGAATTTCTTACCATGACCATGCGCTCAAAGGTAGCGTTCTGACTTTGGCCATTTTAAAAGGAATGCTGTGTCATTTGCATCTGGTGCAGAATACCCTGACCACTCCAAATTACATAATGCACTTTTATTACTTATGCATTAACTGAGTTTGTTTAAATCTGTAGTTTTGGTTTGCATAGCTTTTCTCATTTTAATAGGCTCGGTGTCTGTTTTCCCACCACAGTTGTTGCAGTCTATTGCAAGGACTTTTTAAGACCGCTTGCCTAATGCGCACTTGTTTTAATATTTTCAACTTTCCTATAGCCTGAATGCTCAGGCTTTGCAGAGAATTTCCCCTTTGTAACCTGTTGCAGTGCTCTAACTTTTTAGTGCTGCTTTTGTGTCCCCCTTTTTCAAGATTCTGTGCACTCGCGCTTGGAAGATGGGTGCATTTTATGATCCCACCCCCTCGTGTAATGACCCGATTCTTGTTAGATTCATATGAACTCTCGGATCATAGTGGTGACCACTTTTAGCCCAGGCACGCATGGTTCTCCCTTCTGTTTAAAATTGGCCATGGGCAATTTATCACAAGTGTTGTCCTCTAGTGGTCTGCTCGTCTTTGCACATCACCCCCTCAATTTCTTCAGTTGACTGCCTGGTTGATGGAATTCTGTTTCCTTATCGGCTTTTTTGGGAGTGCGCATGGCATTTATTAATGGGGAAATCCTGCTACTAAGTAAAGTCAAAGTTCAGAATCATACAAGTGCAAAAACTGAACGAAATTCCATATCTCTGAACGCTATTGTCAAATATATTCAACAGGACATTAATGCATACAACTATATTATAATGTTTTAGGTATGTAATCTTAATCTTGCACAAAATACTAAAGTTTAATTTACACTGAGTTAGACTAGCAGCATATATTGCACTGAGATTTCTCTGGCTTTACTACTACCCCGATGACCAGTGAATTGGCATATCTTATTGAGTATTGCATTAATATTGGGTTGAGACCGGCAGTCAGGTTATTGCTGTTTGAGGTGGTCTTCCAGATGGTTGGTATGGAGAGTGATTGTTGCCAGAGTTTCAGCCTGATGGCCTGTCGGGGGGGGGGCTGCTTCTGAATCTTGCATTTCTGCATCTTATGCTATGGAAACACTTGCCAGATGATAGGTACCCTAACAGTTTGTGAACAGGATGGGTGCAGTTCTTAATTATTACTTTGGCCCTGCCTAGACATGTGCAGGTCATGGATGGCTGGTAGGGTGGTCTTGATCCTCTCTGCTGCGATCACCAGACTCCGGAGAGCTTTGCATTCAGAGAGAGAGCAGCCTCCATACCACACTGAGGTTGCTTGTCAGGATGCTTTCTATTATTGTACCCCTGTAGAATGTTGAGAACTGTTGATACGTTTGCTCTCGTCAACCTTCTGAGGAAATGTAGCCTCTGATGTCCTGGCCTACCAGTATTGTCAGGAGGCACCAGCCCTCCATATGCACACCCAGAAACTGTGCTGCTCATGCTCTTGATTGTTTCTCTGATGGTCCATAGGTTAGTACTAGGCTATCAGCCCTAGGGCCTATACAAGCCTAGCCATAACAATTCCCTGGATGTTTCGGGGTGAATTTCCTATCTCCCCTCCAATCATCAAGATCCCTTTTGAAGAGGGCCAAGGAGGTGCTCTGCTTGACATGTATGGGGAGTCTCTGGGTCCGATACCTATCCTTCCAGCATGTTTTATTTATTGTGATGACAAGGTTTAGATCCCTGGAGCATGTGGCTCTGATGGATTGGGATTTCTTTAAGTGGAGCATGTCCAACAGCTCAGAGTTTGACATGGCCTTGTATGCTAAGCAGAGATCACCTCTGAGTAGACGATTATGCCACAGAGTTTAGTTGGAGTGCGGTCAGCATATGGCATCTGCTTTAGGCCTGTAATTCTTTTAGTGAGGTATTTCTGCTGCCTTTCCAGTTGCAGATGTCTTGAGGTACATGCCAAACGAGGCGTTATACTCCTATAATGGGTCTAATGAGGGATGAGTACAGTGGGACAATGACCTCCTTTTTCTGGATGAAAAGCTCTTGGTGATGAGGTATGCCACATAGGATTTCCTGACTGTTGCGATATGGTTATCGAAGGTGAGACCACTGTCCACCTAAGTCTCTCATCACACTTTTGATGTTTAGTGTACTGCCACCTGTGTGGCAATTCATGGGTACATGTTTTTTTTTCCAAAGGGGGTAACTGTAAATTTCTTGGTATTAAGCTTGAGCCCATGGCTCTGGCCCCAGGCATCTGTTTCTTGAATGCCCTTTTGTAGAATGTCCACATCTGGGGATTCAATAATGGCTCCCAGTTTGCAGTCATCTGCGAACTTTGTTAGCCAGAGTCCCTTAGTGTTGGCCTTTACTTAGAGAAGTAGATGCCAAACGAGTGGTCCCAGGACTGAACCCTGAGGTACTCCACTTGTCAAGCTGGATTTGGAGTCTGCTACTTTTACAGACTGGGCTCTGTCAGTAAGCCAATTGGTAACCCATCGAGTGACACAGGGATTTAAGCCCAGCTTAGTAAGTTTATCTATGATTCTAGAGTGGGGGGTGGTGTTGAAGGCCTTGGTGAGGTCCAGATAGGCTGTGTGGACTGTCTTACCCTCGTCCACAGCTCTGGAGACCTGATTTGTAGAAGTCAGTCAGGTTCAGGAGACTAGATCGGCCCTTCACGAACCCAAACTGGGTGGGGTCCAGTGTTTGAAAGTTGCCAGTGTCTGTTTAAAAGTTCCATGATAATGCATTGCATGCCGTTGCACATCAGGCTAGTCAGACTGATGGGATGGCAGTTCCCGGGATCCAAGGTGGATCCCCCTTGTGGAGTGGGATAACTTGTAGCTGTGTGCCACTCAGTGGGCACAAAGCCTGAGGTGAGGCTATGATTAAACATGACACTTGGGTGAGGTGCCAGTTCATTTTGTAGTTCATATATTACACAGCCCGGGATGTTATCTGGTCCCATGGATGGTGTGTTCTTAGCTTTGGAGAGTGCAGTTTCTACCTGTGTGGCTGTGATTACTGGAATTTACCAATCTTTTGGTATTGAGATTGGTCCTTTAGGGGGTGAGAGGGGGGTAAAGTTGGTACTAAATAGATCTGCCAGGATATTGGCAATATCCTTGTGATCAGTATATTTAATGACATTCTGTTGTAGCTCAGAGCAGATCTGAGCATTACCATTTTAGATTCTTGACATAACTATAGAATGCCTTGTGGTTGTCTTTGGAATTTTATTTTCATAACTAGCTTTTGAGGATTTTATGAGGGATCTCCGCTTCTTACTTAGGCTGGTGAGGGAATGTTTTGCATCCTGGGATTTTCCTCTTTTCTGCAACAGTATCTTCCATCTGTTTGTATAATTTGTTTATGGCAGGGGGCCACCAGATTGGCTTCCTCCTTTTTTTTTTTTTTTTTTTTTTTTTTTTTTTGGTGGAGAGCATCTTGGTTCTATTTGGGATGGCACGATTCATGCATGAGTGGATGTGCTCATACAGTGCCTTAGTGTAGGATTCAGCAGTGGAACTTTCAGATCCAGTCTGCATGGGTGTCAATACTACTTCAGTAGCATGAAGTTGGCTTTGGAGAAGTTTTTTACGGAGGTTTCCTTACTGGGGGGTTGGATGTGGATGTCGGTGATTTGCGTATGGTCCGATCTGACCAATGAGGGGGTGACCACTGGTGTGGAGCATCTATCTCCCATGTTGGTAATGACCAGGTCTAGGATATTGGAGCCCCTGGTGGGACAGTGGATTAATTGAACCAGGGCATTGGAATTTATGAATTCCAAGAACTGCTGGGAAAAGGTGTTGGTACCAGAGTAGTTTTCCCACTTAATGGCAGGGTAGTTGAAATCACCCAGTATTAGGGTGTTTGGTTGTATCTTAATATTTTCTAGTATGTTTGGAAAGGTGTAGTGAGAATCTTTGGGCATGGTGGGGTATCTGTAGCAAGCTACAATTTGGATTGCAGTGTTATAGGTTCATAGGTTCATACTAGGCAATCTGCCCTAGGGCATTTATAAGCCTAGCCAGAGTGTGTTTGGCTTTCGCCACCCATTTTAAATTTTGCTATGCCCTTTTTCAAGGTTAGTATACTGTGCCTCTGTCTAACAGTGACACAGAAGTGATACCCGGGGTAAACCTACCATCTCCCATCCACTCATCAAGATTCCTCTTGAAGAGAGTCAATGAGGGACTCTGCCTAACCTGGACTGGGATTTTATTCCTGAGTGAAGGGAACCTCTGGGTTATGAATCTGTCCCTCCAGCATGTCCCATTATTTCAGTGCTGAGGCTCAAGTCTCTCGAGCGCATAGCTCGATGGGATTTGGATTTTCTGAGGTGCAGCATGTCCATTAATTCCGGGTTGGACATGTCTTTGTACGTCAGGCACAGATCGCCTCTGAGCAGGCGGTATGCCTCCTCCTTGTTCAGCCTCGAGTGGGACGTCAGTGTGCCTGACTATAGTCACCTATTACAAGTGTATCAGGTGTGTTTTTTAGCCTTAAGGGCTGTGACTGTTTAGCACACTGGCTTTGTGAGCTATGTGTTGCACGTGTTTTGTTTTGGGGTAGCGGTTGCTTGGGTGTCTGCTTTGGAGGTCTCTGCTGCTTAGGCAGATGTTTATTTAGAGCCTCAGAGTATGTTTTTCTATGTTTGTGTTTGGTTTGCTGTCGTGGTAGGTCTATGTGGGACTGGAATTGTAGTGAGTGTGATTTCCTTCTCCTCCTGACAGGTTTTGCCAGTACTGAGTTGCACCTGGAGAATTTCAGATGCATTGTGTTGGGCAAGTAGTCTGGAGGTGTGAATATGGACACTCCTCCACCTTTAGGGTTTTGGTCTTGGTTTTGTTGCTGAAAAGTGTGGTAAGAGTTGTAGCCTGATATTGCAGGGGTGCTCTCTGGAGTCTTGAACCAGGTCTCTGTTACTGCACAGATATCTATGTTCTCCATTTTTAGGAGTGCCTCGAGAGAGTGCATTTTGAGGTTGCTACTTCTAGCATTGAGTAGCATTACCTTCAAATTTTGCATGCTTGTATCTGTTATGGTGGTTTTGTCCTTTTGAACCTTGCCTAAAAAAGGCACTATAGGGGTGGCAAGAGCTTCATCTAGTAACCCGAATCCCAGGGGTGACAGGTGTAGACCATCTCTGGCAAAGCATCGTGGTTTGTCAATACTGTCATCCCAGGCAGACAGATACTGGATCCCCTTTGACACCAGAAGCTTAGCCAGTTGTTGGAAGTCAAATCATTTTGTCTGTATACTGTGGTATTATGGGCGAAGGTAGGATGGTACTCGGGACTAGGGCCATACTTGTCTGGGCCACATGATCCGAGAGCTCTTCCATGTCTCTCCATGTAGTCCAGGGAGGTACGTCTTGAGTCATTCACTCCAACATGGAGCAGGACAGAGTCATATTTGTACTTGTTGTGGAGTGACTTGAGTGCAAGTGTTATGTGATGGATCCTGGCACACGACAGGCAGCTGACTGTAATTTTCTCCTTGTTCAGCCTGGTGAGTTGGGGCATCAGTGTTCCTGACTATAGAATCGCCTATGACTGTGTTGAGTACATTGTCTTGCCTTAGGGGCTGCTGTTGGGTGGCACACTGGTGTGAGCTGTGTCACTTTGGTTGTGATTGGTGTTTGCGTTTCAGCTTCAGAGGTCCTTGTTGCTTGGGCAGGTTAATGTTAAGGGCCTCCGCATATGTGGGTTTATTGTTGCTATGTGTGGGTTTTTAAGGGCTATGAGTTGCTTGAGGTGTAGTGCTTAATTAGTGATTAATTTCTCCTTATTGACGAGGAGAGTTGAGTGCTTGTATCATTTTCAGGCTTCCTAGTGCTTTCCAGCAGGTTCTACAGCAAGTGCTAGTCCCAGGGGTTCAGATTTGTAGTGCTACTACTGAGAAACCAGGTAGTTCTAAGGGACAATTTGAAGAGCAGACTTTCTGGCACCTGCAGTACTTTAACTGTAGCCCTGCGGTTCTGCATAGAAAAATGTGCAAACACACGCGTTTCTAAGCCAGAAAGTTGAAAGGAATAGAAATCAGCCCCTAAAGGCTAATAAAATTACAATTTCAGAGCTGGAAACCACTCCTCTAGTGTTGGACAGGCAGTGTAATGCTCGCCACTCCCACTGGCAAAGCAGTAGGACTTCCCTCCACCGTAGCAAGGTCTGAACACAGAAAATAAAGTCCTGAGATGAGCAAAGCCTAGGATCTGGACTATACCAGCTAGGAAAGGTGGTAAATGAGCAAACAAGATAGTTTTAGCAAAAAAAAAAAAAAAAAACTAGTCTTCTAGATGCTGTCTGAAGAGTTATTTGCTATGCACACTCTGAAGTCTGTTCTTGAAGTCCATAATCCAGTTTCAAAGTGGTGTATTGATGCCTAGTTGTTGGTTAGAGGAGAATGTTCTTTGCAGGTTTTCCTGTAGTCCATAATCACTTCCTTTTTGTTCACGTTTAGTGCTAAGTTTGTTACTGTCAAACCAGGTAATCTGTTCTACTTCAGCCCTGTACTCTACCTCATCGTTGCTGATGAGGCCCACCACTGTTGTATCGTCAGTAAACTTGATGTGGCTAGTGTTGTACCTGTTGTGCAGTCTCTTAGCAGTGTGAACAACAAAGGACTCTGTACACAGCCTTGAGAATTTCCAGAATTCTGAGATGCTATCTGAAATGGTTTCCTATGCACACTTTGAAGTCTGTTCTTGAGGAAGTCCATAATCCATTTACAAAGTGGTGTGTTGATGCCTAGTTGAAGACTCTTCCTTACTAGCTGTATAGGGATGACTGTATTAAAAGTAGAGCTGAAGTCAGTGAATCGTAACCTCTGGTAGCTGTTCACTTACCTCTAGACCATCTAGAAAGTGAAGTGCCAGTGCTATGGTGTTTGCAGTAGAGCAGTTTGCTCGGTAAGCAAACTGCAGTGGGTCAAGACCCACAGGTAGTTAAGATGATGCCTGTTTGACTAGCTTTTCATCGCTATGGAGGTCAGGGTGGTATTCGTTTAGGCATGATGGTGGTGACTTCTTTGGTGGTATTGTCACGTTTTTGAAGCATTTGAGAACTATATTTCCTGACTGAGATATTAAAGATATCCATGAGGATATGTTTGAATTGCACAGTCTGAGTACTAGCCCAAGGATGTTGTTGGACCCAGCTGCTTTTCTCTGGTTAACCCTGCGCAGTATCTTCTGGGCATGAGCTGCATTGAGGATGAGCACTTCTTTGTTTTGACAGGTGGGCAGTTTTGTCACTGTTTTGTTCCCTTCTTTGAGTCTGCTGAAATAGATATTGAGCATGTTTAAGAAATTCCTTGTCCTCACAATGTGAAGATAAGTGCCTGTAGTCTATTTGTTTTCAGCGAAGGCCCGGGGAGAGAAGCTCCACAAAAAAAAAAAAAAAATAGGCTTAAGTAGTACATTGCTGTATTTACTGGACATCTTGCCATAGTCGCCTGGAGTCTCTTTGCTCAGAGAAGTAGCTCTGGATCTTCCTACTATAGGCACATTTTGCTTCTCTCACTCCTTTTCTCAGGTTTGCTCTGGCTATTCTGAGGGCATCCCTGTCTCCAGACTTAAAGGCTGCATTTCTTGTTTCAAGAGCTCGTACACCTCGCTGGTCAATCAGGGTTTCTGGTTGGCATGTGTGATGATTTTGGTGACTTGTCACATCATCCACACATTTTTGGTATGTAGCCCTTCACTGCTACAGTGTACTCCTCTTGGTTGATAAATTGATTCACAGTAGCTGCCTCTTTAAATATGCTCCAGTTTGTACTAGCGAAACAGTGTTGGAGTGCTGAGACTGCACCCTCTGGCCATATCCTTGTTTCATTGTTGGTTCCCCCTAGTTGGCATATGTTTATGTTGGTAGTAACATGATATATGCTCAGTTGCCCAGGTGTGGGTGAGGCTTTGCCTTTATATGCTAGCTTAACATTGCTGTAGACTTTATCCAGTATGCCCCCCCCCGATTGCAAAGTCTACATACCGGAAGAAGTGAGGCAGAACTGTTTTCAGGTCTGCTTGATTGAAGTCACCTGCCACTATACAAACACATTCAGTGTTTAGGTTTTGCAGGTCATTTGTAGAAAGTAAAAAGCTCTGTTTCAGTGACATGAGCTCTCTATTTTTCAGAGCAGTGAGAGGTGACTATCTCACAGCTGGTACACCAGCTGTTATGTGCAGACACCTCCCCCTCTGGACTTCCCACTGAGAGATTGTATTCTGTCTGCCTTAAAAAGCGACACCCCCTCCACGTGAACTGCACTGCCATTGTTAGAATTCAGCCAGGTTTCAGTAAAAATAAGTACACAACGGTTCCTCATCTTGATCTGAGTAGACGGTTCTAACCTTATTGAGTCCATATTGCTTTCCAGGGATCAAGCATTTGCAAGCAGTATGGATGGGAGTGCATGCCTGAAGGGATAAGCTTTTAGCCTTATGGTAATTCCCACCCTGGATCCTCGTGTGTTCTCTTGGATCTCTTTCTCTTGTCATTATCCATAGTCATTGGTTTTGTTGTTTCAGGCATTTTGTATCATGTTGTGATTACCAGCTCCTGTAGCTCCATGAGTGTTGTAGGCCTTACAGACCTCGCAGGCAGCAGTTCATCCAACCTGTTGTACAATGAGCTTAGAGGTCAGATTTCAAGAGGACTCTCTTCACTATAAATTAAATTAAAATTTGATGTAAATCTTCATTTGTTCCTTACTGATGGGACTTTGGTTCCGTCCTCGTAACTGACCTGGCCAATACACAAGCTCATGCCAGCCAAAAATTCTCGAGCCAAGTCCTACCCATAGTGGCCCTCCCCTCCTGATTTTGTTTGCTGCATACTTTTCAATGTGTCAAGCCATCTCTGTGCTAATTGGTAGATTTTTTTTTGGTATTTTTTAATATCTTCCTTGAATTTACTTGTACTTTGAATCCCTTCCTATCTTTCATCTGTGACCTTGATTCTTTTCCTACCTATTTGTTTTTAAGTACCATTGTTGGTACGGCCCCTCCTTTACCCTTGTGGTAATCCTGTTACCATAGTTTATCCCCCTCCTGTTATATACACACACTTTTCTTTTTGGTTCCCCTTCACATGGTTGACATTTCATAAAGTTGAAGACCGTGGAACGGGCATCTCCGTATAGTGCAGAATGGAAAGATTTCCATCTTCCGTCCTGTGTGATCTCTGAGTCAGTGTATTTAAGTTCTGGGGGGTGTAGGGGACTCCCCCTGCTAGCAATGTAAAGGTAAGAGATTGTGTTTTTGCATGGTCGACATTTTGGCGTGTGTGGCCTCTTCCACTCCTCATTATCTTGTCTTTTTAGTATGTCTGATTTTATTGGTCAGATCTTCCCTGTTACACCAGCTCTATTTTCCATCCCTTATGTGAGTTGGCCTCCTCCCCTTTACACTTGTAAGGGTCTTGTTCCTTTCCACTGGTTACTTATTCCCCTAGCCATGTGCTTTTTTTTGTGTACTTTCATTCCCTGTCTAGCCCCCCCCCCCACCAATCCATCTGTTTTCCTTCACTGAGTTTGCTCATGCCCTGCCCTTGTCCTTTTTTTCTTGTTCTTTGACTGAGCAGTTCCATCTTAAGCCTATGCCACTGCCCCCCCCCCTCCATTCTGTCTCCTTTGCTCACTTATCCCTTTTCCCAGCTGTTTCCAGACCTAGGGCTGTTTAGTGCATTCCCAGTCGCTAGACAGTTGGCAGAAGTGGTCCTTCTTGAGTCCTCATTACCCGAATAATTCCATGACTTTGATATCTGAAATTCCAGTTTTTTGTCTGGTGGCTGCTGATGGCCACTTGATTTGGGCATGAAATGTTTTTCTGGCAGACTGCATTGTGAAGTTTGGCATTTTTACATTGAGAATGAGACAGATTCTTAAGTACAAGCAAGAAGATGATCAGATGTAGCTGTGGATATGTCCTGTACTAATGAACTGGTTATGTTGGTTGATGTGAGAATGCTTGCTTTAGTGATCTACTTCTGTTGATGTAGGAACTTTGTGCAGGATGCGTTATTTACTGGATTTCCTCCAGGACCAAATGGTAAAATGGAAGATTGGACTCTTTTTGGCATAGTTATCTGAGTATAGATAAAATAAGATTTTTGAAGTAAAAATATCAAAAAGGACTCAAGACTTTAGGGGGGGCGTGGCAAATATAGCGCACTGGTAGCAGCCTACTTCATGAGATCTCTGACCTGAAATAAACTTCTGACAGGAATTGTCATTATTTTAGCTTGATTTTATTTAACTCTATTCTACTACTAAATTACTAGAAATCTTACTGAATTTTTTTTTATAATCGGAATTCTTCTCATTTTCAACCGGACAAGAAAACCAGCATTAAATGTACAGGAATTATTGAAAATAGACAAATTGACAAGCTGGATACCTTCAAGGACAAATGTTCTGAACAACTTGAACAATTACAGGAGATTGTTATGCAGCCTAAGTCTCAAATTTCAGTAATGGAACAGTCCCTTAATGACATGGAAAACAGGTTAGCTGAAGATCACTCTCCCTCTGAGGATGTCTCATTTTCAGTCATCTTAGAGATCCTGAAACAGAGGTGGCTGGAAAGCACTTTCCCTTTCTGAGGATGTCTGTATACCTGGAGGGCATTAGGTTCTCGACTCTCCATCTCTTGGGTCTCCACCTTTCAACCAAAGAGTCCCGGTAGATGCTGTGGTGGTGGCAGCGGTCACCAAGAAGGAACTAGCTGAAACCTCTGCATCTGTCTATCTGCCGAAATAAGGAATCTTGTACGATGGACAGATTGGAAGCGTATGTCGTCTTCAGCAGCCTTTACCCTTGGGTCGCTGAACTACATGTCCAATTTCCTTTGTTTGCAGAGGGATTTCCTTAAGGAGTCTGGTATCCCACAAGGTGCCACAGCTCAAGGGCTGTCTGACCAGATTAGCTCTCTGCTTGTGACCTTAACCTTTGTTACTAACTCCTCCATGCGCCTCATGTCCTATGTGGCTGATGCAGCGAGTAGGGCAGCAAGTACAGGAATAGCTCTAAGGAGACATTCCTAGATGCGTCTTTGTGAATTTGCTGAACCCTTCAAGTCTTATTGATGACCCTTTTGACAGCTCGTCCCTGTTCAGGCCAAAAGTGAAGGAGACCCTAACCAGGAGTGAGCAGGACGGCAAGGCTCTTTGCTGTTGGGGCGGAAAAAAAAACATACTCCCACAAGGCCCTATCCCAAGGGCCAGAATAGTGGGGAAAATGTGGTTCTGGAAATCAGAGGTAGCCTTGCTGGACACTTGTGAGTTTTCCCCCAGGGGCAGAGGGAGAAATAACAGAAGACACTGCCCATGTGATAGAGGGAGTCTGCAGAACTAGAGGGACAGAGATTGTTCTTGGGTCGTCCCTTCCAGCACTTCTGAAAGGAGGCTTGCCTGTCTACTTCTGGAGGCAGCCGGGGGAAGATTATCACTGTACCCAAAAGCCTGGTTAGACTTTACTTAAGACCAATGGGTACAGGCCATCATATCCAGGGGATACAAAATTCCTTTCTCCCATCCCAGACATCCCACCTGGTCAAAGGGATCAAGCAACCCTAGAGATCCAGAGGTTGCTAGAAAGAGCTATCCAAGAAGTCCCTGCAGACCAAGTCTGATCCGGAACTTACTCAAAGTTTTTTTTTTAGTTCCAAGAGACGGGACTGTTTCAATTCTAGACCTCTGTTTCAATTCTAGACCTCAGCAGACTAAAGTCTATCAAGAAAAAGTTTTGGATGGTAACACTGCAGTCTATACTCCCCTTTTTTGGGTCAAGACAATTGGATGTGCTCAAAAAGATTTGTTGCGTACTACCATATCAAGATGGACAGGCGAGCCAGAAGATATCTATGCTTCCGGCTAGGAGGTGGTCATTACCAGTTCAGAGCACTGCCCTTTGGTCTCACTACAGCCCCCAGAGAGTTTGCCAAGTGCATGGCAGTAACTGCACCTGAAGCATCAAGGATTTCGGGTTTTTTCATACTTGGACGACTGGCTCCTGACCACCACCACTGAGCATCTACTAACCAGGACAAGACTCCACCATTAATCTCTGCTCACAGCTGGGTGTTATGGTAAGCTTAAAATCTGCCTTGTTGCCATCTCAGCATATTACCTTTTATAGGGGCAGACTTAGATTTGAGAAACATGGTGGCAAAACTGCCTCACGAAAGAATACAGACACTATGCCACAGAGTGTCCATACTGATCAAGATGAAACTGCAGGCCAAATTTGTCCTCAAAGTCCTAGGTTCAATGGCAGCGGCAATGTTAGTTCATTGGCACATCTACACATGAGAATATTGCAGTGGCTTCACTTTGCCCAGTGGTCTATGCAGGAGTTCTGTGTCTCAAAATTCTCATCACAAACGCCTGCAAGAAGGATCTACAATGGTTGCTTCATTCTGACCAGGTAACAATAGGCAGGCCATTCGTACTTCCCCCTCCTGGTAGCCACAGTGACCACAAACGCTTCCAGGTGGGGGGGCATTATCTGGGGCAGACTGTCCAAGGGACTTGGCAGGAACACGAGTATCACTTGCACATAAATATCTTGGAGATGAGTGCGGTGCTTCTGATGTTGCAGGCATTCAACAGCTCTCTATCGATATGTTTAAATTGCGATAGTACCAGTCACTGGTGTGGTACATCCAGTAAGCAAGGAGGAACCAAATCCTACACCCTTTGTCAGGAGGTTTAAAGGGTATGGCAATGGGCAATTCTCAACACTTTCTGACTGCATAGCACATCCCAGGGAAATCCAACATAATAGCAGACGGGTTAAGCAGGGCAATCCTTATGCCTCACGAGTGGTCCCTGAGTCACAAGATTGTGAATAATTTTTCGCAAGTGGAGCCAGCCTTGCTGCGATTGATTTGCCATGTCCATCAACACCAAATGCAGCAGCTGCTTTGCCCTAGTCCCCCCTCTGGGGGAATCCTCAAGGGATGCCCTAGTCCCCCCTCCGGGGGAGTCCTCAAGGGATGCACTTGTTCACAACTGGCACCCGGGACTTCTGTTTGCCCTTTCCCCCATTTCCTTTAATACCAAAGGTACTCCAGAAAGCCAAGTTGTTGAGTTGCAAGCTAATTCTCATTGCTCCTTACTGGCCTCGCCAAATATGGTTTTCCTCCCTGTGGCCCCATCTTTTGGAAGAGCCTGGGATCCTGGACCTGGTTCCGGATCTTCCAAGTCATCAGTTAGGAACTCCACCCCTCTCTCTTTAAAATCTCAAGCTGACAGCTTGGTTACTCATCTTCCAGTCTTAGCCAGGCTTCCTGATCTATCCCCGGCTATCTTTAACAACAAATGTTAAGTTGTCCATCTCACCTTCGTTCTTGCTGTTTGGGTTCCGTTGATCCTCTGCTCTACCTCTGCCATCTTCTATAGCTCGAGAGCTGTTTACTGGCTTGAGGCTACCCCTTATCCCAGCATGCCCAGCGTCAGCTACCCAGATCTCGTTTGCTGCTTCAGCTGCGAGGTTGCTTCCTTACTGGCTCAGGCATAGTATAGTTTTTTATCAATATATTGTGGTTTATTCTTGAAATTTTGTCAAGTATTTGTCTTTTTTTTTTGTCTAATATTTCTTTATCCCTTTTTATCGTTTTTTTTCTTGTGTATTTGAGCTTGCTGGCCGTCGCTCCATAACTCGCAGGCCTTCTGTTTCCCTTTAACTCGTTTACACTAGAGTCCCCCCCCCTTTAGGATAGCCATTTAAATTGGAGGCTTTCGTTTCTGTTCCAAAGATACCAACGTATCTGGCTTCAAAAAGTGTGACTCGTGCTGTCAGAAAATCTCTCTGACAGATGGGCACACTAGTTGTGTATATTGTTTGGGCGCTGTTCACCTGCAGAACTCATGTTCTATATCACGCTTTTAGTACAAGGGTCCTGCAGGAGCACAAAAACAAACGAATCCTTGGATTATTGAAGCCTCAGAATTCTCCAGCTAAATGTACTCAGCCAGCGAAATCCCCTAAGTCTGTCAAGCTGTCGGCTCCACCTTTGGATCCGACTCCTTTGCTTGACCAGCCAAGTATGGCAACTTCTCTGTCTGCTCCATCTGCTATTTCGGAGCCATAAGAGACTGAGGTCTCCATTCTTGGACTCCATCCACTCGGCACCCCTGTCACCTTTTGTTAGAGTGAACGTAGCCATCATTCTTTCCACTCCTCTCGATTCTCATGATTATTGGATCATGATGTGGAGAGAGTAAGTAGGTTGCTACGTTTAGCTCTGAGCCAGAGACCATGGATCTGCAGGTAGTAGAACCGTCGGCGCCGATTGTCCTCTCCTTCGGTTCCGACATCGGCTCAGATTACCTCGATCATACCTTCTATCGAGGGATCTGGGCGCCGAAGCTCTCTGCTCCGGGGGGAGTGGCATCGGACCCTTGTCCGACCCCGTTCTCCTCCTCGAAGCTTCGGCGCAGGTGAGCTCTGCTCCAACATCTGCCTCTAAGCAGTCACCCTCGACACGGAGAAATACTCCTGTTTTGCCGGAGCTGTATCTGTTTGGAGGTCGGGGCACCTTCAAGGTTGTGTGGAGTGTGCTGTCCCCCAAAACAGCTCTGCTGCCAGCTCCATCGGCTCCTTCCCCCGTGGTGTCTGTTCCAACCTCTACTCCTCCTACAGACCTCAAGCGTAGGGAACCTATGCCCCAGGACACCCCATTGGGTGATCCCTCTTCTTCCGAAGCCTCCCCTGATCACTCTGAGGACCCTCTTTGGAAGAAGTGCAAGAGGAAACGCAGACTCCCCTGAGTCTGTCACCTCTGATACAGACATGGATGAATCGGAAGGGTCCCCCTCTGAAGATGTTTCCTTTTCGGGCATCCTTGAAATGCTTAGAGGAGGGACTGGACTTCCCTAGCCCCTACTGAGGATGAGTCTGTATAGCTGGACGCATCCGGTTCCTGACCTTCCACCTCCTGGGTATCTCCTCCTTTCGATCCGCTCATGTCTGTAGTGGCTCGAAAGGCTTTGTCAGCTCCAGATTCTGTAGAACCTACTCCGAGGAGACCAAACAAATTTATTACAGCCCCCCCAGGACAAACCATTCCTCTCCAAAGGTGTGCCTGTTGATGTAGTGGCTCGAAAGGCTTGGTCAGCTCCAGATTCTGTAGAACCTACTCCGAGGAGACCAAACAAATTTATTACAGCCCCCCCAGGACAAACAGTGCCTCTCCAAAGGTGTGCCTGTTGATGCTATGGTGGTGGCAGCAGCCTCCAAGAAAGTTAGCAGAAACCTTTTCATCAGTTCATCCTCTGAGCAGTGTGTCTCGGACGATGGACAGGTATGGAAAGCGAATGTTTGCTTCAGTGACCTTTTCAATGAGGTCCCTGAACTATCTGTGCCATTTTACACGTTTTCAGAGGGATCTCCTGAAAGAGCTTGGAGATGCCCTTTTAAGATCTACAGCTGAGGGAGCACCAGCCAAAGTAGCTTCTCACCTTGCGACTCTTAATTCCGTAGTAAACTCCTCCATGAGGCAGATTTCCTATGCAGCCGATGGAGCGAGTAGAGCAGCAGGGACAGGTGTGTGTCTCAGGAGACATGTCTGGATGTGGCTGTGTCAGTTTGCAGAACCCTTTTGAGCGTCCTTCAATACTCCCTTTGGTTCCTTTCTCTTTAGGCCTACGGTGAAAGACACGTTGACCAGGTGTGAGCAGGAAGGCAAAACTCTCTCTGCTGTGGGACTCCATTTTTCCACTCCTTCCAGACCTTATCCCAAGGGTCAGAAGAGCAGAAAGATGTGCTAATGAAAATCCCAGGGACCCTTGCCTGACACGCGTGGTGACCCCCCCCCCCCCAGGGGCAGAGGGGGAAACAGACGCCACCCTCTTGGCAGAGGGGGACCACAAAACTAGGCTGACGGAGAAACCTTCTCTGCCAAACCCTTCCAGCATCCCTGAAGGGTTGCCAGACTGCTCACCTCTGGAGGCAGTCAGGGGAAGACTTTCGCTGTACCCAAAAGCCTGGCAAAATATAACGAGACAGATGGGTATTATGCATCCTATCCGGAGGTTACAAAATTCCCTTCCATTAATCCCCCATAAAATCAAAGCCCATCCCAGATGTCCCACCCAATCTAAGGGATCAAGCAGTCACAAGTTTCAAGACTGCTAGAAAAAAAGAGCCATTCAAGAAGTCCCCGCAGACAAACTAGGATCCGGAATTTACTCAAGATTCTTTTTAGTACCAAAAAAGACCAGTGACCGGAGACCAATACTGGATCTCGGCAGATTGAACAAATCTGTACAAAGGAACGTTCTGGATGGTGACGCTGCAGTCCATTTTCCCTTTCCTGGGGCAGGATAATTGGATGTGCTTGATTTTAAGAGCTTCAGGACGTGTACTACCATATCAAGATGGACAGATGCTCCAGGAGATTTCTTCGCTTCTGGGTGGGGGCCAGTCATTACCAGTTCAGAGCTCTGCTCTTTGGTCTCACCTCAGTCCCCAGGGTGTTCACCAAGTTTATGGCAGTAGTCATGGCTCACCTGAGACGTCAAGGATTCCAGGTGTTTCCCTATCTAGACGTCTGGCTCCTGACTGCTACCACCAGGCGTCAACTCTGAGGCACGGGATTATACAATCACATCATGCACTCAACTAGGCATTACAGTAAATTTTGAAAAATCTGCCTTGTTGCCCTGTCAGTCTGTCACATGCATAGGAACAGAATTACACACAAGAAATGTTTGCAAGACTACCACAGGAAAGAGTTTCTACTGTATTCGTCAACGTGTTAATTCTAATGCAGAGCAACAGGGTTCAAGTCAGACGTCCTTAAAGCTCCAGGCTCCATGGCAGCTGCCATTCTTGTCCCATTAGTGTGTTTCCACATGAGAATCCTTCAGTGGCTTCTCTTTTCATGCAGTGGTTTTTCCAGGAACTACCCACGTCCCACATGATCCTGATCACAAACATGCAAAAGGCACCTTTCTTGGTGGATGGTCTCCCCACTAGTAATTCAAGGCTGACCTTTCATACAACCCCCTCTGGTAGCCAGTGACCACGGACGCCTCCCTGGTAGGGTGGGGGGCATTATCTAGGCAGGACAATCCAAGGCACTTGGCAACCTCATGAGTACCATCTACATATCTATGTCCTAGAAATGAGAGCAGTTCTCCTAGCGTTGCAAGCCCTTCAAGACTCTTCCTTCCGGGACCATTGCAATCCAAGCTGACATGTCAGTGGTGTGGTACATCAACAAACAGGGCGGGGCCAGGTCTTACCCCTTGTGTCGAGAAACACTCACTGTGGCAGTGGGTGATTTTTCCTCCCAACGTTTTCTGATAGCACTCACATCCCTGGGAAATCCCATGTCCTAGTGGACAGGCTCAGCAGAGCTATCCTCATGCCTCACGAGTGGTCTCTGAATCAGGAAGTTGCAGATCTTTTCTGCAAATGGGGACGGCCTTGCTGCGATCTTTTTGCCACTCCTCTCAACAACAAATGCAGCAGCTACTTCTCCCTACTTCCTCTTCCAGGTCATATACCCAGAGATGCTCTAGTCCACGATTGACCTCAGGGACTCCTTTTATGCTTTACCCCTTTTCCCCCAATTCCAAGACTCGTACAGAAAACAAAATCGTTGGGTTGCAAAATGATCCTCATTGCCCCGTATTGACCTCGACAGATATGGTTCCATTTCCTACACCTCCACCTTCTGGATCAACCATGGATTCTGGACCTAGTTCCAGATCCTCTGATCCACCAGTCGGGCGGGTTGCACCAATCCCTTCAAACTCTCCAGCTCACAGCTTGGTTACTCCACTTCCAACCATAGCCAGGCTTTCCAAAATCTCCCCAGCAGTCCGTGATAGTTTCCTCACATAAGTCTACTACGAGGAAAACGTATGCTAGTAAATGGAAACTGTTTTCTTACTGGGCAGAATCTAGAAATTTGGATCCTTTCTCAGCCCCAGTCCATGAAATTCTTGAATTTCTAGCACAGCTTTTACAGTCTGGTGCAGCTTCTGCTACCATTAGAGTACAGCTAGCTGCCACTTCTAATTTTCATATAGGTATGTCTAATTCTAGCATAATGTCTCATAGGCTCTGCAAGGCTTTTATGAGAGGAACCTCTCTTAGACCCCCAGTTAGAGATCCTCCTCCTCCTTGGGATCTCAGTTTAGTTTTAGCTTCCTTAATTTTGCCTCCCTTTGAACCGGCAGCATCATGTTCCTTAAAAATTTCTTTCTTGGAAGACACTTTTCTGGTTGCTATCACTTCAGCTAGATGTGTCTCAGAACTTCAGACACTGCGTGTTCGTCCTCCTTACCTGTTTCACAAGGACAGAGTTTCTCTGAGGTCCAATCCACCCTTTATTCCTAAAGACTGCTTGGAGAACAATTTATATCAATCCGTAGAGCTCCCAGTTTTCTTTCCCAATCACAGCAACAAGGCAGAATAAAAGCTCCAACTGGATGTGCACAGACAATTGTGTTTTTACCTCCATAGAACTAAGGAATTAAGTCAGACCAGTCCTTTCTTTCTTATGCTTTCAACGAACAAGGCCTTCCAGTTTCTAAGATGACCTTATCCAGATGGTTATCTGATACTATTGCCTTTATTTATCCATTACAAAATAGAGCTACCAGCTAAATCAAAAGGTCATTCTACTAGAGCATTAGCCACCTCTAGCCTTTCAGTCTAGGTTGCCCATAGACTCAATCTGTGCAGCTGCCACTTGGGCAAACCCTCATACTTTATTTCTCATTACAAGGTGGATATGGTCTCCCAGAGCAGAGCTTCCTTTGGTTCTACTGTTCTGAAGAGTCTGTTCCAATGAGCCACCCGGGATTTTAGGTGCTAGGGACACTGTCCCAAACAGCAAGAACGAAGGTGAGATGGACAACTTCACATAAAGAAGTTTGTGCCTACCATAACGTTCCATGTTAGTTGTCTTCATCTCGCCTTCCTTCTTGCGTCCCTCCCTTCCCCCTTCCTAGAGGATTGTGAGGAGTTCCCTTTTGTTTTCACTGGCTGAGTATCTTATTACTTCACATGCCATGTAATTTGTACTCTTTCCTTGTTTAGGTGTATTGGACAACCAGTTTTTAGGAACTGGTTTCTCTACTTATGTCTAGTGTGCGCCATCACAAACGAGATCTGGGTAGCTGACGCTGGGCATGCCTGGATAAGGGGTAACCTCGAGCCAGTAAACGGCTCTCGAGCTATAGAAGATGGCAGAGTCTGTGCAGAGGGTCTGCTCCAAACCCAGGCAGCAAGAAGGAAGGAGAGATGAAGACAACTAACATGGAACGTTATGGTAGGTACATCTTTTTACCTCTGCTTGTCTATCCATCCTCCCTATTTGATCTTTCATAAGAGAGTTTGTCCCTCATGACAAATCCTTCCTTTCTACCAAAAGTTTGTTCTGAAGCCAATTTTGAATTGGTCTATTGTTACCTGTATTTTTCCCTAATCATGGCAACAAGGCGGAATACAAACTTCACGAGTTGGTTCTTCATAGACCAGTATGTTTTTACTTGCATAGGACCAAATTTTGAAAATCTGAAACAGTTTCATTTTCAGAAAACAAAGAAAGGTGTTGCAACTTCAAAAGTCACCTTATCAAAATGGCTCGCATATACCATCACCTATGTCTATAACTTGCAAACAGTTGCCAGGAAAAGTTGAGGGCATTCAAATAGAGCCATGGCTACTTCTACTGCCTTCCAAGCTAAACTTCCTTTGGACTCAAATTTGTGCAGCTGCTACATGGGTCAACCCTTATGCCTTTATCACTCATTACAAAGTAGATGTAGCCTCTCGGAACAGGGCTTCCTTTGAATCCACAGTTCTGAAGAGTTTATTCCCTTGAGACACCCAAGAAGAAGGTGTTGGGGTTGCTGTCCCAACCAGCAAGAATGAAGGGGAGAGAGGACAAAATAACATGAAGTTATGTACTCGCCATAACGTTCCATGTTTGTTGTCCATGATCTCGCCTTCATTCTTGTGACCCACCCTCCTTTTCCCCCTTTCTAGAGGATTGTGAAGAACTTATAAATTGGCTATAGGTACCGGACTCTCTCCCCGCTTGTTTTCAGAGTAGGGGCAGTGCATCTGTCAGTTTGTTCTTATTGCATGAGTTGATGTAGTCTTGTGTTTTTAATTTTTCAAATGAGATCTAGGGAGCAACTGCTAGGCATCGTGGTATGTAGTGCAGCCTTGAGCCAGTGAGAGCTCTTGTGCTTTAGTATACGGCCGTGTCTGATCCGATGCTCTGCTCTGAACCCAACCAGCAAGAATGAAGGCCGGGATCATGGACAACAAACATGGAACGTTATGGTGAGTACATAACTTTTTTATTGGATAAACTGGATGACCTGGAAAATGGGTCTAGGAGGAACAACCATTGTATTTACGGACTGCTGGAGAAAGCGGAAGGAGATTCTTAATTTTCTTACTACTTGGCTACCATCCACACTTAAAACTACCTGACTGACTCTCCTTTGGCATTGAACAAGCCCACAAGGTCCTTGGCAACTACAGAAACGCCTATTTCAACAAAATCTAGACCAAGATCCATTATTATGAAGATTTTTCCAGCCAGGATAAAGAATTAACTCTAAAACAGCCTGGACAAACTCCCCAATAAAATACTACGGTTCAGTTGTCAGATTTGACTATTATTCCTCAGCTGTGGTATCAGAAGGGAATTTATCTTATTATAAAAGCATTGAAGAAAAAACTTAAAACACATTTGTTTCCAGCCAGATTGAAAATCTTCCTGAGTGTATCAAAATGACTCATTGGACACTGCAACAAAATACCTACTTAAGTGGAAGCTATGGATTGGACTAATAGCACTCCTAGAAGAAATGCTGGAAAAAAAGAATGGAAAGTAGTTGAACAGAAGTAAAAAACTGAAGGACAAATGCATTATTTTCCCTGCATTTGTACGGTCATAAAACTCCTATTTCTAAAGAGGGGGGTAAAAGAATCCAGAATATTTTTCACTTTAATTATCACTTAATGTACACTTTTCTGTTTGCTTACTTTCATGCATTTGACTTGCTTAAAACATCTTGCAGCATATTTCATATAGTAGTTGACATTTCAAATTGTATATAAATTATTTCCTCTGTTCAATACTAGGGGTGGTAGTTAGGTGGTATTCTGGAGTTATCTGTAACTGAGGAATAAGTTACTGAAATTTGTTAATATCTAGTGATGTCCTTCAAGAATGCAACTGCACTCCTGACATATGGGTTGTCCTGCCTCAGGCAGCCCTTCGGTCGGCCGGATTCCAAAGTCTGGGTCCGACGTCGGCTGATGTCGCCTCCTCCCCGACGTCAGAGCGGCTGGGGTATAAAGGCATCCGCCGACGCCATCTTCAGTCTTTCTTGCCACGCGGTGCCCGAAGCAGAAGCAGTTCGCAAGTGCCGGTCGGTCAGCTCCTGTGTTTTCAGTTACCGAAGTCATCTAAAAGCTAAGTACCCCGTTGGGGAACATTTTTCTTGCCTCAGCCGATGTCAGAAAAAATTGAAAAAGTTAATAATTGTTTGTCTTGTGGTAAACAAATACCTCATAAGGACTTCCATTCTTACTGCCTTCCCTGCCTAGGCCCAGACCATGACGTCTCGGCCTGTGCTGCCTGTGCTTGCTTTAACAAGCGCACACTCAGGCGCCGGGCAGAATTTGCCGAAGACTTTTTTGGCGCTACTTTCACTTATATCATGCCGTCGGAACAACCGACAGCACATATTGCCAAAAAACGCAAGGACCGGGACTGACATCCTCGGCCCATGTCGTCCACCGATACCACGCCTAAGGCCTCTGCGAGTGCATCGGTCTCTTCGGAAGTGGTAATTCAACCGCTCCAGGCCGACTACACCGCTTTAACGCATACTTCGGTCCTGGAGATTTCCCCAGTGCCGGTTGTTGATTTTCCTCCCGAAACCGAAGCTCTAGATTTACCTGACAATATACCTGTGGATAAAGTTACCCCTGCACGTGGGGCAGCCAGGCCTCCGGTCTCCATGTCCATCAAGGCCCTCACACGTGCTAAGGCTGCCAGCCAGGCTAAGGCCCATCCTAAATCTATTTCCCAGGGCCCCTCTACTGATAAACAGATCATGACTCTAGCTGTAGATCTAATCTCTCTTATCAGAGGTTCTCAGTCGCGTCCAGACAGAGGTTCTCGGCCACCTGCAGATAAAAGGCCTAGAACTGAGCAGACAGACACCCTCTTTGGATGAACCCTCTGGGGATTCAGAGCACTCTGATACCCAGGAAGAATCCTTCCAGGCTTACGAGGACTCTGATGCTGAGGAATCAATTCCTTCTGCCTCTCCTCCAGAGGATATTTCTTTCGGTGAAGTTCTCCACTCCATGAGAGAACATTTTCAGTGGCAGGGTCAGGAATTTTCTGACTCCAGGAAAAGGCTACGTACCTTCCTTAAGTTACCCCAGCACAGACCTTTAGCTATTCCTCCAGTGTTGGATGTCCTGGATGATGTGTTCTCAGACTCCAGTGCTTCCCCTGATTCTCTCCCTCCTGCTCCTGTCAAGCCAGACAGATATTACAGGGTTCCTGAAACTCATAAGCATCTCTCTAAGGCCCACTCTGTGGATCTAGAAACTATTTCACAGGGGCCCAAAGGAGTGGCTACTTCCTCGGCCAAAAACCCTCTGCCTGCAGACAGGGAAGCTAGGTCCCTGGAGAGATGGGGCAAAAAAGTTTATACCTCTTCCACCCTTGCCATGAAGTCACTTAACTGTCTTTTTCATATGTTTCAGTACCAGGATTACTTAATGGATGATTTGCAGAAAAAGTTAGCCTCTCCTGAGCCTATAGATAAAAAGGCATTGCAGGATTTGGTTCATAACACTCAGCAGGTTAGCAATCATTTTCTTCAGTGTGGTTATGATGCATTGGAAGCTTCATGTAGGGCAGCTATGTCAGGGGCCGTTGTACGTAGACATGCTTGGTTGAAAGAACAGCCACTGCCAGACCATGTTAAAGTAAAGCTCCTGGATGCACCTCTGGAAAAACAGAAGCTTTTTGGTGCTAATGCACAGGATGTGTTGAAGTCTATTGAGGAAAAGGCAAAATCAGTACAGTCAGTCAAGGATTTCCTCCAGGTACAGCCACCCAGATTCAGCAGGAATTGGCCTTCGAAGAATTGGTCCTTTCCAGACACTGACAAGTTTCAAAGGGGAAAAAACAGGCGTGCTCGAGGTAGAGGGCAATACCGAGGCTCCTACAGGGGCCGCCAATGGCAACCACCAAATCAAAGAAGTGGCGCTGGGAATTCAGCTGCACCACAGGGACAATCACAATGACTTGACTTTCACACCGCCGACCAGGGCTCAGAGAAGCACCTCTAGGCAGAAAATTATCCTCATTCTCAAAGGACTGGCACATTTTAACCAAGGACAAATGGATTCTGGACATAGTAGACAAAGGTTACAGGTTCCACTTCCATACCTTACCAACAAGACAAGGCATGCCAAACCTGCCACAAAATCAAAGGGCAGAGGTTCTCATACAAGTTTCAAAGCTGTTACAAATAAAAGCAATAGAAAAGGTTCCTCCTCAGGAACAAGGCCAGGGATTCTATTCAAGACTTTCTTTTTCCAAGAAAAGCAATGGAGGCCTATATTGGACTTGTCCGCTCTAAACACTTTTCTCATTGTGCCAAAATTCAAAATGCCGACGTTACAGCAACAACTTCCCATGCTGGGCAAGGGGTCTTGGCTGGTTACTCTGGACCTCAAGGAGGCGCACCTGCATGTCCCAATCAGACAGTTGCAGAAGATACCTCAGATTTCTTGCAGGGTCAGAGCATTATCAATTCTCAGCATTGCCGTTTGGCTTATCTACTGCGCCCAGAGTATTCACGAAATGCCTGGCATCAGTTGTTGCACATTGCAGGCTCCAGGGGATTCAAATATACCCTTACCTGGACGACTGCCTTATACAAGCAGACAACAAACAAACCTTGATAAGAAACTTGGACTATGTCATTCAATTGCTACAGGCTTTGGGATACACAGTCAACATTCAAAAATCAAGACTATTGCCATCCCAACAGATTGTGTGTCCAGTTTTGCTCCTAGAAAAATAATCACAGATGGATTTCCTCACGGAGGAGAAACAAGAGCATTTACCAGATTACTTCAAAAGCCTAGCAAAGCTCACCCAGCTGACTGCAAGGAAAATCCTGCAGGCCCTGGGATTCATGACCTCTTGCATTCTTCTGATCCGCCTGGCAAGACTACACATGAGAAAGCTACAATGGTACCTAAAAAGCTTATGGTCTCAACACAGCCACAACCTAGAAGATGTAATACCACTCATTCCATGCCTGCAAAGGGAATTTTTGTGGTGGGCTCAAGCAAGTCATTTAAACTAAGGCATATCTTTCAACAAAGCTCAAGCAAGTCAAACCATTACAACAGACGCCTCAGATCATGGATGGGGGCGCACATGGAGGGCAGATGCATTCAAGGGCAATGGACTCCCAAGGAAATGCATCTGCACATAAATCAAAAAGAGATGTTGGCAGTGTTACATGCAATAGAGGCCTTCGGAAAAATCTCTTCAACAAGGTCATCTGCTAATAAGGACAGACAACACCACTGTCATGTGGTACATAAACAAGCAAGGAGGCACACATTCGTATCCTCTCTGCAGACTAACAATGACTCTTTGGGAAAAGGCCCTGAAACTAAACATCCACTTGCAATCCCAGTTTGTTCTGGGCAAGGACAATGTTCTGGCGGACAGGTTGAGCAGAAATTTCTTGGATCCACATGAATGGATGCTGCATCCACACATTTTCTCAGAGATAAGTGCATGGGGAAGACCGGACATAGATCTCTGCTTCTCATCTCAATCATCACCTGGAGAAGTTCTGCTCAAGGACGCACCATCCTCTAGCCTGGAGAACGGATGCTCTTTCCTTCAGCTGGAATTCCCTAACAATTTATGCATTCCCTCCTCTACCATTACTGACCAAGGTGTTACTGAAGATCAAAGCAGAACAACCAACAGGAATTTTGATAGCTCCAGACTGGCCAAGGCAGCACTGGTGGTATCCATTGTTACTGAGCATAACTCGCACCAAACCATGGCCCTTGCCTCAATGGCCTCTGCTCCTAACTCGGCACAATTACAGGACTGTTCATCAAAACCTGCAAACATTGCAGCTGACAGCTTGGAGGGTTCCATGACTTTGACCCATAACTCTCTCTCCGAAAAAGTTCAAGAAATCTTGCTGGAAGCACGCAGACCTTCCACCAGAAAAAACTATTCGGCCAAGTGGAAGAGATTCATCATCTGGAATGCCAACAAGGGACAGGATGCATCAGTAATGAGCATACCACAGATGTTAGAATACTTGGCAGAAATGTTTCATAGTGGCCTCTCCTATTCTTCCATTAAAATTCACGCTTCAGCAATCTCAGCAAAATACAACTGTGACCCACCTGTGTTCTCGCATCCCTTGTTAAGACCGTTTCTAAGAGGGATAAAGAATATCAAACCTCCCAGAAAACCACCAGTTCCTGCATGGGACCTCAATTACGTCTTGGAAAAATTTAACTCTTCCTCCTTTTGAACCAGCAGCATGTTCAGAAATGCAATTTCTCTCCTGGAAAATGGTTTTCCTGTTGGCAGTTACCTCAGCTAGAAGAGTCTCTGAGATACAGGCCCTCATGGCAGTACTTTCTCATTTTTCATCAGGACAGAGTCTCTCTAAGGACCAGTCCTTCATTCATGCCAAAAGTGATATCCAGGGTGTCTCTTAAGCAATTCACCTGCCTAGTTTCTTTCCCAATCCTCAAAATAAAGGGGAAAAGTTGCTGCACACTTTGGACATACACAGACAATTACGCTACTACTTGGACAGAACAAAGACCACCAGGAAGTCTGACCAACTATTTGTAGCCTATGCTGCTGGAGTGCAAGGAAAGGCAATCTCCAAACAAACCATTTCAAAATGGATTGGACACTGCATCAGATTCTGTTGTGCCAGCCAATATTAGGCCACACTCCACCAGAGCTATTGCCACATCCACAGCCTTTCCAAGAGGAGTGGCTACAAAGGACATTCTAGAGGCTGCTACATGGAGCTTCGTGCATACATTTACCAAACACTACAACCTGCCTTTATACTCCAGATCCCGAGCAGGCTTTGCTTCGGAAGTCCTGCAGGGTCTTTTAGCTACACCATCCCTTTCTTAGCTCCTACCACCCCCAGCTTGGCTATGGTATTCAACCCATATGTCAGGAATGCAGTTGCATTCTTGAAGGACATAGTACAGTTTTGTACCTACCATAAATGTAGATGTCCGTTAGATATGCAACTGCAGTCAGGTTTACCCTCCCTCCTACCCCTCTGCATTTTTCCTTTTGGGTCCATTCCCCCCTTTTCTCTTAGCTGGGGATATCTGTTATGGTGTATCTGTTTGTTACTGTTGTGCATGTCTGGAATTTTTTATCCATTCACAAAATTTAGCCTTCCTTGGAGGGCACCTGGCATCTGAGGCAAGAAACACTGAAGACGATGGCATCGGTGGATGCCTTTATACCCCAGTCGCTCTGACGTCTGGGAGGAGGCGACATCAGCCGACGCCAGACCCAGACTTTGGAATCCGGCCGACCGAAGGGCTGCCTGAGGCAGGACAGCCCATATGTCAGGACTGCAGTTGCATGTCTATCGGACATCTACATTTATGGTAGGTACAAAACTGTACTTTATCCCTAATTCCATTTTGTCTTCATGTGTTAAATTGCTGGGACCGATAAGGAACGGAGACGAAATGTATGATGTTCAGGTATGGAAGCTGTTGCTTATTTGGATGCACTCTGTCCCATAGACCCTTGATCCTTCAGTGTATTTTATTACATGCAGGTAGTGACTGAGATGGGGCTTTTGGACATGCTTCTCAGCATTATTTCCCTTGTTTAGGTCCCTAGGTAGATTTTACTAACTAGTGGCTTTGTCTTTACTAACTGGTGGTCTTGTCTTTGCATCTAGTTCCTCTGTCTATAAACTTGGCTTGAGTGTCTGCAGACTTGATATTTTGGGTTTGTTTTTGGGGCTTGGGAGGGCTTTAATCTGCGTTTTATTGGATTGGCCTGGGTTGCATTGTGTGTATGTGAAATCTTGGATGTCGTTTTTTTTTTTTTTTTTTTTTTCCCCTGTCTTCTCTGCCCTGGTCTAGTGTAGTAAAAGCTTCCATTTCTTTTCTTTTTCTGCTTTTCTCCAGCTCGAGACTTACCTGATTTGTTTTCCTCTCTTCTATTTTGCTGTCTTCCGTTCCTGTCGAGTCTGTGAGACACCTAGTAGCCTTTATACAAATTTCTTCATAGAGTAATCCACAAGAGGTTGTTTTAACCTCTCCTCCTCGTCCTAAGCAGTCTTCACCAATGACGTCACCCCTGAGGTCACAAACTCTCTTCAGGGCCTTTGCTTTCTCAATTCCTTGCTTCTTATTGACGGAAAGTCACAGCCTGACTGCCTCTCCTCTGTCATCTTTAAGTCAAATGACAGCATTGTTAATACTAAAACAGAAAGGGAAGCAAAGGGGGGAGGGGAACTCTCTACTACATTGCTAGAGTGCTGTTTTATTAGCACACCACCAACTCTGCATTTTATAATGAAAAATGCGTCATTTTAAGGGCTGTAAACAGGCATCAAAAAAAATTGAAACGCAAGGTGAACTGCACACACAGTGAGTGAAAATAATTATTTCTATAGTAATTTAGATTAGATTAAGTCCTCTTCAGACTCATTTTATTCTAAGCTGGGCCACAAAGTATGATGTGCAGTGTATGCAGTTTTGGACACTCTTATAAACTTGCATATGCAAATGAGTGTGAGTTGCTCTAATGAGACCTTCAATTAAAATGTGCCAAAGTATAGAAACCCTTCATTCCATATTTTGACATTTAGACTAACCTAATTAGACATTCCTTACAATGAAGCATAAACGTACGGGTATGATGTAAAATGTCAGTTTATATGCAGTGAATCTTTGAGTACTCTGATAAATGTAACTTTTTTAACCTGCTTTTTCAGATAGTAAAGCAGTTCATTCTTAACTTCATATTTAATGCACTATATAAATTAAGAATTTGAAGAGAAAACACAGTAGCCAATTGGAAACGCTGATTGTAATGGAAACAGAGACTTTTAATGTAGTATTTGAGGCTAAGATAGAAGCTCATTTTTAAAAGACTCGTTTGTCTCAAGCCTATAAATTTTATACTTGGCAGCTGAGTACTGAATGATTTTATACTCCATTTTTCTCCGCATTGATTTGACCTAAGATGCCTCACAATGCTGCATTAATGCCTTTAATGGCAATTACTCTGTCCAATTATCACTCAACTGACACCGTAAAATTCAAGTTACTTATCTGATAATAGTTTAAAACCAATATAATAATATGGTACAGGATTTCCTCAAGTATTCTATCTCTGGAATTTTTGCTGTAGTAATCTTGATGTTGGAAATGAGTACCCAAAGTCTGTCAACTGCATTGTGAACTAACTGTGAGACTGACTAATGGGCCAAGGGGATCATTCAAAGCAGTATTACTTGGTTAAAAGTGTCGTCATGCATAGATGGATGGGAGACTTGCTCTATTCTTTGAAATGGCAGGGTGTTATACTGCTTGAAACATGCCAACCCCCAACAATGTTGTAACTGTCATTAACAAGATCTCTGTCTATACAAGTAGAAAAGTTTTTATAACTGATTTTTATCTGTAATCACATGAAACATCTTTATTGTTGAGCTATGAAGACTGAGTTAATCTAGTATAAAAGTTTACTGATGTTTTTCACTGATTCTTACTATATTTTTGCATTGAAAGTGGTTTGAAAGAATTTCATGCCCACCTACATTTTCTCTGAATATTAAGGTTTATAAGAGAATGCATCTTAAAATGTTAAAAATATAGTATGGTGTTTCACATTGATATTTACATCATTATACTACCTCACATATTAAGCTTGGAATTAAACACAACAGTACCTTGTAATAGTTGACCTATTTATGACTTGACCTAGAAATCATTTACCATCCACTTGCTATTAGAAGCTGAATTTTTTTAATTTGCTAAGTCACAATCCTCTATACATACATATCCTCTAGGTGGAGAGATCTTCTTTATATAGTAGATATGGATAGTGTGATTTGTTTTTCACTCAGACTGGAGGTTTTAGACCTCCTCGAATTGAGTATTGGTTGTAATATTCACTGTTTTAGTTCTATAAATACGTTAGTGTTTTTTTTGGGTGTCTAACAAAAATGAAAGTATTTTATATAGACATGAAAGTTTAAATGTTTCTCCCCAACATATTTGTCATTACATACCTTAACCTTGTATTTTCTTGTAAACTGACGCACACAATCACATAATATGAAGTGTCTGAAGTTAATGGTCTATAATATCAAAAGGAGAAGTTTATTCAAATATCTGAACTTACATGAACCTGAATTGGTATTTCTTCAAGGAACTCCTCTTGCAAATTATTTTAAATTTCAATAACTATACAGTATTAGTAAGATCACAATTTAAACAGAGGTGTAACTATTCTAGTTAGAAATCAAACTCTCTCCCAAAATAAATTCTACTTATCAGGATTCTTCTGGTATGTTCTGTTTAGTATCCCTTTAAGTCAATAGAAAGATTTACACTAGTTAATTTATACTGGTTTTCAGGGGGTTGGAATTAACAGTTAATACCCACTTTGAAGATATTATCCACCATGCTAAGGGCAGTTTAATAATGACAGGGGATTTCAATTGTGTTATAGATGACAGACTCCAACTCTACTTGTAAACGAAAGAAAATTTAATGATACAGTAAAGATATGGACCATTTTGCTGCTCAAAACTAATTTTTTACTTTTCTATTGTTGGCGACATAAATCTCACTTGTGTATTGATAGTCTGTTTCAAATGATTTAATTACAAAATTAAATGGAGTTAATAGCCTGTCCTTTATCTGATCATAACACATTAGTTTTTGAAATAGACTCTGATCCTTATTGCTCTCTTCCTGTCGCTAGAATACCCTCGTACTTAAACCCAAGAGTTTATTTCATTTAAATAAAAGTCTTTAAAGACTTTCCTGGAAATAGTTCAGAAGATGCTTCAGAAATGTATATATGGGACTCTGTAAAATCTTAAATTTATGGGATTCTGTAAAATCTTAAATTTATGGTAAAACACTAATGTGGTTCATTTAATACGAAAAAGTCCTGGGATAAAGTTATGCTGGAGCTGCAAATTAAACCTGTCAGACTTTAAACTAGAAATACAAAAAGGCAACTGTAACCTAATACCAGAATTAACAGTAAATATTCTGAAATATTGCATCACAAAACTGATGAATCTTGAAAATTAAACTAAAACTCATTCTATGAATTCTGCTAACCAAAGACAACTAGCAAAAGGAACAAAAACATTAAATTTAGACAGATGAACTGTGCAACACACACACTAACTGATCTTAATAACATATTAGAAACCATTAAACTTCACTGTAATGCTCTTAATTCCTCAAACCTCTTTCCTCCATCAATAAATGAAATTAAATCCTTTCTTAACTAAACATTTATGTTATCCCAGCAGCGACCAATCTTAAAATGAACAAAGCTCCAGGTCCCAATAACATTCTACCAGAAATGTACAGATTGCTGCCAGGACAGGTGTTTTTACTCCTAAAAGTATACAATATCCAAAGAATTAATACCCCCGTCCTGGAAATTAGTTAATATCCCCAGTAGTAAACCCTGGTAGGGATGAAAAGTATTGTTCCTCATACAGGCCTATATCCTTATTAAACCTAGATTATAAGATACGAATCCAAGAAGTAGATGTCAGCTCAGCTTTATTCACACAAGCACTTTCACACACAGCTTCATCAGGTGCATAATATATGCTGATTAGAACCACTATTTATACTAACTATTGATCATGTGACAAAACCTAATTACAAATATTTAAGTGAACATACAGTAAAACAATGTCGTAACTTTTTGTATAAAACATTAAACAATGGTACATGCTCGTATATGTATATATGTATAACAACTATAAAATACATATTATTGAAATAATTATAATTACTTCTTCCAACCTTTTCTATAATGTTGGTTTAATAGGAACATGGTCATTTAGACCATGCCCACAGTTTGCCCTTAATCTAATAATCCAACCTGCTTCTAACTCTTCAGTTCTATGTCTTGTATTACCTCTTCTCACAGTCTCAAAAGTTTTAGCTAGTACAGAGAACATAAAAACATGTTATCTGTTTGCATAACATGCTTGGCAAGTGCATTAATACCATTCATTTTCCTAATGTTATACAAATGTTCTCTAATCCTCTCTAAGACTGCGATCAGTCTTGCCTACATAATATTTATTACATAGGATACATACAGCAAGATATACAACATGCATAGTGCCACAATCAGCACTAGTAGTAAGTTTGTAAAATTCACCTGTATCTGGATGTTTAAATTCAGAAGCTGTGGACACAACTACAATAATTGCATGTCCCACATGGTTTAGTGCCCGAATTATTAATTAAATATTAATTCTGAGATTTGACAACCTAGACTTCAAAGATTTCATATTCTTAAAAGAAAATTGAGGTTTTTGAGACTGTGAGAAGGGGTAGTATAAGACATAGAACTGAAGAGTTAGAAGCAGGTTGGATTATTAGATTAAGGGCAAACTGTGGGCATGGTCTAAATGACCATGTTCCTATTAAACCAACATTACAGAAAAGGTCTTATATATTGAAATAATTATAATTATTTCTTCAATTTTATAGTTTTGTGTATATATATATATATATATATATATATATATATATATATATATGTGTGTGTGTATGTATGTGAGCATGTACCATTGTTTAATGTTTTATACAAAGTTTTTATGATATTTAACTGTGTTCACTTAAATACTTGTAATTAGGTTTTGTCACATGATCAATAGTTAGTATAAATAGTGGTTCTAATCAGCATATAATGCACCTGATGGAGCTATGTGTGAATAAAGCTGAGCTGACATCTTCTACTTGGATTTTGGATTCGTATTTTCATAGATTTCTGAAGTTTGGAGCCATACCTTTGCTTTTTGGACTTTTACTTTACTTTTATATCTTTTAGCAAAGGTTTAGCTGTTGAACTGGTAACATTTTTTACTAGATTATAAGATGTTTGTCAATTTTTGCAAATAGAATCAAGCATTTTCTCCCATTATCAGTACATGAAGATCAAACAGGCTTTGTAAAAGGGAGAAATACCTATTATAACACTAATAGGTCATGCTAAACACCGCGAGACTTTAGTCTCTTTGGATATTGATAGCGCTTTTGACACCATAAGCTAGAGATATCTGCATTTAGTGTTGGAAGAATACTAATTTTCTAATACTTCTATAAATATGTCCTTGTACGAAACCTCTCTAGCTTATGTTAAATTAGGATCCCATAGATTAGACCCCATTACAATTTAAGAAGGGAACTAAACAAGGTTGTCTGTCACCTTTACTATTTGCTTTACTGATTAGAACCTTTCGCAAACAGTATTAGATCACAAGATCATATTCAAGGCATGGAAATTATCAAAACTTTAAATATGAAACTTCAGTTGTTGGCAGATGTGCTGCTGACTCTTTCCAATGCAAAACAATCCCTACAAGTATTTAACTCGATGGCTAAATTCCAAAAAGTCTCTGGTTTTCTATTTAATGAAGATGAAACTAAAATATCTTAAGTTACAAAAATAAAGTAAACATTTCTCAAAATACATTGTTACAGAGGGTAAACTCCATTACCTAGGGGTCTATTGAACAGATTACTTAAATGACACTAATATTCAATTATAATGTAAGAAACCATAATGACTAACAGATATCTAGTCACAATGGAAGATGGGCTATACTTGACTAAATCAATTATATTTCCCAAAATATTGTATCTTCAAGTTTTTTTCGCTACCACAACCCAAACACATAACCATAAATATAATATTTCTATGGCACCCAAATAAACCTCAAATTCCTCTAGTCGCTTGTCAAATTAGGAAGATGGCGGAATTAACCTTCTGGACATAGAGACCTACACCTCATCTACTATTGTTAAAAAGTTACCCTGTGGTTTAATCCATCATACTCCTCGATATGGAAGTTACTACATGAGCAGATTTGTTTAGACTTTGTGAAAGCATATTCAGGGTAATTTTATCCTTCGTACCATATATCTTCTATTGGACTCTGAAAACATATGTACTGGGGGAAAAAAAACAAAGCTTTATCACAGATAACTCGTACACTATCCTTATTCAAAATAATTGAGAGTATTAACCCTGCTAATTAAGTCTTGGATATTTCTAGTTTTTCAGCTAGCTTTCACTTCTAATAATTTCAAAACTCTTCAAAGTAATAGGATGGAAATCTTAAAACAAGGAAAGCTAGTATTCTGGCATCAATTAAAGGAAATAGGTTACCTATCTTATAGACAGATTAAAGACTGGGCTTAACCCTACAAACTTGGACAATTCTTATTTAACAGAAGTAATGCAAATTTCAGTCAGACAAGACGTACCTAAATTTGAATATATTCTTATGGAATTATTGAATATATTGCACTCATAACAAATTAACCTTTCCAGGGGAATGGATATTTGTCTGAACGTTTATAAAATTGTCAAAAAAGTGAAGATGTATTAAAGATTCTTACTGGAATTACTTCACATTAGTAAATGGACATCCCCCAGAGGATGATGAGAGAAAATCTTTTGTCTTCGAAACACTACACTGTCACTTCATTGGTAGTTCTCATAGAGATTCTTACATAAGTGTTTTTTTTTACTCTCCATAAAGTAGCTGTAATGTTTGCCAGTGAAGATGTTTGCTGGAGATGTGAAAAAATTAAAAGCAAACTGGGAACATGTTTTCTGTAACTCTAATTTAGATACTTATTGTCATATAAATTATTTCTTTGATTGTATTTAAGGATTTATAAAATCATTGGTTTTGTGTAACACCCCTATATCTAAATGTTTCAATAAAAGACAATCAGCTCTTTGGACTTCACTAACCATAGCCTGAAAGGTAATTGCCATGAACTGGAAAAAGTAGTAGTCTTCATTCAAGGACTTTGAGTCTTACTTTGACTGTTTGCCAAATGGACATCAATACACTAAAGAACAGAACCAACAGAACATCATACCTCAAAACTTGGTTGATTTTTGTAATGGAAACCTTGGAGAAGATGGACAGTTACTAGCTGAAATGATTTGATTACATCATAGAGATAACCATTCATGCTGATTAGACACCTGCGTAAATAGTTTTATATTAGTAATTTCATTGCATTAGTTTCTATTTTCCTGTTGTATACATGATCCATGATTTATATATTGTAATTGTTGCTTCCCTAACAATTGTAACATAATTGGGAAATTTAATAAACAAGGAGAAGGACTTAAGATTTTTGTGTATTGTAAGGCAAGGGTGGAAAATTGCTTTCCTCCTATATACACTTTCTGAACTGTGCGGCTTGCAGACACTTCTATTCATTTATCTTGGATCCTAGTGTTTCGAATTGAGCATCCTGTTTGGAAGCCACCCCTTAACTGATTTATTGTAACCCCATTTCCAATGTGCCAAAATTTGTTTGGATGAAAATATTTAAGCTTAAAAGGGGTGTGTAAACTAATTCTTACTCTCTCCCATTGTGTAGGAGTTAGGAAGAGGAATAACGCTCACATTTTGTAGTTGTCGGGAACGTACTTTTTTCCAACGTTTACTGTGACCTAAAACCTACAAATTAAAATAAACCTGACTTGGTCTTCGTTATCCACTGTCATCTTCATTTAATTTGTTAATGTATGGCAACCTAGGATGATCTTTACTCGTGCAACTCGGACTATTGCTTTGATAATGTGTTTTACATGGCTTACCTTCATATCGATCATGGCTGACCGAACGACCCCATCACCGAACAGTTTCTGTAAAACCAGAACCGCGAAAACTTGAATATTGAAAAACCTCGTATTTTGACATTTCCAACCAAGCCACACCTACAAACAAGTGCTGACATAGGTCAAAAAGGGGGGTGAGATTTTGTGGTTCAGACATTCGGTATTTGGGGTTTTTCGACGTCCCAGTTCGATGTTTGCGGTAGCGAGTTCGCCATTCTGGACGCTGACATTATGAAGGTAAACAGTTTTATACCTCACAGCATTTAACCCTCGCAAAGGCAATGGTATTGAAGCATTTCAGTGGGCTTTGTAAGCCGTAGAGTAGTGTTTTACAAAATGTTGCTTTGACAACTTTTTTGCCATCTGTTACATTCTTCATAGTAAGGGATGTGTTATGCACGTGTTCTTGCTTTGTACTACTGGGCAGTGACATTCAGTATTTCAGCACTGTTTGTATACTGTGACATTTCTAGTTCCGACATTTCTCCTTGGGAGTTGTATTCCCTGAATGTAGTCTACATTGCTTATAAAATGTCTACATTGTGACTGAATAGTACCTTACACTTCGCAACCCTTTTCAGGTTAACATAGTTTCGCCGCAACCCTTTTCAGGTTAACATAGTTTCGCGGAAACAGAAGATGTTCTTCATCTCACATTGCTGCAGTCCTAACACTTGGGTAGTCCGCTGTCCCTCGGTCGGCCCGAATATCAGAGTATAAGGCTGACGTCGGTCAAGGCGCATTTGACTGACATCAGAACGTCAGGGTACAAATGCGCATGACCGACGTCATATCCTTAGTCTTTTTTGCCGCATGGTCCGATGCAGAAGCAGTGTTGCAAGTGCCGTTCGGCGTTCTGAAATTTTTCGAATTCGGAGTTTCAGACCGAAGTCAGAGTTGGTTAAGTACCCGTTGGGAATATTTTGGTTTTTCTTGCCTCAGTGGTTTACGGATGTCAGAAAAAGTGAATAACTGTATTTCTTGTGGGAAACAGATACCGCATAGGGATTACCATAATTTGTGTATACCTTGTTTGGGACCTGAGCACGACATTGTTGGGTGTCGCTTTTGTGCTAGGTTCAATAAACGCACTATAAAGCGAAGGTTGGATTGTGCCAGGTTGGTCTTTGGGAAGCGGTGCAATTACAATATGCCGTCGGATGCTCCGACGCCGGCTTCCTCAAAGAAGCGCAAGGACAAGGCAGTTAAACCTAGGTTAGAGGAGTCGTCCGAACCGGACGCCGGTTCTTTAGAGGCGTCAGTGGAACCGGTGGTTCGCGGAGGCCTCTCTGGAGTCCCAGGGAGAAACTTTGTTTTTACAGGATGTGGCCTCCCAGGAGGCAGGTCAGGCTGTAGGGGCTTCTCAGATAACTGTACTCCCCTCCCTTCCTAAGGTGTCTAGGCCCTCTCTTTCTGCTTCCAAGGCTTCTCCTAGGGGCAGGTCTAGTTTTGCTTCTGTGGGTGTCACTCCTAGTTCTTCAGGTTCTGTGCCCAAGAAGCACATGCTTAAAATGGCAGAAGATTTAATTACTTTAATTAGAGGCTCTATGCCCCCTCCTGATAAGAGGCCTAGGATGGAACCTGTGTTGGGGATTATGAGCAGGCTTGGATGTGTCTGAGTCTTGGCTGAAGACTTGCAGGAGTATTCTCATTATTCTGATTCTGATGTGGATGATTCTACTCCTTCTGCTTCTCCTCCTGAGGATTTTTCTTTCAGAGACCCTTCACTCCATGAGAGAGCATTTTAAATGGGAAGGTCAGGATTTCTCTGATTCAGGAAAAGGCTTAGGGAATTTTGTTTTACCCCAGCATAGGCCTTTAGCTATACCTCCTGTTCTGAATGTGGTGGAAGATGTGTTTGCAGAGGCTTCTCTTAATCCTGATTCTTTGCCTCCTGCTCCTGTTAAACCAGATAGGTATTACAGGGTGCCTGAAGCTCATAAGTATCTTTTAAGAGTCCTAGGGCAGACCCAGAAACTGTTAGCCAGGGGCCTAAGGGTGTTAAGGCTTCTGTTGTCAGGAATCCGGTTCCTGCAGATAGAGGCCAGGGCCTTGGATAGATGGGGAAAGAAAGTTTATACTTCTTCCACTCTAGCCATGAGAGCTTTGAATTGCCAGTTTCACATGTTGAAATATCAAAATTATCTCCTTTCACAGTTGAAATCTAAGGTTGATGCTCTGGCGGAAGGTATTGATTGTAAAGAGTTACAAGATTTAGTGCATGTTTCTGAACAGGTGGGTAAGCATTCTTTGCAATGTGGTTTTGATGCTGTACAGGCCTCGTCTAGGGTGGCTGCCACTGGGTCAGTTCTTCGCAGGCATGCCTGGCTGAGGGATCAAAATTTATCTGACCATGTTAAAACTAGGATTTTGGATGCCCCTTTGCAATCTGATGTCTTGTTTGGTTCTCCTGTTGAGGCAGTTTTAAAGAAAATGGAAGACAAGGCTAAGTCTATGCAGACTGTTAAAGATTTTTTGCAGGTTCAGCCTCCAAAGTTTAGTAGAAATTGGCCTACTAAAGGGTGGACGTATCCTTCTTATGATTCCCAGTCTAGGGGTAGATCTAGACGTGGCAGGGGCAGAGGTCAGGGCTCTTTCAGGCCTAGGACAGGGAGTTCTCCTGCACAGTCTTCGGGTGAGGGCAGGGGTCAGTCCTTTCGTAAACAGACCCAATGACCTACCTTTTCAGCTGCCTGAACCTTCTCGCCTGGCAGCACCTTTGGGAGGAAGGTTGGCACTTTTCAAAGAAAGTTGGAGTTTGATTACCCAAGACAGATGGGTACTGGATATCATACATCACGGTTACAGGTTTTTTTTTCCATACCTTGCCTCCTTTCAAAGGCATGCCAGACATTCCTCCTCAACAAAGAATAGAGGCTCACAAGCAAATTTCTCTGTTACTCCAAATAGGGGCCATTCAGCCGGTTCCTATGCCAGAAAGGGGCCTAGGATTTTATTCTCGCCTGTTCCTTGTGCCAAAAAAGGGGAACACGTGGAGACCAATTTTGGATTTATCTATCCTCAACACTTATCTGGACATTCCCAAGTTCAAAATGTTGACGTTACAACAGCTTTTACCTCTACTGGGCAAGGATCACTGGATGGTAACTTTGGATCTCAAGAAGGCTTACCTTCATGTTCCTATCAGGCTAAGTTGCAGGAAGTATCTGCGTTTTGGACTGGGACTTCTCACTATCAGTTCTCTGCATTGCCCTTTGGCTTATCTACTGCGCCCAGAGTATTCACGAAAGTTCTGGCTCCAGTGATAGCTTTCTTCAGGCTAAAAGGAATACAAATCTATCCTTATTTGGACGATTGCCTGATTCTGGCTCAAGGAAGGACGAGCTTCTTCGTCATTTGGAATATGTGATAGCAGTGCTAAGATGCCTGGGGTATTCTGTGAGCGAAATAAAGTCCAGTCTAGTACCCTCTCAAGACATGTGCTTTCTGGGTGTAAGACTGAATACAGCATCCCAGATGGCCTTTCTAACCCCGGACAAACAAAAGAATCTTTCCCTTTACTTCCATCATCTATCTCTTCAGTCCGGGCTGACTGCAAGGACAGTCCTTCAAGCCTTAGGGTTCATGGCATCTTGTATTCTGGTGCTTCCCAATGCCAAACTGCATATGAGGAAGTTGCAATGGTATCTCAAAAATGTATGGACACAGCACTGCCAGCATCTGGACACTGTCATTCAAATAATACCTTGCATTCAAAAGGAATTTTTGTGGTGGGCTCAGGAATGTCACCTAAACAAGGGACTCTCTGTGACCCGGCCAGAGGCGAGTCAAATTTTAACGACAGATGCCTCAGACAAAGCTTGGGAGCTCATCTAAGCGGAAAGTGGATACAAGACAAGTGGCCTGTCTGACTACAGCATCTACATATCAACTTGAAGGAGATGTTAGCAGTCCAGTTTGCATTAATAGCTTTCAAGGATTTACTTCTTCCAGGGCAGGTGTTGATTCTAACAGACAACACAACTGTCATGTGGTACATCAACAAGCAAGGGGGAACACATTCTTATCCTCTATGCAGGCAAGCAATGATTTTGTGGGAGACTGCTCTCAGTTTACAACTAAGTCTTCAGGCAAGGTTTCTGCGGGAGCACAGAACTCCTTAGCAGATGTGTTAAGCAGACAAATCATGGATCCCCACGAGTGGAAACTGGATCTTCATGTATTTCAGAAATTGACAGTGTCCTGGGGAACTCCAGACATAGATCTGTTCACTTCTCCACTAAACCACCAGCTGCCAAAGTTTTGCACAAAGCGGTTTCATCCCACAGCTTGGAAAGTGGATGCTCTTTCTTTCAGTTGGAAAAATCTTCATGTGTATGCCTTTCCACCTCTGCCTCTCCTCCCAAAGGTACTTCTGAAGGTCAGACAGGACAAGCCAAGGATGATTTTGATAGCTCCAGATTGGCCTCGACAGCACTGGTACCCATTACTGAGAAGTCTAGTACAGAAGCCTCCATGGCCTTTGCCTTTGATTCCACATCTGTTGTCCCAGGAGGACAGTCATTTGCTCAATGTCAAACTTCACTCTCTTCAAATAACAGCATGGCATATTCTGTTTTAAACCATAGAGGGTCTCAACTTCCACAACAAGTTTTGAATGTGATTTTGGAAGCTAGAAGGCCTAGTACAAGGAAAGTGTACGCAGATAAATGGAAGAGATTTTTATTTTGGAGTGCAGCTAAGGATTTGGATGTTTCTGAGCCTGATTTAAGTGTGGCTCTTCAATATCTTACTGAGTTATTGGACAAAGGTTTGTCCTTCTCTTCTATTAAGATTCATGCTGCAGCAATTTCAGCTCACTACGACTGTGACCCACCATTGTTTTCTCATCCTTTGTTCAAGCAATTTCTTAGAGGGCAAAGAATATAAGACCCCACGAAGGGCTCCTACTCCTGCTTGGGATCTCAATTTTGTGTTGGAGAAACTCACTCTACAACCTTTTGAGCCTGCAGCTACTGCTGAGTTGAAATATTTGTCATGGAAGACTGCTTTTTTTGTTGGCCATTACCTCTGCAAGAAGGGTTTCTGAATTGCAGGCCCTTATGGCAGTTGAGCCTTTCTTGATTTTCCATAAGGATAGGGTATCTTTACGTACTAATCCTTCCTTTATGCCTAAAGTGGTTTCTAGTGTGGCTTTAAACCAAACTATTCATTTGCCTACTTTTTATGCAAATCCCAAACTAAAGGGGAAAAGATTTTGCACACTTTAGATGTACACAGGCAGTTGCGATATTATTTGGACAGAACTAAAGGGTTCAGACAATCTCAGCAGTTATTAGTTTCTTTTGCTTTGTGCTCTCAGGGCAAGCCAGTGTCAAAACAAACTATTTCTAAGTGGATTGGATTTTGCATTGCTTTCTGTTATTCCCATCATGGCAAAGAGATTCCAGCTGGGATTAGGCCTCATTCCACTAGGGCTACTGCCACTTCAACAGCTTTTGAGGGGTGGCTACTAAGGATATTTTGGAGGCAGCCACTTGGAGTTCAGTGCATACCTTCTCTAGGCATTACCACCTTCCTCTGTACTCTAAATCCAGGGCTGGTTTTGCCACTGCTGTGTTGCAGGGCATTTTGGCAGCTCCTGCTTCATTATAGTTTAGCCATCCTCCCTTACCTCTGCTTTGGGATTCTACCCAAGTGTTAGGACTGCAGCAATGTGAGATGAAGAACATAGTACAGTTTTGTACCTACCATAAATGTAGATGTTCGAAGATCCACATTGCTGCAGTCCAATTTACCCTCCCTCCTTCCCCTCTGTAGTTTGAGGTGGTTGTGTGGGTTGGGTTATCCATCTGAGGTATAGTGTATATATTGTATATATTGTACATATTTTTGGTGTTAGGCTGGTTGGTTGTTTAGTTGTTGTCTATGGGTTTTGACCTTTCTTTTTAGGGTCTTCTGACATCTGGGGCAAGAAAAGACTGAGGATATGACGTCGGTCATGCGCATTTGTACCCTGACGTTCTGATGTCAGTCAAATGCGCCTTGACCGACGTCAGCCTTATACTCTGATATTCGGGCCGACCGAGGGACAGCGGACTACCCAAGTGTTAGGACTGCAGCAATGTGGATCTTCGAACATCTACATTTATGGTAGGTACAAAACTGTACTTTATGGCACATTAACAATGTGGTTGCGATTTTAATACAAAAGTACCTTGATTTCAACACTGATTTTAAAGGTGTACATGTCAGGGTGGTGGGTGATGCATATTGAACAGTTTCTTTTTGGTTGTCCGATTCCATAGATGCCATTTTTGTTTAAACCATTGTTTTCTCTGTGGTACGTGAATACAAAGCAGGGGAGCTTTTGGTAAACAAAAAATAAGATAGTCTGTGGAGTGTTACTGCTGAATGCCAGGTGCAGTGAAGACACTACAATCTGCAGTCCAGGCACTGATATAAGAGAGAGAGTGTGAATAATTTGTCAGGCTAGTGCAGGCCTGTACAAGGCTGCTGTGAATCAGCTGTTGCCATGGTTACAGTTTGATTATAAGTTCACAGTGCATATGCTGTGTTCTGAAAATGCCAATTTGAAAGTTATTTATGAAAATAGCATATAATGTGCATCTGTTATTGAACTGGAGGCTTACTTCAGAGATTCCCCTCCAAAACTGGTGTCATGAAGCCCCCATGGTGTAGCAGCAGTGTTCTGAAGCCATAGCTATTGAGACCTGTGTACTTGATGAGCAAGGTAGTGCCATATGTATGATAGACTTGAGTGCATTTTACCGTTTTGAAAAATCTTCGTGTGACTTCTTAACACCCCCCCCCACCTGTCTGCATGTGTGGGGTGATGGTTAATATAGCAATAACCAATGACTAAGTGTGGTATATTGAAGATTTACTCCGAGGTGGTGTGGTTTAATCACGAGGGCAAAGCTTTAGTGATTAAACAAAGGCAACCGTGGGTAAATCCATCACACCCAGGAGTTGGTTATTTGCTATTGTACACAAAACATTTAAGAAAAGTAATGTTTTCTTAAATGCCCTTTGTATAATCTTTGTGGTGGTGGTCTGCTTTCTTTAGGTATCCAGCTGCTTTTTTGATGTACTGCACATGCATATGGGACTTGGTTCCCATGCTTATGCAGCATGTCCATGCTTTAGAAAGGAAGCAACCGATAAAGGAAGATTTCTGCTTGCTTGCTTTAAAATAAAAATAAAGTTTGAAATCCAGGCAGTTCGGAGGTACGAGAGAAACGGGACAAATACAGGGAAAATCTGGTACATTTCTTTAGTTTTGCAAAGTGTACTTGATTTTTCCTTTTATTTCTGCCCGGTCTCTGTCATACCTGTAAACTGTCTTTATTTCCAATTTCATACTTCTCAATCTGGAAAGCCGTAGCATATATTAATAGTCTGGGCAACTTGACTTTTTTTTTTTTCTCTGTATATGCTGGATTTTGTAATGGGCAGACTGGTTGGGTTGACCAATTAGCTTGCATGTTTTTGAATGCTAATGGCCAGTCATTTTATGATGTGGCATTTTAGCGCTCTTCTCGTAACCCACACCCCCTAACAAGCATAAAGCATATAGTTTTAATGTTTCTTACAACATCAAGAAACTTGGGATCCTGTTTTGAAAGCATTGGAGGAACTTGAAGGGAAATGAGGGTTCTTTGTATTGAACTTTTCAAGTTTCCTCCCTCCACTTGGATTCATTTAATAAGGCTAGAGAACAAATTTACAAAGATCTGTGTTTAACCCCATCAGAGATGTGGGGGGCGTAGTGATAATGAAGATTAGTGTGTGCAAAGTACTAGAAATTGCACAAGAATCAATAGCTGGATTACAGCACTGCAGTAGCATCATATCAAGGGCTGTGTTTTAGCAGTAATACAAGATGAAGTTTGAGATGGCTATATTTGGAATTGGGAGCTATCCTAGATTTCTCTCGCGACACAAACTTCTTGCAAGAGGGTTTAACACAGACATGACTGGTGCCAAAGTTAAACTAAAGCTCTTTTTGAATAATTACATTACAGTACCTTTTGGGAAAACTGCCATCCAGGCTCATTACTTCGTGATGAGACCCCCCCCCCCCCTTCCAAGAGTTGACCCAGTAGTCGGGGATCGGGGGAACATATGTAAACAGTAATCTGGTCTTGTGTGGCTATGGTAGTAAGAAAATCCTGCATCATCCAGCTTGTATGCAAGGGCATGGCAGGTCAAAAGAAGTCAGTGCCACTTTATTCGTCCTTTTTCTGACCCTCTAGTATAATTCCCCTTTTGGCATGTACTTGACCAGCCGTAAGCAACAACTGGGATGCTCACAAAAGATTCTGACCAGGAGAATACAGGACATAAATGCATTTCGATACAAATTCATTAAAGCCCTATTTCTGTACCCTTCATCTTCCTCTTCTGCTTCGTTTCTCTAGTTAAACATTCTGTATCAAATCTTGGTCAATGTGTGGTTATTCTAGATGCTTTCTTTACCTGCCACTATTTATTGGTTTTCCAGTTTTATTTCCATTTTTTTCTGGTCTTTAGTTATATTCTTGTTTTCAGCACTTTAATTTGCTGTGTATTACTGCTCCCACTCCTTTCCTAAATGCTGTTGCTAAACTTGAATCTGGCATGGCATATACACGCACTCACGTCTGTAAACATCCAGGTACTGTTATGAGACTGTCATAGTCCATGTTGGTGTGAATGACTTGACATACCTCCCTGAACTATATGAAGAGGGACCTGATTGAACTTGTTGAATGTGTCCCAGGCAGGTGTGTCCCTAGCCTTAAGCAGCATTTTACAGTCACCCAGAATGATGCCCCAATACAAACAGAAAATGATGGACATTAACAGTTTGCTTAGCCAGTACCCGACATCCTGGGAAGGTATGATCAACAGACCACGATGCTTTGCTAGAGGTGGCCTGCCATCTCACCTGGGCTTCAGGATTCTGGCAAAGGTTGTTGCCTCCCCTATAGTGCCTTTTTTGGGAAAAGTGATTAGGTTAAAACTACCAACATAAAATTTTCAACGAAACACAAATTAAAAGTCATGCTGATAAACGCTAGGAGTATAAACTGCACTCCATTGCAAGCATTCCTATCCCTGGAAAATGCTGACATCTGTGTAGTCACAAACCTGGTTCAAAGCTGCGGAGAGCACCCCACCCTTACCTGGTTACTCATCCTGTCATACATTCAGACCCTAAACTGTGGGTAGTAAAGCCAAACGTGGTGGAGTTTCAAAATATATTAGAGCTACACACCTCCAGGCTGGTCGACCAGTATAAAGCACAGAAGACACTCCCAGGTGCAGTTAACTATTGACAAGACCCCTATACAAGTCATAGCTAGCTACTGGCCCCCAAATGTGACCCATGATGCCAAACTGCCTATCTAGACCTCTTTGAATATAGCAAGATTCAACCCTTTACCCTGATCTGGGCGACTTAACTACCCAAACATAGACTGGAACTACTCTTGCCAGAACACAAATGCCCAGAGATTCCTTGATTTGTCAATGCAAATGCTTTGGAACAGCCAGTAGATACCCCCACAAGAGGTGATATTATATTAGACTTGGTAGTAACCACTGCAGCATCCCTGCAGTATCATCCTCCCTTGTAAGATCTGACCATAATGTGGTCACTTTCGAAGTCACCCCTGTAGCTAGGGTCAGTCAAACTTCTCCAAAGCTGATTACAGCCTCCTGAGGGATGGTATAAACAGCTTCACAGCCCACTCCCCCTCTGTAGGAACTGGCACCAGTATCCAAAAATATACAAACTTTTTATATAGGTGCATGGAATCGGGAATACCTGACAGGACTAAATCATCCTCCGCAAGGAAGAGTAAACCTGTCTGGTGGACATCTGCAATACATAAACTCTATAACAAGAAAAAAATTGCTGTCGAACTAAGAAGGAGCAGGTACCAAATTGGAAGCGGTCTCCCCTTGGCCTAACCAAGCAAATAAGAGCACTAGTGAAATCTTTCAAAGCAAACAATTGGCCACATCTACTAGAGACTATCATAAGGCATTCTTCACATATGTCCGTAATGTCAAAGGTAGCACCCAGATCTGTTCAGAACTGGTTGTAAAGGACACCACATATACAAATGCCATAGATATAGCAAACTTGCTGGCTGACAGGTTCAGCAAACATTTCACCCCTCTGTCCCCCCCCCCCCACCCAGTCTGTAAATCAGGACATTCCCAGTACCTGCCCCCTTCCCCTTGTATCTAGGGATCAGGTCATCACTGCTCTCTCAAAGGCAAAAAATACAGCCTCCATGGGACCTGATAACTCCCAGGCTGCATCTTGCAGGAACTTGCAGCATATTCAGCCAAAGCCAGAGTACCGGTTTTGTCCCAGGTGAGTGGAGGACAGCCACCGTCCTCCCTTTACACAAGTGGAGTGTCCATTGATCCAGGAAATTATAGACCCATCAGCCTAACTAGCCTGATCTGCAAGGCCATGGAACGGATTATTGTGGACCTCCTTAACAAGAACATTGGCAACCTTCAAACACTCGATCCCACACAGTTTGGTTTCGTCAAGGGGAGGTCATGTCTGTCTCTGTCACCAAAGTCATGGATGATTGGAAGATGCTGCACACTGCCTACCTTAACCTGGCCAAAGCCTTTGACACTATTTCCCACTTGGGCATAATAAACTCTCTCTCAACTAGGCATCAATCCATGTGTTACCAGATGGGTAGCCAACTGGCTCACTGATAGAACCCACCTAGTCAAAATAGGGCAAGCCACCTCAAGCAGTAGACCCATATCGAGTGGTGTACCTCACTGTTTGGTCTTGGGGGAACTCTTATTTGGGGTACTTTCAGGCTAAAACAGTGGGGAATGGCTGACCAAGTTTGCAGATGACTGCAAGTTGGGAGCTGTCATAAATTCCCCTAGTGATGTGGGCATTCTCCAAGAGGGTCTCCTCCAAACAAATGACTAGTGCCAGAAACATGGCCTCAAGCTGAATAAAAAATAAAAAAAAAATAAAAAAAAATGTATCATCCCCTTTGGGGAGAGATGCCTCCACAAATTATCACATTAATAACGTTCTAAGCATCCAGTCAGTCATGAGGGATTTGGGCACCCAGAGTGATAGCAGTCTTGACTTTTTGACCACCATGTTGCTTCCTTTGTACAGAGAGCTTTCTACATGGCCCTACCTCTTAAGGGCATCTCCATCCAGGGACAAGGAGGTAAACATCCCTGTAGTCTTCCCTTGTAAGGCCCATTGAGTACAACACCCCCTTTTGACATGTACCTTACAAAGCACATGCAGCAGCTGGAGCGACCAGAGGTTCCTCACGAGGAGAATCCAGGGCCTCAAAAAAATCTACCATACACAGGCTAAAAGCACTGTCCCTCTACTCTTGTTTCCTACAGACTCCTCAGAGGGGTGACCTCTGTCTGGCATAGAAGGTGATCTTGGACCCTGCCTTGATGAGACTGCTGCATGTCTGCAAGTCCAGCTCCACTTGAGTAACCCATGCACGTAGCCTCAACCTGGTCTTTGACATCAATAGGACTTGCTGGCGGGACAGATTTGTGTCCCAGAGACTCCATCTATGGAATAGACTCCCTCCATGTCAGAGTACCCCTTTACCTTTTTAGCACAATCTGGATAACTGGATGGGAAATGGAATCCCAGGGATGTGTTTTCTACCAGTGTCCCTGCAGGACAGGTGCACTGGGTGTGGATTTGTCTATACATGGGCTAAACTCTTGGCTAGGCTTAGAAGGGCCTCGGGGCCAATAACCTAGTAACTTCCTATGACTGCTTAAATGTTTTTTCTTTGCTTTAGAACTTCCTTTTTGCTGACTTCGTATCCTAACATAAGGAAGTCCCACTATTGCAGACTTGGAGCTAATTTTGAGGAGGCCCATACCTCCTTTAGGGATATATCTTTTTTTTATGCATTTTTAATAATACTTATCAGCCTGATTTGAATGCTGTTTGGTGTCGGTCAATCACACCAGAGGAAGACCAAATTGATAGTGCTGTCTTTTTTTATTCCTAGAATTCAACACAATTTTCAGTATTAGTTTTATTCTTTTTGAAGTATTCCATACCAAGTTTTGTTCTCATTTGTCTGTTCCTAAATGAGCATTTGATTATAGGGTGTGTGACTGGGTAGGAGTCTCTTTTCAGATGAGGCACAAGGAGAAAAGCTCCAAAGTATTGTAAAACTGTTCTTAAATATCATATTGCAAAATAATAGAAAAAATATCTAGTTTAAATTTTACCAAATTACCAACATGCAGCAGTAGCATTGTTGCCTCACAGCAAGAGGTTCTCCCGTTCGATTCTTGGCTGGAGTGAGGAGAGTGCCTTCTGCGTGGGGTCTGCATGTCCTCCCTGTGGTTGGGTGGGCGTTCGAAAGACGTGTAAATGGGCGTGCCTTCATTGAAGGTTGAACGTCGAGCTGGCACCTTGGCATTTGTGAAAATCTCCAACCTTGAACGCCAAACAAATCCTAAGAGTGGAGAGCGGAAATTGTTGCCTCAAATCACTATTTTATTCAAACTACATTGAACTCGAACAAAAAAATCGTAGATCATGCTACACTCAAACATTAACGCTCTTAACAGACGCGTTTTCGTCTGCAGGATTAGACTTCATCAGATGAACCATAAAGATAACACATCCCTTTTATACCCTGACCAATAAATCAGTGTCCATGAATTAAAATATTTAATACCATTTTTCCCATTTACATATACAGTTATGTATCTGTTCAAAAAATAAATTCAATTCCCTAACCCATATAAAAACATCATCCTTATATATCTATATATCTATATATATTGTAAGTTACCCTTCTAAAAACAATTTTATTACCATACATATTTAAAAGTAGTAATTAAATTGCATATAGGATAGAAAATATAATGTTAAGCTGCCCTCTGGTGGAAATTCATATTATTGAACATAAAACTTTCAGATAAAATCTTTTAAATAGTATATTAGAATGTCATTCCAACAGTTTAAAATTGATAAAAATAATAATAAAAAAAATATATAAATAGAATGCCTCTGGTAATCAATTTAGATGCAGTTTGTATTATAATTTAGCTGCCCTTAATTTCAAAATAGGTGTAATACTTGTGTGTTCATTCAACCCTGGTGGGTTGTATGCCTCCAGTGTTACCTGCCACCAGAGCTCCCTATATTCAATTTTCTCTTCCCCGGGACCTCCTCTTATATCTCTGTGTGTGTTCTAACACCATAAATCTAAAATTGGCTCCTGTGCATTCTTTAGTATGCTTAAACAAAGCATTTGTATCCTTACAATTCTTAATATCATTAAAATGTTCGTATATCCTTTTTAATTTTCTTTCTGTTTTTCCTATATAGAAAGTTACAAATCACACAGGTAGCCATATAAATTAGTCCCATGGAGTCACAATTATAATAATTCTTATTGATAATAATCCACGTATCTCATACCCATTGAAGATGCTTATGAATATGAGAATGAATTTCCCCCATTGAGAAGGTCAGAAAGGCTGATGAACAAGCAAGGGAATAGGCAAACAAATTTTCCATGGAGGGGGGGAGAAGAGGGAGGGGGAGGTACTAGTAGTACCCAACCATCCTGAATATATGGACATCACTAATGTGGGTGACAGGTGGTCCTTCGATAATTTTACTGTCTACAATTTTAGTCATTTGGTTTTAGAGAACATTTTAGACTCTTATCCAAAGGATTAAAGTTTATTCCTTACACCAAGGGAAATCTAGCCAAATCGCTTTTGGATATTAGAATATTTTTAAGAAAAATTAACTTGAAAATTTTGTTTTCTAACAACAATGAACCTATCCCTGTTTTGAAACAGAAGCTTGTATCCCCCAATTAAAGGACAACCGCGCCCTCAGACTCAAAACATATTAATTTCATCATGGTTTGATGTTTCCTACATTTTAATAGCACTCTGAGACTATTTTGAGCTTTTTAGATATTTTTAGATGCAATTTCTGACTCTGACCACATGGGGTGTGGCATATTGAAAAAATTCAGTCTGTTTACTCTGCCTCTAAGTATCCCAGAATGCATTATTTGTCTCCAAAAAATTGCATCAGATCTGCCACGTTTTGCCTTAAGCTGCTGTCACTTCATTGACTTAACGGGCATTCACTGCAGTCTTAAAATCCCCTACTTTTGGTTAAAATTTTATCCTTTTTCAATGACCACTTAAAACACAAGCAGTGCAAATGCTATAGGACAGAACTGAAAGGTGCATTTTCTAGCTTTTTCATCTTAGAAATACTAAATTGCTTTCTTTTGTGAAGGCTGAAATCTTGCTCTTCAAGGAATCTCCCCTCCCACTTCACACCTACCTTCCCTAGCTGTCAGAGCCAAGGATAATTTGACCCATTATCTGCATGTGATGACAGCTCGTCACAGCAGGTGACCAGAGTAATGTACCGTTTGCTTGTCAGCCTTTTCCTCCTTACAGTGGGAGACTTTTTTGTTGCACTACTCCTGTCAAATTTAAAACCAAGCTACATAGCACTGGCAATAATCCCTGCTTTGCAAAGCAGTCTAATAATCCCTGCTTTGCAAAGCAGTCTGCCACTTATTTTCCCTTCCTGTTTAAATAGCTAACAAATGATGCACTATAAACTTGAAATATTTTAGACTTGCATGACAGCACCCACATGCTTTTTTGAGTCTATATTTAAAAAAAAATTATGGTAGTGCATACACGCACGCAGACACACACACTGCTTTACTTCTACAATGATTTAGATTTTTACATTTTATAGCAGTGTACTAACCAAGCAGAGAAATCTGGTTCAAAAGCAAGGATAAATTGATCCTGAAATACCTATGAACCTCAGCGCAAGAAATTAGGACAAAGCCATACATAGAAGTGGGACAAAGGCACAAACGGAAAAGCGCGGTCCGGGTCTGAACTGTCTGCAAACAGTTAGTTAACTTTGAGTATGTGTCTACCTGTTTGAGCCAATATTCATTTTCCTCTGGAGAGCACTCTGCTTTGGCTTGTAAGCAGCCCCCCCCCCCCACACACACATTCCACTTTCTCTTATTCCCTTCTGTTAGCAAATAGTATCCGCCATAACTCATCAATACTGTGTGTTTGTAAATTTAAACTGACCACAGTAGCCTACTGATACAAGGTTATCCTGTTTTTCCACCTGAGAAATTAAGAAATGACTTGGTTTCATAGCAGTCCTTGGTCAATTGTGATTGTTTCTTAACACATACTTGCCCTTGCTTTGTGATTGTTTCCAGCCCCCTCATACGAGCAACTAACAGGGTCTCTACCCTCTTTGCTCCCCACCCTGCCCCCCTATTCCCTCCTGCCCCAGGTGGTCCCACCTTTATTGGACTCAAAACCCCTCCCATCTTTCCAATAGCCAACCACAGCGCTAGCCCAACACTACCTCCTCCATCTTCCCACTACTATCACACCTCAACTAACGTGTACCAGCATATCTTACCTATGCTCACTGCATGCACTCTCCCTGCATTTCTTACATCCTAAAGCTCCATCATTCCCCCGCTCAACCACTACCACTGAACTACTACTCACACCACCACTCGTGTCTCACCCACAATCAACTCCCCTCCCACCAGCTCAAGAACTATCCCTATGCACCCCCCACATATTCTACCAACTATATTACTCAAACATAAAGCAGCCCTACAACTTAATAGTAACCCTCCCACCATACCTAGTACCCACAGAGCACAATCATAAAGTTTCCCTTATAAACAAACACATTCAAAAACTGAGAACTAATAATCTCATGCATATCAAAACTAGCCCTAAGTTGAGACATCCACCTCAACCAATTACCGCCCCGTAGCTATTCTCTCTCCACTCTCCAAAATACTAGAGAGATGCATACACTCTCAGGTCTCAGACTACCTCCTTACTAACAACCTCCTTTCCAGTACTCAGCATGGTTTCCGACCAAACCATAGCACCACCACTGCCTTACTCTCCTTTACTAACACTATCCTTCAGCATAAAAGCAATGGCCATCTCTCCTCTGCTACTTTCCTAGACCTATCCAAAGCAATTGACATGGTCCCACACAAACAACTTATCTCTGTCCTCAATAACCTATCCTTCTGACAATCAGTTACCAACTGGTTTCAGATTTACCAGTCTGACCGCCAACAATCCGTTGTATGGCAGAATGACATCTCCCGAACTACCTGTCTCCATAGGGGTTCCCCAAGGATCCATCCTTGGACCTCTACTCTTCTCTGTTTACACCAATAATCTAGCCTCTGCCACCAAACATGGCACACTCATACAATATGCAGATGACTCAGCCATCATCTGCTTAGCATAGTCCCTACCGAAACTGCAAAAAGTCACACAGAAATCCTTTTCCTCTGTTGAAACATGGTTATCCAATGCCCAATTAACTCAACCCAAACAAAACTAAACTACTCATCTTCCAACCCACCAAACGTACTCCAAACAACTCTCACTTTAACATCACAACAAAAGACAACACCACTATATACCCAACTGAACGCACCAAATTGCTAGGAGTGGAAACAGAAAATAAACTAATATTTGACATTCACATATCCATGACCATAAAAAAAGTCCACAAAAAACTAGGAGCATTATACAGAAAAGAGCAATTTCTCACCAAAGCAGCAAAGATTTCAATAGCAAATTCCCACCTTATCTCCACCCTACTTTATGCCTCTACAATATATACCAACCTAAGGAAATGTGGTCTAAACAAGCTAGAGACCTGCTACAACAAAAATCGCCAAATTCGCCACAGGGACATCCTACCGTAGTCACCACTGTCTCTCTCACTTGCTGAACTAGGCTGACTTGAACTCCACCTGCTTCATTGGTATCAACCCTCACTCGCCCACAAACTAGTAAACCATCCACTAAATGTCCCATCCCTCCAGAATCTACTCCAACCCTATCGCACCACCAGACCAATAAGATCCAGCAACAAAAATCACTTGCAGATCACTAAAGCCAATAACTCTGCTGGTGAAGCACTATTCTCTTGCGCCATAGCCAAATTATGGAACTCACTCCCACCCTCAATTACCTCCATACCATCATGCACTCACTTCAAAACTTTACTAAAAGCGCAACTAAAAACATGCTGGCTATGCCCTTGCAACTCCCCGTCTAATATCATCCACCCCATCCAACCACTACCTTTCTTTCCACTCCACTAACTACCTTGATTATAGCAAGCTCAGATGCTCATAAGCCTAGTACTTATTATACAGCAGGAACTTCATTGTAACATTTGTTAATGTCTTATGTACTTTGCAGATAAAGATTCTATTTGTTTACTGATGTACTATGTTCTTCATCTGTAAATATGTTGTATGTAATTGCTATGTTAAATTGTTAATCACTATAATCCAATGTAACTACTGTCTATTTTACTGTGGAGTTTTTCTCCACGGGCCTACGCTGAAAATAGACCTACGTCCAGTCGGACACTCCCGGTCAACAAATATAAATAAATAAATTAAATAAATAGAAGTAGGATTATTGCTCCTACCAAATTAGGAAAGATTATGAAATAGTAGGTCTTGCATTAGTATGAATTTTCAAAAGGGTATGAAATCTGAAACTTAAATGTCTGTCATTGATTTCATTCTTCAGTCTCTACTGATTTGGCAGCAATTGCCCCAAAAAAAAAAAAAAAAAAATTGATTCAAAAAGATAATAGCCACACAATACAGCTGGTAACCTGTCAAAGAAGGGGCTCCTTTTAATATTAGTACTGCTAACTTGAGCATCTGACAAAATAAAAAAAAACATGCATTTATGAAAATTATCCCTAACTGGATTATTACAGTTAATGGTAAACCCTCCATGTTTTCTTCCAAAATAGCAATTTCTGGGGAGGGATTATTAAGGGAAGAGCAACATTTAGAGCCAAATTCAGGGACAGTTGAGAGGTTGGGATATGCCTATTCTAAAAAAGCTATTTATTTGCATGTACCTAGCAACCTGTTAATGCAGAAAATCTGGTCAAGGCAAAATATATGTGGGGGGGACATCAAAACAGTACAAAAAATTGATCTTGTATAAACTGAGAGAGCTAATCGAATAACAGGTCTTGCTTTAGCATGCATTTTTCTGAAGGTTATGAAGGCTGAAATTTAGTGACTTTATTCCGAAAGAGTTTGACTGAAAACCACAAAAATTGAGACTAACAATCCAAAAATAAGAAGCCTTGCTTGCAGCCGCGCACACTCTTGCCCCCTTGCTTGCAGCCGCGCACACTCTTGCCCCCTTGCTTGCAGCCGCGCACACTCTTGCCCCCTTGCTTGCAGCCGCGCACACTCTTGCCCCCTTGCTTGCAGCCGCCTCTGCCCCTTGCTTGCAGCCGCACTCTTGCCCCTTGCTTGCAGCCAGCGCCTCTGCCCCCTTGCAGCCAGCGCACTCTGCCCCTTGCTTGCAGCCGCGCACGCACACCCTTGCTTGCAGCCGCGCACACTCTTGCCCCCTTGCTTGCAGTAAGAATTTGGACATTGAAACAGACATTCGAAGATAACACATGTAGCCAGTGGCAATCTAAGTTTCACTTTCGATTAGTGATATTTTAAAATTCTCAGACCCTTTGCACATGAGAAATGCACATGTTGTTGAATACACCTTCCTGATTGTATATAATTATATTCCTTGTACAATGCAGTCCAGTTTAGTGGGTGTTTTATATTTACTGTTTCAAACATTTTTCCTGAAAACAGTGCAACAAAATGCATGCACCAATAATGACAATACTGCCCAATTCTGAATATTTCCATCACAAGTGTAGTCAAACTTCCAACAGTCCACCAGTATCAGTACATACGCACAATTTCTGAAGCAGTAAAAGTCCTGTAAATAATTCCACATTAAAGCGATCTGTAACTAATGAAGCGGTTGCTGCTAGCCAAAAATTTGATAAGTCATGTCATCAACAAATAATGTCATAGTTGCTTTTTTTGAATAATTTACTTATCTTACACAAGAACAATAAGCTGGTAATACTGCAGTAGGGAATGGATGACAGTCTTCTTCACCAGAAAGGAGTGCATCATCCACCCCATTTGCAACGCAGTAGTTTCACAAATGCATCTATGCGAGTAGAAACCACAGCCTTCTGCATCAAAAGCAAACAACCTGTTATTAGCAAAGCAAGCAGACATAAGCAGCACTAATAATTGTTGCAGCCCTGCATCTCTCAGCTCCCTGTAAAATCTACTCAATCAGTTGTATCTATGAACTTCACAGCACAAGAAATCTTGAGAGGCAAAATTTCCCCCTTGCTTGTAGTCACACACACACACACACACTTGGCCCTTGCTTGCAGTCACATACACACACACTTGGCCCTTGCTTGCAGTCACATACACACACACTTGCCCCCTTGCTTGCAGTCACATACACACACACACTTGCCCCCTTGCTTGCAGTCACGTACACACACACACTTGCCCCCTTGCTTGCAGTCTCGCACGCACACACTTGCCCCCTTGCTTGCAGTCTCGCACGCACACACTTGCCCCCTTGCTTGCAGTCTCGCACGCACACACACACTTGCCCCTTGCTTGCAGTCTCGCACGCACACACACACACACTTGCTTGCAG